>NC_046362.1:12234466-12550042 GCF_011125445.2 Fundulus heteroclitus
CAAAATAAAATAGCTACTTTACAACGGATCACAAAACATTGTTAAGACAAATATCATGTCATATTTGTGGCTGATGTGGGGGATTTGTTAATCCTAGTAATCAACACAAACACTTCTGATCAACAATAAAACATTTCTCCTTGGCACACAAGTTTGTTTTACTCCATTTGGGGGTATACAGTTTTGATGGAAGTGGTGGTTCTTTTGAGTGTACTGAATCACTATAATCAGTTCAATAAAATGATTTGTTCAAAAGATTAGTTCACCTAGTCATTGAGTTCATGTAATTACATATTCCGTTCCTTACAGTTAAGATGGAGTTTAGACGAAAATTGAAACTGGAAAATTCACCTGTTCCGGACCGTATCGTTATGCACCTGCAATCCAGCCAATCTGCACAAGGCCTCTTTTTACCTCAACCAATCATCCTACAAGGCTTTGCTTATTATGCCCTCCAAATACGGACTCTCCTGATCTTCAGCTGAGCTTTGACCCACCTCCACCCAATTTCCTCCGCTTCCGCAGACTACACCTGGCTTTTTTTATCTACTCTGGCCTCCACCACTACTGTCTGGGCCCTGGGGAGAAGATTTCACTAATCCTAATCCTAAAATGATCATCCAAATTCATAGACAATCACAGCTTTCACATCTTCTGCCAGGATCCGAGCGGCAAAAAACGTTTTGATTTATGTCAATAAATCTTTCTAATTGCCTCTTTTGTCTGTATGAGTCTTTCCGTGATAAAATGGGAAATAAACATGGCTTAGTTCACATTTAGTATGCTTTTTATAGAGCTTTTTCACATTTGTTCACATTCTCTGTTTCTTTACACCAACTCCATTTGGCTTGGCTCTACTTGGCCATGTACACTTTGCGAGCATTATAGCAGCAGTTTTTCCTTACCAGCTCAGTGGTAGGGACAATCTGAGTGGACTACGGCCACGTTGTGACTCTTGGCACCGTTTTAGCCCTCACAGTTTTAAATGCACTTGAGAACAACATGCAACAACACGACATTTGAGCAGGCGGAGGGAGGCTCGGGGTCTTTCTCACACCCCTGTTCTCCGATCGACATCTGGAGTTTGAGGCCTGGAAGTGGAGTTGGCCAATAAATGATGTCCTTTATTATTACCCCGTTTACACTACCCCTTTTTAACCGTGCCGAGACCAGTCCGAGCTTGGTAACCGAGATAACTCTCGAGTGTAAATGGAACGCAAACTAAATTGAACCGAGCCAGACACAACCGGACCGATCTAAATGCAGCCCAGTTCCATGTGTGGGTTCAGCTCGTTTTTTTTTCTGGCCTGGTTGTCTAATAACAAAGAGCGCATGAGCAGATCGCGTCATCTCCTTACAGCCAGCTGACATTTCAGACATTCATAAAAATACTAGCTTCCCCACCGTGACACACGGTTTCCAGTGATGATTCTGCTTAGCAAGCGGGATGAAGCTCAGCGTCTGTCGTTGTTTCCTGCGTCTGTAAATCCTGATTAGACGTTAATTTATCTTATCCACTTCCCAAAAGCCGACTCTGTCAAGGAAATTCACCAAAAGTTGCCGTCTTCGCCTGACTCTCCGCAAACAACGAAATATAACTTCCTGAATGTTACGGGTGCCACTATTTTTATTTGCTTGATTTACAGCCTGCTCTAAGAGCTTAAGCAGACTGTGCTGCTTGGTGTTTGTGTCACATCTGTAGTTATCTAATTGGTTCTACCATGTTTCTGATCAGATTGTCTACATGAAAATATCATGTATAGGCCTACTACTAAAAATGTCATCAAAATGCATATAACTACGGATTCTTGAATATTTTTTATGTATGGGGAATGTCGGTGCAAGTCAGTGATGGAGAATTATTGTGTTCATAGCAACCACCATAACAACGGTAGAAAATGTCACACTTTCACGTTTTGCTGAGTCAGACTGAAATCTTTGGCAAAACTAATAAACGTAAGATTGTATACTTTCCCTGAACAAAGATTATTACAATATTATGTATACTTCTCACTAGAATTGTCATCAAAATGCTTGTAAATGGAGATACTTTGTTTAAATGTTGAGTTTTACGTATAAAGTACGGGGAATGGTGGCAACTCAAACTCAGTTTTACATTGACAATTTTAGCAAGATTGACATCTGTGTGCCCAGATCAAACTATAAAACTTAAAGTTAAATAAGATTGACATTATAAATAGGACAACATCTGGCACTGAAGGTGAAGGCTGAAAAGGCCGAGCAGATAAACAGTCGATTGTCCTAATAAAAAAAAGGCTGCAAACAGAGGAGATAAATGACTTGACTTTCTATCTGCAAATGTTCCATTTTCTCAGATAGTATATTGAAACAAAATCATAAAACTTTACATTGTGGCCAGGATATATTGTATTTGGTCCTGCAAACAAAAACATACTGCTGCAAAAACCCATTCATCCCCTTGGCTGTGTTTATTCTGAACAAGGATTGGAAAAGACAGATATGTTGGCTTCTTTTCTGATACAATGTTAAATAAGGTGTACTTATTATAAAGTGCTAACAATGATTTTAATGAATTTAGCATCTTGGGTTTATGCAGCTGTTGTTTTTACTATATTGTTTTTAACAGTGTGTTTTCTTTCTTTTTTTGATCTGTCTAAGTCGTATTGGTGCTTGTTTTGCCATAGGTCAAAGACAAATCTCTATCTCAAAAAGTGATGGACAATACCGTTATCTCATTTTATCTTATCTTATCTCATTTAAATAAATGATAAAGTTAGAGCTGAACATTTGATGCCCAATCAAACAAAAATACACACCTTAAGGTTATGAATTCAATAGCAAACCTTATACTATTCAGATGGTGTTTTATCTAGCTACTGACTCTATAACTTTGGAAAATATTATTGATATAATGCTCCTTAAAGAAAGTTGATGCCCCTATACTATAGTACTTTAGAGCCAGATATATTTCAAAGCCAGACTTTAGTAGACAATTGTTACAACATTTTTAAAGGCATAACCTAAACACAATATATGTCTTTACAATGAATGCTCTAAATGTCTTCTAAGGACTTTGACAGAGAAAAAAGGTGAATGACTGGACTGGAAGGGTACAAACCATAATTGGTACAAACACAAAGGAAAAGAAAACAAAAAGCAACTCTTGAGCGTGGTTGCAGATGATTTCAGCTTGATGGCTATAGAGGTATTTGACAAGCCGCCAAATGGAATGGAAGACTGGCCTCTAAGAATAGGGGAAGATGCAACAAAACAAAAGGACCATTTTTTCTGCCAGCTGAGGATGGAAAACAAAGACTGGCTGCAGCTGATGCCAGACCTGAACAATCTCCAAGCGTCCATGGAGAGTTTACGCTGTAAAACTGCAACAGAACAACAGGAACAAGTAATAATGCTACCATGCTGGAGATTTTTGCTTCATATCCACAAAATTAAACCGAGAAAGCAAACACAATCACCAGATTTAAAAGATCAGCTTCAAGTAAACTGCATAACAAGAAATAGGCTGTGTTTTTACGTGTTGAGATGGGTAATGTGCCGTACATACAAACCATTATTGCAGCTATCTGATTAGTATTTACTTTTAAAACATTTACTATCATCCATCCATCCATCTTCTTACTCGCTTTATCCCTCATGGGGTCGCGAGGGGTGTTGTTGCCTATCTCCAGCATTTTCAATGGGTGAGAAGCGGGGTACATTCACTATCATTTTAATGATATTACCAGCTCTTCAGAATGTGCACCAAACTGCATTTGCCTAATCAAGGGAATAGATAACTGAAAAAAAGACATCCAATTTATTTAATTGTTGTCCTAGCAGGACAACAAGATAGCATAGGAAATAGGAAAGGTTTATCCAGCTACACAGCAAACTGCTTGTTGCACAAGTTTAAGTCCTTTAAAACAGAGAGAATGATCTGGTTTTATGTCATTACTCATATTAACAAAACTAAATAGAGACTTTCTCTGGCATAACGATGTGCACGGCCTTTTTTCATGCACATGTGGAGATCCGGTTGTACATAAATAAATAGATAAAACTGAATGAGCCAAACACAATTATGATTTGCAAACAAAAGGACTTTAATGCTGTCAGCTGTTCACTATTTATCTTAAAAGTCAATTTCATGGCTAATAGGTTCATTACTGTGGTCATGCTTGAAGGGGCTCGCAGATGAAACTCACTCAAGTCTTGAGGACTAAGCTGCCGGAGAGCAGGACTTAATAAGGTTCTCTATCTGTCTCTGAGCTTCTCTTTGTCGCACTGGTATTACAGAGAGGTTAAAATTCAACCCTCTTCCCTTGTACAACTTTTGTATTTTGCACTGTTGTAACTACTGAGTGTGGAGCAGATTCCACTCAGAAAAGAGCAGAGATTTGCCTCAGCTGCTCTTTTCACTACAGACAATTTATCTGCTGTTCTGGGAGAGAGTTTCTGCAAAGGTCCAGCATAGACAAGATGGGTCCGCACTGCATACAAATGGCAGTCGACAGTTTTTTTCCTGCAACACAGCCTTGTCATCCTGCATTTCAGCCATGTTCTCTATGCCGTCATGCTCCTGTGGAGATGAAGAATTTTATGACATGCTGGAGCAAGATCTGTTCAGCTTGCATTGCACTCTTAACTTGGTAATGGTAATTAATGTAGATGAGCTAAGGTCTAACCAACATTTCTTGGTAAGTTTGACATATTTTAACCCTGTAGTCTTGTTCATTAGAGGCTGATGATAACTAAGACAGCACTTAAAACTGCTGGTGATTAACTTCAATTGCTTTCCAGAAGAAATATTTCACTTTCTGCTAAATGTTTAGTCATGATCTTCGTTTTAAACTTTATCTCCCATGTGTAAAGATTAAGCTAAATATATCCAAATTTTTCTCCACAACTTCTAATTTCAACTAACTTCATTGTTCAGCTTTTATCCACAGTACCTTGCAAATACATTCACACTCCTAGAACCTAGTTTTTTTTTCACAAAATGTCAATTTACTTTAGAATGTGTATGATAGACAGATGCATAGTGCAAAATAAATAAAGTGGCTGGGAAATAATACATGGTTTTGCAAATATTTTCCACAAAACAAAATTGAGAAATTTGACTTGCTATTGTAGTCAGGGTTTGTACTTTGTTGGACCACTTCTTGCTGCAAATACCACTGGGAGTCTTTTGTGATACACTACCATTCAAAAGTTTATATTCACCTTCTCATTCAGTGGTTTGTCTTTATCTTTATTACTACCTCTGGGAACTCTTTCAAGACAATTGAAAAATTTCAGGTGACTTACCTCAGCCTGATGCTGCCACTACCATATTTCACCATTGGGATGGTGTGTTCAGGATGATGTGCAGTTTTAGTTTTTCTCCATACATAGCATTTTGCATATCTGCCAGAAAGAGCAAAATATCTTTGTTCATGTTTGCCGTGCCCCCTACATGGATACTGGTAAGCTTTAAACTTCCTATCCCTTTTATTTGTCTTTCCCCCATAAAAGCCACATTTGTGGAGTGCACAACTAGTACTTATCCTGTCAACAAATGAGTGGTGGATCTCTGTAGCTCCAATTCAGGTGGACAACCACGTCTTGGTAGATTTTAAGTTGTGTTATACTTTTTCTATTTTGTCCAACAAAAGATTGAACAGAGCTGTGTGGAGACATTCAGAGCTTGAAAGATGGCATTGTTACATAAAACATGCTTTTTTAATAAATGTATCCTTGACCTGTCTACCATGTTCCTTGGTCTTAATGATGCTGTTTGTTCAATAATGTTCTCTAACAAACCTCTGCAGCCTTCACAGAACAGCTTGAGATAAATACATATAAATTATAGGTTGCAATCCTACAAATTAAAAACAAAAGTTCAAGGGGTTTGGATATTAAACGGCTGACTTGTACAGGTATCGATAACGGATGGATGAATGGATGAAAACGTTGGCTTCAGATATTTCTGGAAGCCAACATTTTCATGTAATCATTTCTTATTACCCTCAGCAGGACTAAACTCGCCCAGCTGTTTGCTCCTATTTTTTATTATTTCTTAAAATTTGCTTTGTAAAATCAGCTCTTTTGCACTTTGAAAGAAACATCTGTAACTTTGAAAGTTACAGATGTTGTGGTTAAGATGAACAAATTGTCTGTGGGTCTTGTGTTTGCAGGCTATTTGCCAGGTTCCTGTATATTCCAATACACTGGAATGGCTTTGCCGGCCTGTATTGATTTTTGACTTAAGTTGAAGATGGACTGTCAGATGAAAGATGGAGTTGTTATGTCTTGCTGCTTGCAATAGATATCAAAATATGGATACATTCAATCATCAAAACTCCCATAAAGCTTTATGTATGTTACATTATGTGTTTCATTTGCAAAATGAAACACAAGACATGAATTTAATGGATTAAATTAAAACATTTCTTTTCAAAGCAGAGGATTGTTTTACAAGAGACAGACAGACAAAGTCCACAGAGTTTCTATTCTTGGTCATAGAGACATTAAGTTCCTTAAATAGTTCCCACAGATAGTCCTATCAGATAATTTATCAACTAAGTGGAATCAAAACATATTACAATTTAAAGTAACGTAATCTATCTGCTAAGTTCTTTTTTCCAAATGGGAAAACGACATAATGAAACGTGTATTGGACTCAAAATGGCAAAATGAGAGTGATACTAAACTACAGAGCAAATAAAGACTAGATAAAATGAACACCACAGTTTCTAAGAAATTAGGACAAGCACAAGACTAAAAAACCCTGGGGCAATAATGATCTTGAATGAATAGGTGAAAATCTTGGACCACATGTCCTCTTGTTGTGGGTTTAGATTTTTGTGTCAAGGCTTTTTGTTACATCTTCTGATTTAAATTTTGCCTGGTTTGTAGCTTTCGTTTTCAAGTCTTTCTAATGTCTTCTTCTTCCTTCACTCAGTCTAAAAATAATTATACACTTAAATGAGTTGTTTAGATTTCTTTAAGTGAGGTTTTGTGAGGAGACTATGGTCGGTACACATCTTACCCATTATAACTACTCTCTAACAAGATTAACTTTGATGAGACAAAGTTAGTTTTCACTTAAAGCTAGTTAGGGTGGCGAAGAGACGACAGTAGACTTGTATTCCTCTCAAGGAAAAATAACTGGAGCATCAGAAACTAAAGAGCCTTGGCCGCTTTGAAAGCAGAGAAACCAGCATGATGGCATCACATTTAAAGTCCTTGTAAAGTAGCAATACATGTGTTTTCTGAGTTCGTCACACCACAGAAATATGTGTTATTACTCACTCAGCCAAATTTGAATGATTAAAAACACAGCTAGGCATATACAATTAGGTCTCAAAAGTGATGAAAAAAACGTTTTTCTCAGCTCTGAAAGGCTCGGGACGTGTCTGTTGGAGTCGTTGAAACCATGCACACACGCAGGAGCGTTCCCACCTTCGTGTCATGTCCAAGGAGGAGACAATGGCAAAGACTGGCACCCTAATTGGACTTATCAAGCCCTACTCATTTGAGCCACCAGAGCCAGACACAGACTCCGAGTCAGACACTGACCACTGTGATAATCAACCTTGTTCTTCACGGCTTGCTTCAGAATGGTAATTTATTTGTTCCCTTTATGGACGTTAGCAAAGGTGTTACTAGCCCAGCCAAATAAAGCTAAGCAATCTATACACTAATTAATATTGAACAAAACATATTTTGACACTTTGCCAGATATTTTTGTCTGTATAGTCACGGATTAAACTAGCAACCATCCTTTACACTGCAGCATGACAGCTTTACTTTTGAGACTTACTTTATAATTCACGCCTGGCTATTTCTCTCGTGAACAGCTAATGAACGGCAGGATATCATTTGTTTCTAATGGTGCAGTGGGGAGTTGTAAAGTAACCACCTCTTTGAAATGAGCAGGGTTTACCCCTCTGTTTTCAGACAATTTGTGTCATTAAATGTCATTATTTTAAATAAAGTAGGTTTATGTTCCTCTTTTCACTATTTTGCTGTGCCACGTTTCACCATTAGCAATCTAATTCTACACCAGGGGTGTTCAAACCTTTCAGCATGTGGTACGAAACTGTCGAGCCAAACGTACTCGAGGACCAAAAAAAAGAAAAAAAAAAGATGTAAAAATTAACCAAAACAATTTTATGAATTTGTTTTTAACGTGCTCTACAAAATATGGACATTTTAACTAAACGAATTAGTCTGATTTTCTGTAGGAAAGGTATGTGTAAATCACTGTGAAGTTAATGAAGCAGGTTTTGCTAATTTTCTTTAGTAAAAGATGGTCACCAAGTTTATAAATTAATTTAGGTTTGGTTGAAAAAAAATAATTTTTGCTCTATTAATACAAGAACAGAATTTGGGTCATTATTTCTTTTAAAATACTTGTTCTATTTAGGTAATTTTAGTAAGTGAGTTCAAAACTATTTTTACAGCACAAAAGTCTGCATTTCAGTCAAAGGCAGCGTATAGATGTAGTCCTATTTACTATGAAATTAAAGATAACGGTCAAAGTGAGGTTAATAAAAGATGAATACCTTTATTGTATCTAGCATTTTTGATTGTAAGATCTTAACCTGTTTGTAATATTTGTATCACAATTGAAAACAAAAAGTTTCCATCTTCTGCATCAGCAACCTGTGGACCAAATCTTTTTTTGAAATGCTCTTGGAGTGCTGCAACAAAATCAGTCCAAGAGCTGCAAGTGGCCCCCTGGCTGCACTTTGGACATGCCTGGATTACACAAAGGTAACACTGCCCAGTTTCAGTCAATTACACATACCCGCATGTCTTCTGATTACGTTATGTGGATTACTGTCGTCACTGCAACACAATATGGGTATATCGTTCAGATAATTTTGCTGGAACATGCTTCATAATATAGAATTGACAACTGAAATAATCAGTCACAATGTGATCAACAATGTACAATAATCGTCCAAAGTATGAATAGACAACCAGTAGCATGCTAGATATGTAGTACTGAAGCGCCTTATAACACATGCTCCTACAAGTTCAAAATAGATGTGGCAAGCTGCCAGAGAAGCTACACTGCACGACCCTTGATCCAGGCCTTGAGCCTGTCTGCTTGAACCCCTACTCCCTGCAGAATGCTTTGAACATTTATCAAGCAGACCATAGGCCATTGTAGGCACAGAAAACAGCCGTGCAAGTTAGACAATAAAATATTTGTATTGATTTCAGATGTGTAATTACATTTGTGTTGACCAAATTACATGCCTTTCAAAGACTGGTAAGGTGTAGCACCCAGGGGCCAACTTGTACAATTTATTTAGCCATATTTGCGATGTCAAGTAATGTATACATGAACTGTGTAAACCCCCTGTATGATTGGACAAGAAAATCCAGTCAAGAAATCCAGTCTTTGCAATTTAGCTGTATAATCAAGGAAATTCCCTGCAATAATAATAATAATAATAATAATAATAATAATAATAATAATAATAATAATAATAATAATAATAACTGCTTTCCAAGTCCTTCCAACTCAGGCAAAATGACGAGATTACCTGCAGGTGCATGACTCAAACTCATCTTCTGGGGTCTTGATCTGTAAGACATTCCCTACAAAATGTGGAGGGAAAAGGCTATTTTTGTTTAGTGCATCAATCAAACAGGTAGAGGCGGCTTGTTTGTAGGAGGACTGCCCCATCAAAACTGCAAGGAAGAAATATAGACAGAGTAATCATATATTATGAAATAAAAAGTAATTGTCACATCTATTTTGTCATAAAATGAGTTTAGATTTTTTTTCTACATTCCCATTCCATTTTGGGTTTATTTGAGGTTGTCTTTAGTGCAAGTCACATTCTTAATAGTGTGGGATGCTGGACAAATGCATGTGTATATATCTTTGTAACCTTTTGGCTCCCATGTGACTTTATGCTGGTCTCTAATTGATTACTTGAAAATTCTCCTCGGTGGTCAATCAGCACTTTTTGTGCCATTCTTCATTCAATCACATTAATTTGTGATAACTTTTAATCAAAGTCACACTACAAACTACTTTTTTTTGTCATTTGAATGACAATTTATGCCACTCAAACAATTACAAACAGAAAAGTCAGATGGCAACAACAACATGACGGGAGAGAATGGCACAGCGAAAGAACATTTGGTCATTTATTTCCAAAATTATAATTCCATGAGCTTTACACAGGATGAAAAAAAAAGCGGAATAAGCAATATGGACCGACTGGACTTATGGCAAGCTCCTGTAGATGGATTTATTTTTAAGTAAAGCTTCTGTTTATGTTGTAAACCATGACCGCTAGTACAGCCCCCACCATTGCCATCACTACTTTTTAACCATTATGTATGCTGGTATCTCACATTGGTGGCCACATTGTCTTCAAATGCTTCTTTTCTGAAGCAGGCTGTGTATGCATCCCACTCACATGTACCCTCATATGTCTCACTTTGTCCAGACTGTTTTTATTGAACTTCAAGCATGAGCTGAATATGTTGTTAACTAAGACCGTTGACAGAGTCACATAAAACAAAGGCAAATCTATGATTTTCAAAGAATCATTAGTCTCCCTCAGCAATACTCAGTGCTCCATAACGGAGAGTAGCTACTAGTTTAACTAAACGTTGATAAATACAGTCAGCACTTAATTTGCTAAATTAACCATTTACACATAATTGTAAACTGTTGAACAGTGAAATAAAGTGTTGGAAGCCAGAAAAAGTAAGGTCCTTAATAGGTTTAAACCGTTACCTTTTGTCAGAGATTTGGGTTTAAAGTAACCACAAAGAAACATTGATGCAGTTACTTAGGTTTTTGTCTTATTGTTCCTCAAATGCCCCAAGAGGCAATACATTAAACGTGACACAGACAGTCAAGAAAATCACTAAACCCTGTAACGGTCCTATATGCTTACTTTCTGTCATTCCTTTGTCTTCCTAATTTAAGGCAGTAGCAAGCAGACAATGGATTTAAATAAAGGGTACAACCTGTACAGGTCACATTTGCCTTTAGGGACCAGCATGGAGACACGAGAGCAAAAAAATAAATAAAACAGGCAGGCTCACGTATAACAAAAGTATTACTGTAAACTAACATGCATGTGTTTGCCTTGTGTTTGGGAGCTGAAAACCCACATATGCATACCTGGTTTATTAGGTTATGCATACATTGTGTAAAATGCAGATTAAATTGAAAAACACATGTGGCGTAATCTAGATTATATTATTATGTCATATTTAGGTTTAGCAAAGGACCAAAGTGCTGAGACTGAACTGGAAAAACTGAGTTCTTTAATCATAAAAAACTTACAGATTGGCCTGATAAACAGGTAGTAAACCAAGACTTCAGTAAAGTCTGATGACAACCAGTAGTGATCTTAAATACTGAGTGAAGAGTGGAGAATGACATTGACTGCAGGTAAGTTAATCAGGGGCTAGAATAGAGCATCTGAGGCAGAAGGGAAGCAGGGAGACTGAGGGAGGGAAGCAAATCAACACAAATGGAGCTGAACTAAAAGCACAAAGAAACTACCGAACAAAATGGAGAAGACAAATAGATTGACATAATTTAGTAATTTACAATCAAAAGTCTGTTGTTTTTATAACTGCTTAACATAGATGTTTCAGAGAAAAGCTTTGATTCTGTGCAAGCAAGTCTCCCTTTTTACAGTGACTCACATTACAGTTGAGATGTGTTTAATGATTTCCAACATCACAGCTACTGCCCTCCATTCACTGTGTTGGGAGTTACATTAATATTTATGGTGGTAGACACCTTTTGTATGGGTAAAAGCAGCTGTGTAAGAAGACTCTCGAAAGATATGCATTACCTTGTGAAGAACACGCTTGTGTGAGGAGAAGAGTGGAGTTCAGGAAAACCTGATCAGCTCCTACTTGTACATCCTACGGTGTGTGGGAAATATAATAAGATCTGCTTTATTTGATCAAAACATCCTTACAGTGTCCAAAAATGTAACACTAGGGAAACACATTAGAAATTAATTATACATGCCTTTTTCTAATCAAAATTAAATATTATACTAACAAAGACTCATACATTCACAAATCCTGCAAAATGTTACTTTGGGTTTACTGCCTTTCCAAAGAATATTACATGTGATGTTTAAAACTCAGAAGCTTTAAACTTCTAGAAAGCTACAATCAACTTTCAGCCACAGCTGCTGACCCAGTCAATTAAATGGGAAATGCATTGATTGGACAAGTCCAGCGAGCTACAGTTTAGAATGATGTGCTACCTTATATTAATATTTGTTTTTTACTAATCCTCTGAAAGACTGTCAGCTTGGTGACAGCCTGCTCTGTGTACATTAAATATTTGTATTTAATATTATATTTCTCAAAGCAGAAGTTCATGTAGTACATTAAGCAGCCTGTGATGGTGTTGATCCCATCACCAAACTCTACAACATGCAACAAACTAACCGTTTGTGCATGTTGATAGTTATATATACCTATATTAATGATTTTTTGAAATGCATTACACTACCAGATGAAATGCAGGGATGAGAAATGGGGTGGCCATAAAACCAGAAGAATGTCCAGCAAAACTGTCCTGTGTCATGATCTGGCCTGTCTACTGTCTGCATACTGTGATTCCTCCTCTCCATGCAGTCATTAGGGTTTCACAGATTTCGCTATCTTGCCCGGCCCTTGATGGACATCTATGCTCTGAATACTACTTGGACTGTAACCACAACCACAAGTATTGCCTAGCCCATTGGATCTGTGTTGTCATCTTATCCTGAGGATCTATAAACCAAAGCAAACCAAAATAATGACCAAAGCATTCCAAAGAAAGCTAAAAAACAAAACAACCAGCATTCAAATAATTCTCTTTTACAAGTAATTAGAATACTAGAATCTTTCTCCAAAGTATCAGATTACTCGTTAAACTGGTCTAAATCTACGGTACTGTCAATTAATTGCTCTCTCGAAAACTCCCTAAATTTACAAATGCAATCAGGAAATATTAAATATTTAGGTATTACTGTGTCGAATAAATTAACAGATTTACTTAAACTTAACCATGCCCCACTTTTAAACAGGATAGAAGAGGACCTTGAAAGATGGAAATCGCTTCCAATCACACTTATGGGTAGGGTAGCTTCAATAAAAATGATGGTCCTACCTAGAATTAATTATTTATTTTCAATGGTCCCCAATAAACCATCATCTGACTGGTTTAAATCTCTAGACTCTGCCATTTCTAGATTTCTTTGGAAAGATAAACCCCCACGTATTAGCTTAAAGACAATACAGAAGACTAAAGACAGGGGAGGATTAGATCTGCCTAACTTCCATAACTATTACTTAGCAAATAGGCTACAATACATCTCTAAATGGATAAAAAATAGTCTTTTAGATGAGCCTTGGTTAGATATAGAACAGGAAATGTGCAATAATATCATGATTTCAGATCTGCCGTTTATAAGCTCAAATATAAAACGGCATACATGCTTCAAATATATCAACATTAGTTCTACTCTGACAGCATGGTGGGAGTTCCTCAAAATGACAAAGTCATCCCTTATCCCATGCAGTCGTACACCTATCTGGAATAACCCTGATATCCTACAAAATAATAAAATGATAAACTTTACATACTGGAAGAATAAAGGTATTAAATATCTGGAACATCTACTTGACGGAACCGAGTTCATCAATTTTGCTAAACTAAATATGCAATATGGCATTAGTAAAAATAAATTCTTGGAATATGAACAACTTAAATCTATAATTAAAAATAAATATAAGCATATTAATGGTGGTTTACAAGTCCCAACTAATATAATAGAGTTCTTAGATTTAACCCCCCCCAAACTACTGTCTAAATCATACAGGACACTGACTAAAATAGATGATTCGATATCTCTTCCTATAATGAAGTGGGAAAAAGATTTATCAGGCACCTTTGAACAAAATTTCTGGGCTCAGACATGTCTAAGAACTTTCAAATTGACTAGAAACACCAACTTACAACTAATACAATACAAAATCCTTCACAGAGTACATTACACAGGACAAAGATTATTCAAGATGGGTCTGGCACAATCTAATATCTGCCCACACTGCATAGGCAATCATCCTGATAATTATTTTCATGCGTTATGGTTATGCACACCAGTCCAGAGGTTCTGGACACAGATATGTAAGGACTTATCAAGGTGCTTGAGCTGTAAGATTACACCATCCCCATCAGTTTGCCTGCTCGGTAATTTTGAGGAAAGTCCTCTGAAAAAAGAACTAGTTTACATGGTTTTTACTGCTTTATGCATCGCAAAGAAAACTATCCTCATGAATTGGAAAAGTAAACAAAATCTCAGTATCAATCAGTATAGAGATCTTTTGTTGGATCATATTAATCTAGAGACAGCATCTGCTTCCACATCTGATTGGTCTTTTTGGGCTCCTCTGATCAACACCATCACTTAGTGGAATAGGGGGCGGTGGGTTGCTTCCTGCAGGGCGCAGTGGCTGGATGGAGGGGTTCCTGGGGCCCTGGGGGCACTTGGAGTAGGGCGCCTGGTGGATCCGGCTCCGGGGTCTGTTGCCCCCATCTGGGAGGAGTTTGGGAGGCCTACGGGTGGCCTACAGCAGCCGCTTGCGGCGCTCTTTGGGAGCTGCGTGTTGACGGACGTGGGTTACTGACCTGGTAGCTGTGCTGCCGCTGGGTGGGGCCGGGGTGGGTCTGGGGGTCTGGGGTCCCTGGGGCGCGCCGCCCTCGGGCGCGGGCCCCGGCGGGGCCTCGGGGGTTCCGGTTCCGGGGGGTGTGCCGCTTTTGGTGTGGGCCGGCGCCCGGGTGTCCGCCCCTGCATGGGGCCTCTGGTGCGCTGGGGGGCCTCGGGGCCCGTTGAGCTGGTAGGGGGGCATGGTCATTAACACCTCTGGGCAGATGCTCTTCTCCTTTATTGGAAAGGCACTCTGCCAGTGGGGGGAGGGGGAAAGGAGGGGGAGTAGGGATCTACCCAGCCTGGATGTCTACTGTCGAATGTATGGTGAGTTGTTTGAACGTTAGTGTTGGGGAGGGATTAAATCCACGGGTGTGTGGGGGGGTTTGGGGGGGGTTGACGTTCTGGTGGGCTTGTGTCCGGCCCCCTGTCCCGGTCCTGGTCCGTGTCGTCTTCCGGTGCGGGTTTCACCTGGGGGGTGGGGTTGGGGTGGCTCGTGCGGGCCGGCTGGCCAGGGTCCCCCCCTCTTATTATTATTATTATTATTATTATTATTATTATTATTATTATTTATTTATTTATTTATTAATTAATTTATTTATTTAGTTTAAGTAGGCTTGGTGGGTGGGCTGGGGGGGGGCTTAGGTGTTGGTCCTGGTGGGTGGTTGGCTGGCGGGCCCTGCGGCCTCTCCCTGGCCCCCGGGCTACGGTGGTGCTGCTGGCGAGGCCCCCTTCTCTAGGTGGGGCTTTCGGGGAGCGGGGGTGCCTATTGGAGTCAGTAGGGGAGCTGGCTCCCTGGGTTGGCTTCCCAGTCATTTGCTCCCCATCCCCGGACTCCTCCCTCTGCCTGCTCCATCACGCCGCCACACATGCAGGTCATGAGGGAGGGGGCGTTACTGGAGGTTGCCACTTTCTGGTGACGCCCCTCTCCCCAATTTTATTTTGCATCTTAGACACTTTCACTTCAAACATTTTTCACATCACACACTCATATAGGCCATGGTAGGGGGGGTGGGGGGAAGACGTCTGGGAGGGGGCTTATGTTGTGTGGGCCTCACCTCGGACGGCTCCCTTCACCTCCTCTCCCACTTAGACATTGAGGGTTCTGGGCAGTCACACGGAAGGGTGCGCTGGCAACAGCTACCTTCCGAAAGGGGGGTGGGCTGTGCCGTGCATCCCCTTCGGCGCTCCCAGTTTTTAAACGCACTTGAGAACAACATGCAACAACACAACATTTGAGCAGGCGTAGGGAGGGTCGGGGTCTTCTGCACACCCCCGTTCTCCGATGGAGGCAAGGAGTCTGGGGCCTGGAGGAGGTGCGGGCCACTGTGTCCGGGGTCTTGGCGGGGGGCTGCGGTGTGCAGTCAGCGGCCTACCAGGTCTGGGGCTGATGCCTCCGCTCCCCCCAGGGGGCGGGGGGCAGGGATGGCAAGGGTAAGGTGGGGGGAGGGAGTGGGTTTATTAGGTATTTAGGGGGAAGGGGGGTCTCTGGCCGGGTGGCTCGTGCGGGTCGTGTTGGCCCGCCCTCTTGGGGGGGCCCGGTCCGGGGGGCGTCTGGTCGGGGGCCGGGGCCGGGGGTCGGGCACAAGCAGTCGTATAGTCGATTTGGGGTGACCCCCCCCCCCCCCCCCTTTGGTCAGTGTTGGATGTGAGTGTTATGTGGGAATGTGTGTACAGCGTCTTTTTTTTTTTTTTTTTTTTTTTTTTTTTTTCTGTGTGTGGCTCTCCCAAGAACATCTCAAGTCTCCGATAGGTGCGGAGCCCATCCCCCCACGTCCTGCCCTCCTCCACTTCGTTGGCGGGTGCCTTGGCCCCCTGGCGCATTAGTTGGCTTCGGGTTTGGGGCGGGTTCCCGGGCGTGCGCCGGCCCGCTCCTGGCGGCCTCTTCGCGGGGCCTGGCCCCCCGGGGGGCGGCCGGGGCCCTCGTCGCGGGGGCGGGGCGCCCCTGGGGCCTCTGGCCCTCAGGGCCCATGGCCGGGACCACTTCAGCGGGGCTGGCTGCCGGCGGAGCCCACAGGCTCGTCTCCGCGGCTCTTGAGGGCGTCGGCATTGCGGTGGCTGGGGGATTTCCTCGGGGTCGTCTCTGCTCCTTCCTTGGGGGGGGGGGTTGCAGATATCCTGTGTCGGCCCCTCCTGGGCGACCTGCTTTAGGGACCCCTTTGGGAGTCCGGGGCTACGGGTCCCCTGACGCCTGCCTCTGTGCTCGGGGAAGGTGGGTTTTTGGTTCTCCACAATCACTATCAAGCTATTTCTGGATAATCTTCACCTAAACTAGTGCACTTTCACATCTCCCACTGGTGCTGGGTCCCAGGTATTAAGTGTTCACTTATATACAGTAATCTTATAATTTATTTATTTATTTATTTATTTATGTTGTGTCACTTTCTTTTTTCAAATATCACATTACACATGTCAGCTTACATAATAATATATATGATTTAGCAATGGCATCTAGGTGTTATTCGAGTGTATCTGTTGCTTTATGTCTGTTGGTTGTGCTGTTCTTTTTGTGTCTCTTTCCAGGTGATGGAGCAGACAGAGGACATTTTATCATTCTCTTCCTTTTATCTCCTCTTTCTTTCACCTCTACTCTTTTTTTTTCTTTTCTTTCACTTTTTGTTCTTCCTTTACTCTCCCATTGTCATGTCCATATAATTTGAAATTCTCCTTGCAGGAATCATAATAAAGCTATTTACAAGCATAAATCAAGTGGAGCACTATGGCGAAAGCTGTTTGCTCCACTTGTAAATGGTAAATGGTAAATGGACTGAACTTATAGCTGAACTTGTAAAAGCAAAATCTGTCGAGCTCCATCTGGCATTGAGATATCAATTCCTATTGCCATAGTGCTAGACAGGACACTGGAAAAAAAAAAAAAAAAAAAAAAAAACAACTGGACTTTTTTTTCCCGAAGTTTGAAGACGTTTCGCTTCCCATCCAGAAAGCTTTCTCAATTCAAATTTCTGGGGTAGTGTGGAGTTCCAAGCTTTACATTATTGCCGAAAAGGGGGTTGTTCTGGCTTCGATAACATGCAAATTAAACCAAAACTGGTCCACCCCTTTGCAATGGGGATTTGTTAGGGTCATCGTTGGCCTGGCTTACAGGGGAGATGTTGTGATCACCTGCATGGAGGGGAGCATTGAGGTGAAATTGGGAAGGAATCAAACCTATTGCTGTGTTGTAAGTTTTTGAAAGTTGAAACCCGAGTCCTCCTCCTCTGTTTAAAGTTGTTTTTTCTCTCTTAACGTAGATGGCTTCCTTCACACCCCTTTCAAACCATCTGCCTTCTTTGTCCAAAATGTGAACATTTTGGTCCTCAAAAGAATGTCTTTTGTCTTTAAGGTATAGGTGGACAGCAGAGTCTTGTCCTGAGGAAGTAGCTCTCCTGTTTTGAGCCATGCGTCTATGGAGAGGTTGTTTGGTTTCTCCAATATAAAGATCCGAACAGTCCTCACTGCACTGAACTGCATACACCACTCCACTCATCTCAGGTTTGACCAAAGCAGTTTATCAAGAAAAAAAATGCACAGAGAATGAGCTGATCTGTTGGGGATTAAACTGTAGTTTGACTTTTCATGATGATTCCCATTCACATGAATCTCTACAAAAACTCTGAGCAGAGAGCCTTTATACTTGCTGCACTTTAATGAAAATATAAAAGTGGATAATAGTGCATTTTTATCATTCAACATTCAATGTTTTAAACTGAAACAAAATATATAAACAGAGAAAGGGATCGAAATGGGCCAATAATAAATTCTGAAATTCTGAACTTTCTGTGAATGACTAAATTAATGAACAGGTTTGGCCTAAAAAATTGCAATCAGTGCTTCTCTAAGTTTAATTTCATTTAGCAGTATTATAAAATTAATACATTTTTCTATTACACAATAGCAGCAGCAACGGTGCCCTGATCCTGTATCACTGCCTAAGGCATGCTGCCGCAAAGTGGCTCGGATGGACCGTGTTCAGAGCAGGAATAGATTACAGCACCTCCTCTTTGCTGCCTACACTTTGTATTTTCTTGTAAATGGAAAACGCACACCACCTGGTACTGTAGAGCAAGCCAACAGCCTCTAAACCAGGCCCAGACACATAACTCCTGCTCCTCTCAGTGTGTGGGGGTGGACAAACTCCTTTCCACTTGGTAAGAGTCTGAATGTCCTCTTACATATGTGTGAAATTCATTGCTTTTTTTCCTACAGAGAGCATCTTTCTCATGCATGCCTCTTTGTTATCTTTTATCAAAGCCAGTACAAGCATTACTTGTTAGTTTGTATTTCAAATTATTGAGTTACTGCTGGTGTTTTGGGGCGTAATTAGGGACCAGTGTCAGCAAATTAATTAAAAATTGTTTATTTATATAGAAATCTCAATACAGACATTTTATAAAAACTGATAAATTAAACATTTTGCTTATGACTGGGACTTTTTCCCCCAAGTACTTTTAAAACTTTTAAACAGATTTTTTTTTCTGAAGACAGAAGTTGTCATCTTTAGACCAGAGCCTTTGAAAAAGAAACTTCTTGGTCAATCACTTAATCTGGACAGCATTAAATTGGCATCTGGTAATAAAGTAAAACACTTTGGTGTTATTTTTGACCAAGACTAACATTTAAATCACATAATAAACAAGTTTCTGGGGTTTCCTTTTTTCACCTCTGGAATATTGCTATAATTAGAAATATTCTGTCCAGAAGTGAAACTGAAAAACTAGTCCATGCATTTGTTACTTCAAGGCTGGACTATTGTAATTCTTTACTATCAGGAAGTCCACAAAATGCAGTTCAAAGTCTTCAGCTGATCCAAAATGCTGCAGCAAGAGTTCTGATGAAAATCAACAAGAGGGATCATATATCTCTAATTTTAGTCTCCCTTCATTGGCTTCCTGTTAAATCACAAATATAATTTAAATTCTCCTTCTAACGTATAAAGCCCTTAATGATCAAGCTCCATCATATATCAGAGCTCTGATTACCCCGTATGTTCCTAACAGAGCACTTCGCTGGCAGACTGCAGGTCTGCTGGTGGTTCCTAGAGTCTCTAAAAGTAGGGTGACCATATTTTCATTTGGGAATCTCTGTTCCCATGCATAGAGATGTCTGTGGCATGCACTCACTTAACATAGGCCTACGTAATCCTACAATAACATGATATTTACAGTTGGTTTATTAAAAATGCTTTTCAGTAAAAGTCAACAGCAATAACTCCAATAGCATATGATAATTTTATTCAAAATGTATTTATTAAAAAATGCTTAACAATTCCTGTAATGAATGAATAGCACAATAAAGGCCTCCCATTTGTCTCGACCCGGTCTGAAAGCGGGGAAACTCTTTTGTAAATCGTCGGTAAACATACATTTGAGTTTGGTATGTTGCTGTCGTACTGACAGCCACGCTATCTATCTTCTGATTAAGAACAGGGCTGCCCGCACTGACGCGGCTCAGGGATTACGTCACACGCAGCGCCGTGCGCAGTGCCCTAGTGCCTGTCAATTTAATGGTCCAATGAAGGTAATTTAAATATCAGGACATTTCCTCACTTTCTCAAAAAAACCCGGGACGCCCGGGACAGGACGTGAAATACGGACATGTCCCGGGAAATACGGACGTTTGGTCACCCTACTAAAAGTAGAATGGGAGGCAGATCCTTTAGCTATCAGGCTCTTCTCTTGTGGAAGCAACTCCCAGTTTTGGTCCGTGAGGCAGATACCCTGTCTACTTTTATAAAACTATCCTTTTTGACGAAGCTTATAGTTAAAGTGGCTTAGGTTACCCTGAGCTAAGATCAGCAACAGAGCGGGTTGAGTCAGCATCTACAGTGGGAGCCTCTTCAGGAGGAGACAACAGGTTAGAGACCTCGTTTCTCTGAGGTGCTTGCACACAAACGTGTAGGTCACTAACCTGGTCTTAATGTCCAGTTTAGATCCGGTAGCAGAGGTAGATCCCAGCTGGCAAGTTGCCAACCTGGCGTGGCAGTTGCCGCTCAGAGAGTCCCAGAAGCAGATGTATCGGAGGTCGGAGGACAGGCAGGAGGTCAGAACCGTAAAGACGAACGTGAGCAGGATGATCAGGAGGATGAACCAGAAGCCGATGTTGGGGACGAGGTCCGAGGTCAGAGCCAGGTGGTCAGATGTCAGATGAGGTGCCAGAGGGTAATCCAGGACGAGGTCGGGACACAGTTCCAGGTTCAGTACACGATCAACAGACAGGCTAGACGAGGGCAGGCAGGCTCGGTAGTCAAGGAACGGTTTCAGACGGTACACAAGCAGGCAGAGGTCAGGCAGGTAATCAGGTCAGGCAGAAATCAGGTCAGGCAAACGGAATTAGACGGGACCAGGCGGGCTCAGAAGTCGAAAGTCAAACAGGTCAGGATCAGGAATGAGAACAAGGAACGCTGGTATAAGTCTTACACAAATGGCTCAAAATAAACTTCCACTGCTGTCTGGTCTCAAAGCTGGTCTTATACTAGTGGGATCAGGTGGAATAGATCTATGGTGATGAGCTAAGCAGGTGTGAGATATGAGAAATTAGACCAGGCAACAGTGCTGAAATCATGACAGTTTCTGATTTTATTTTCTCTTCATAATAGGTACATCTAGCCTGGCGTTTTGTTTAGTTGTGATGTCATCCTGGGGGGCAGATCGCTTCATGCATGCTTGGTATGAGGGATTGCTGCAAAGCCATCAACTATGCAGACTGTCCACTGTGGCTCTCCACTCTTTCTGGAGCACAGAATGCTGCTTGACAAAGAGTCAATGAAATGTGCTGGGTTCTCTTAGAAAACCTTTTAACCAATCTATCTGTATTATTTGATGGAATTAACGTTGTTCATATGATGGAATGACGAGTTATGAATTGGCGCTATGTAAGTAAAATTGAAATGAATTTATTTGTTTATAATTTGTTTCCTCTTTTTGCACTAGGGTTGAACTGTCTAATTTTCTTTTCTTTATGTTAAGGATTCTTTAAAATACCTTTGCTGTTACCTCTGCATCTCTGCCTGCAGAGGCTTTTGATGTCATATCCTCTAAATACTGCAGATAATTTAAGGCATTTTCAGGCTTTCTATTTGGTTCTTGTGGTAACTTCATATCTATCAATGTGTTCAACATTCTATTTGCAATGAACTGCTTGGACATAATATCTGGTTAGTTGTAATCTTTCATATCCCACTCATTTTAATTATGTTGGCTAATCATATATTTGACACCTTGAAGGCACATTTACTGTCCATACATAATCTGAAAGGAAGATGCTAAGGAAGAGTTTAAAGGCAAACAGTCTTGTAATCACAATATTACAATTTTGTTTCACAATATCATGATTTATCATGCATTCCTTCTTTTTGCTACCTATCTTGAAAATAATCTGCTCACGATCTTTCTCTCTTTAGCTTGCTGTTAACCTTCCAGCTGAAAATCCACTCCAAGGTGTGCAGAGAAAACATCTTTTACATGAAATACTTGGTACCTGTGATCCAGTCATATAACCTGTCCAGGCAAAGTTCAGTACAACTCCTCCATTGTACATTAATGGTGCGATATCTCTGAGTGCTTTCTTTCTATATCCCTGCTCAGCAGTCTGCACAGAATGTGTGTAATCGCTACATCACGCTGTCAAGCTGCAACACTGTTTTGGGCTTTGAAAAATCCGCTGATATGAAGCTGCGACCACCTTGTTTGGTGAGTCAGCAATGGGTGTATTTCAACCCCCTCACTGCCTTTGTGCTTTCACAAAACTCTTGAAGGGACTCTTAATCCTCACTGGAATAGCTAAAGTCATGAAAAAAATCACCAAGGTCACACTGGCGCACAATGCCACTTGTATCAATCAGCCTCATTAGACGAACACTGTGAGACCTAAAAGAGCATGATTAATGTGATTGCATCATGATGCAAAATCCACAAGTTTCACACACTCTAAGTGGACTTAGAATAGAATGAAAAGTTGCAGCCGATGAGGTGAATTGATACAGCATCTACAGATGTAATTTTATCATTGTAACTTAGAAGTTGTTCAGCTGAGAAAACATCAACAAACTAAAATTTCTCTTTTAGCAATTGTGTTGACTGTCAATAACCACAGATAAACACTATAGTTTTCAGTTTGAATCATTTTAAATGGCTAAAATCAGCTAAAATGGGGGTCTGTCAGACCAGTTAGCTCTTTTTTCTCTATTGGGATCTATTCAGTTTTATTCAAATGCATGGTAACATGACACTCCCATGACTACAGATAAGATAGTGATGACTAGTAATGACTTAACAGAATGTTTCACTATCCACTCTGTCCCTTTAATAAATGTAAATAAATTTGTGCAGTTGCATCTGTAGCAATGAAACCCGGGAATGCAAGTTTTTAGTAACAACCAACCCAAGTTAGATGTCTAAACCCTACCAATAATTAACTTAAACACTGGCTTTCTACTTTAATGAAGGTGTGTCCATATGTGTCCAGTGATGAATACTAAAGATGTGGCTCTGTTGTTGCCATTTGGCTGGTTGACAGCCCTTCTTTTTGGTCTCTAAGCTATCTCAATACATTGTAATATGGCTTCTGCGCGCAAACACAACAAAGAAAAAAAAGATAGGGCAGGCAAAAGCACATTCTCAACATGCTATCTACTGTCCAGACCTGATCTAATACAACAGTCGGAGCGAGCTTTCCACCCTTTTCAAAATGACACTTTGTTATAACACAGACAGATGGCCTGATATTACCCATCCAGCCTGTTTTTTTCCCCTACATTTCTTCCACATGCCCACTCCTTCATTGGACTGACAGGGCCCTGTTGCTTGCCATCTGCTTACCACGTTTGGTACTCGAGCATGTATTTCCTGCTTGGGATGTGTCCTGTTGTGGCCACCCTTCATCCCACTTTGACTCTCTCTTGTCATAAAATAATTTCTTATCTCACATCTAATCAGTTAAGTCTCCATTCATATTACTTTTGGCTGTGCATTGTCACTGATGTTTAGACATGTAAAGAAACATTGCAATGACACTGGTTTTTCCAAGATGGTCCATCTGGTCCCCCTTAACAAGCTTCCCTCTGCCAAGGAGATGGGGTTCATCCTTGCCAGGGAGGTTTTCAGGCTGCACGGTCTGCCCTCTGACATCGTGTCAGATCGGGGTCCCCAGTTTGTGGCTCGCTATTGGAGAGAGTTCTGTGCGATGCTGGGGATTTCTGTAAATCTCTCCTCCGGTTTCCACCCCCAGTCAGATGGACAAACCGAACGGATGAACCAGGAGGTCGAGACGAAGATCCGCCTTTTCTGCCAGGCAGACCCCTCTAAGTGGGCACAGAACTTACCTTGGGTGGAACATGCGATAAACGCTACACCCTCCTCCTCTACTGGCCTCTCTCCCTTCTATGTGGTGTACGGTTTCCAACCGCCAGTTTTTACCACAGAAGAGGTTGAGTCCAGAGTCCCGTCCGCCCGTCTTTCTGCTCTGAGATGTCGGCGAGCCTGGAGAAGGGCCAGGAAGGCCATACTCGCCGCATCTCAGAGTCAGTCCCGTGCAGCCAATCGTCGGCGGGTCCCTGCTCCAACCTATCAAGTGGGAGATAGGGTTTGGCTGTCCACCAGGGACCTTCCTCTGAGGGTGGACAGCAAGAAGCTGGCGCCACGCTTCATTGGACCGTTCCCCATCATCAAGATCATCAATCCTGTGGCGGTCCGTCTCCGTCTGCCTTCTACCATGAAGGTTCACCCCACCTTCCACGTATCCCGTATCAAGCCTGTCAACACCTCCAGCCTGTCTCCCACCACCACGCCCCCACCTCCCCCCCGCCTGGTGGATGGCTCTCCGGTTTACACCGTGAAGAGGATCCTCAAGTCCCGTAAATGGGGTCGAGGCACCCAGTACCTCATCGACTGGGAGGGTTATGGTCCTGAGGAACGGCAGTGGGTTCCGGCTCGCCACGTCTTGGACAAATCCCTCATTAGGGACTTCCACAGAGCCCATCCAGACCAACCTGGGGCGTCTGGAATCCGCCCTTGAGGGGGGGGCTCTGTAACGTTTCTGGCACTGGAGCTGCTGATTGCTATCAGCACACCTGTGTCTGTCTCCACCCTGGCTGCTTAAAAGCTCTGCTCATCGTAGCCTCCAGTGCCAGAACGTCTCTAGCCATACGGTGAGCGCTTCCAGCATTTTTGAAATTTCCTGTCTGCCTGTCTGCCTCTCGACCTGTTTCTGCCTCTGTTTTTTGGATACCTGCCTGCCCCTTTGGATTTGTCTGCCTGCCTGGGTTCTGCCTGTCAGCCTCAGAGTTTTGGACTGCCTCACCGTGATTCCGACCCCAGCCTGTCTGTGAGTAAACGAGTTCGCCTGCTTCCCCCCTGTTCTGTCTGTGCCTTCTGGATTTGACCTGGATCTGGACCTGGACGCTCTATTGGATTCCCCCTTGGAGACCGCTGCCTGAACTAAACGGATTTCCCCCCTGACAAAGACCCGGACCGGACCTGGACAAAGAGCCCTGGATAACCCCCTCTCGGACGCCTTCGTAACAAGGAGTCAGAGTTCTGCCCTCAGCACGTCCAGGTTAGTGACCTCACCTCTCTCTAACAAACCTGTTAATATCTGCTGGTCACTAACCTGAGACTCTGCCTTCAGGAGCGGCCTGTCGCAGAGTGCGAGCCGAACCAGGGGCCGAGCCGCAGCGTCATAAATAAAGACTGATATTATTTTTGTACTCACTTGTTTTCGGGTATTTCTTGGGTCCTCCTAAATTCATCACAGTACGTTCTGGCCAAACATGGACCCTGTACCCGAAACCCAGTGGCGTGCGGGGGTAGAGAAATCCATTTCTGAATTAGAAGCCGGCGTCTCGGAGATTTTAGGCCATCTTCGTACTCAGGGGAGCACGCAGCCTTCACTTCCGCAAGCCGCTTCCTCTGGCCCTCCGTCACTTCCGGTGACGTCATCCGCGTCGGAGCCCCGTCTCTCCCCGCCGGCAATGTTCTCCGGTGATCCAGAACATTGCAGGGCTTTTCTCACACAGTGTGAGATACACTTTGAATTGCAACCTTCCTCATACCCTTCAGACCGGTCCAAAGTAGCGTACGTGATTTCACTGCTAGCCGGCAAAGCCAGGTTGTGGGGAACTTCCGAGTGGCAAAATGACTCGCGCATCTGCCACTCATATCATGACTTCTCCACGGAGCTTGTTAGAGTTTTCAGTCCCTTGCTGCCCTGCCGGGAATCCTCTAGGGGGCTTCTGACCCTGAGACAGGGAGATAGGTCTGTGGCAGATTATGTTATTGATTTTCATTTGTTGTCTGCCGACAGCCTCTGGAACGAGTATGCCCTTATGGACGTTTTTATTTTTGGGCTCAACGATAAGATTAAGGATGAGCTTGCCACTCGAGAGTACCCTAAATCCCTGAAGCAGCTCGAGGAGCTGGCTAACAGAGTGGATCTCCGCCTCATGGAACGGCGAAGGGAACGTCGTTCGACGTCTTCTGTTCCCCCTCGAGTTTCGGCTCCTTCCCCTGTTACGTCATCGGTTTCGCCCAAGCTTCCAGATCCAGAGCCCATGCAATTGGGTAAGGTGGGCCTGACCAAGGATGAGTACCAGCGCAGGCAACAGCAGAGACTTTGCCTGTACTGTGGAGGGGTGGGCCACCAAGTCCGGAACTGCCCGTTAAAAGACCAAGCTCAGTAGGGGGTGGGGCATCCCTACTGAGCTACACCAAGCTTGCTGTCCCACCTAACCGTTTAATTCCTGCTACCTTGTCTTTCTCCTCACAGTCCCACAGGCTCTCGGTTTTTATTGATTCTGGAGCCGACACTGAGTTTCTGGACGAGGGCCTGGCCAGGAAGCTTAACCTCCCACTACAGAACGCCTCTTCAGCCCGCAGTGTTCTCGCCCTGGATGGGCATGAGCTCAATCAATCACGCCTCCTCTCTGAGCCGGTGGAGATGACCTTGGGAGGTAATCATAAGGAGAGACTCACCTTTATGGTTATTGACTCCCCGCAGGTTCCAGTGATCCTGGGCGCTACCTGGCTCCGCAAACACAACCCCCAGATTGATTGGAGGCGTAACGAGATTACGGGTTGGGCCTCTTCGTGCTCCGAGTCCTGTCTGTCCTCTGCTCACCCTCCCCGCTCTCCCGAAGGTAAAGCAGACGAGTTTTACCCGGACCTGTCCAGAGTTCCTTCCGTTTACCATGATTTAAAGGAGGTCTTTAATAAGGCCAAGGCCACGAGTTTACCTCCTCATCGCCCATATGATTGTGCGATTGACCTGTTACCAGGCGCCGCTCCACCCAGAGGCCGCCTTTACTCATTATCCCCTCCAGAATCCCAGGCCATGCAGGACTACATTAATGGATCCCTAAGAGCAGGCATCATCCGTCCTTCGTCCTCTCCAGCTGGAGCGGGATTTTTCTTTGTTGAAAAGAAGGACGGCTCCCTCCGCCCTTGCATTGATTATAGGGGCCTAAATGACATATCGGTTAAGAACCGATATCCTATTCCCTTGATGAACTCTGCTTTTGACCAGGTCCAAGGGGCTAAGGTTTTTACCAAGTTGGACCTCCGCAACGCCTACCACTTAGTCCGGATTAGAGAGGGAGACGAGTGGAAGACCGCTTTTAACACCCCCACCGGCCATTACGAATACCTGGTGATGCCTTTCGGCCTAACTAATGCCCCAGCAGTCTTTCAGAACCTGGTGAATGAGGTTCTTGGGGACATGATCGGCCGGTTCGTATTCGTTTATCTTGATGATATTCTCGTTTATTCTAAGGACCTGGATTCTCATAAGCAACACGTCCGCTCTGTCCTCCTCCGCCTCCTTCAAAATCAACTTTATGTTAAAGCAGAAAAATGCGAGTTTCATACTACTTCTACATCCTTCCTTGGTTTTATTCTGTCGCCTGGGCAGATTGCCATGGACCCAGCCAAGGTTCGGGCCGTAACGGAGTGGCCTGCTCCGGTGGACCGCAAGCAACTCCAGAGATTTCTGGGATTTGCTAATTTTTATAGGAGGTTTATCAAGAACTACAGCCAGGTAGCCTCTCCTCTCCACGCCCTCACCTCCTGTAAAACTAAGTTTATGTGGAATGAACAGGCAGACAAGGCTTTCAGGCGCCTTAAAGAGCTGTTCACTTCAGCCCCGGTCCTCGTTTCTCCTGACCCTGAGAAGCAATTCATAGTTGAGGTGGATGCTTCTAGCTCTGGAGTCGGAGCCATCCTCAGCCAGCAGGGGGAGGATGGTCGTGTGCACCCCTGTGCTTTCTTTTCCAGGAGGTTATCCAGTTCTGAGCAGAACTACGACGTGGGCAACCGTGAACTTCTGGCGGTTAAACTGGCCCTTGAAGAGTGGCGGCATTGGCTCGAGGGCTCCAAGATACCATTCCTAGTCTGGACTGATCATCGCAACCTGGAGTACCTCAAGACAGCAAAAAGACTCAACCCCAGGCAGGCCAGGTGGGCACTATTTTTCAGTCGGTTCAGTTTCACCCTCTCTTACAGACCGGGGTCGAAAAACACCAAGCCGGATGCCTTGTCAAGGGTCTTCGAGGCTAACGAGGGGGATCCGGAGGAGGAACAGGGGTTCATCTTGCCGGATTCTGTGAGGTGTGCTGTCTCCCGCCTGGAACTAGAGAGGGAGGTAAGGGAATCCCTCGTCTCTGTCCAGATGCCCGAAGCCTGCCCCAAGGACAGGCTCTTTGTCCCTCCTGAACTCAGATCAAAAGTGCTAGAGTTCTGTCACAGCTCCCGGTTATACGGCCATCCAGGCGTGAGCAAGACCATTCGTCTCATCAGGTCTCAGTTCTGGTGGCCGTCTCTGGTCAGAGACGTCGGGGAGTTTGTCGCAGCCTGTTCCTCCTGTAGCCAGGCTAAGGTGTCTCGTCGTCCCCCCTCTGGCTTGCTTCATCCTCTCCCAGTCCCTCCTCGACCGTGGTCCAGCCTCTCTATGGACTTTATCACGGGTCTCCCCTCATCTGACGGTCACACGGTCATCCTCACGGTCGTTGACCGTTTTTCCAAGATGGTCCATCTGGTCCCCCTTAACAAGCTTCCCTCTGCCAAGGAGATGGGGTTCATCCTTGCCAGGGAGGTTTTCAGGCTGCACGGTCTGCCCTCTGACATCGTGTCAGATCGGGGTCCCCAGTTTGTGGCTCGCTATTGGAGAGAGTTCTGTGCGATGCTGGGGATTTCTGTAAATCTCTCCTCCGGTTTCCACCCCCAGTCAGATGGACAAACCGAACGGATGAACCAGGAGGTCGAGACGAAGATCCGCCTTTTCTGCCAGGCAGACCCCTCTAAGTGGGCACAGAACTTACCTTGGGTGGAACATGCGATAAACGCTACACCCTCCTCCTCTACTGGCCTCTCTCCCTTCTATGTGGTGTACGGTTTCCAACCGCCAGTTTTTACCACAGAAGAGGTTGAGTCCAGAGTCCCGTCCGCCCGTCTTTCTGCTCTGAGATGTCGGCGAGCCTGGAGAAGGGCCAGGAAGGCCATACTCGCCGCATCTCAGAGTCAGTCCCGTGCAGCCAATCGTCGGCGGGTCCCTGCTCCAACCTATCAAGTGGGAGATAGGGTTTGGCTGTCCACCAGGGACCTTCCTCTGAGGGTGGACAGCAAGAAGCTGGCGCCACGCTTCATTGGACCGTTCCCCATCATCAAGATCATCAATCCTGTGGCGGTCCGTCTCCGTCTGCCTTCTACCATGAAGGTTCACCCCACCTTCCACGTATCCCGTATCAAGCCTGTCAACACCTCCAGCCTGTCTCCCACCACCACGCCCCCACCTCCCCCCCGCCTGGTGGATGGCTCTCCGGTTTACACCGTGAAGAGGATCCTCAAGTCCCGTAAATGGGGTCGAGGCACCCAGTACCTCATCGACTGGGAGGGTTATGGTCCTGAGGAACGGCAGTGGGTTCCGGCTCGCCACGTCTTGGACAAATCCCTCATTAGGGACTTCCACAGAGCCCATCCAGACCAACCTGGGGCGTCTGGAATCCGCCCTTGAGGGGGGGGCTCTGTAACGTTTCTGGCACTGGAGCTGCTGATTGCTATCAGCACACCTGTGTCTGTCTCCACCCTGGCTGCTTAAAAGCTCTGCTCATCGTAGCCTCCAGTGCCAGAACGTCTCTAGCCATACGGTGAGCGCTTCCAGCATTTTTGAAATTTCCTGTCTGCCTGTCTGCCTCTCGACCTGTTTCTGCCTCTGTTTTTTGGATACCTGCCTGCCCCTTTGGATTTGTCTGCCTGCCTGGGTTCTGCCTGTCAGCCTCAGAGTTTTGGACTGCCTCACCGTGATTCCGACCCCAGCCTGTCTGTGAGTAAACGAGTTCGCCTGCTTCCCCCCTGTTCTGTCTGTGCCTTCTGGATTTGACCTGGATCTGGACCTGGACGCTCTATTGGATTCCCCCTTGGAGACCGCTGCCTGAACTAAACGGATTTCCCCCCTGACAAAGACCCGGACCGGACCTGGACAAAGAGCCCTGGATAACCCCCTCTCGGACGCCTTCGTAACAAGGAGTCAGAGTTCTGCCCTCAGCACGTCCAGGTTAGTGACCTCACCTCTCTCTAACAAACCTGTTAATATCTGCTGGTCACTAACCTGAGACTCTGCCTTCAGGAGCGGCCTGTCGCAGAGTGCGAGCCGAACCAGGGGCCGAGCCGCAGCGTCATAAATAAAGACTGATATTATTTTTGTACTCACTTGTTTTCGGGTATTTCTTGGGTCCTCCTAAATTCATCACATTGTCAGCCTCTGAGTCTTTATGGTTTATCATATTCAATACTTACAAACCAGCAAGGGCATCTCTTAAGCTTGCATTAAAAACAGTCTTAGTATACCAAATGTGGCGGCGTCGAACAACCGAAGAATATGCAGTTGATTTCTTTGAAATTTCTTATAAATGTTTTCTGAATGAGAAAGAAGGATGCAGATTGTAACCTATTCATTTTTTTTACATCCATCCATCCATCAGTCTTTTCTCTTAGAATGTGAAAAAAAGCTTATTTTTCTTCTGTCAAGATTTGTCCTGATGAACCCGAACTCATACCACACACAGAGCTTAGTTTTGAGAGAGTTTATTGAAGGATGGATGGATTGTGAAGGTGGTGAACCATAGTTTATACCAGGGTGGTGAAGATGGATGAGGGACGCTGGAGAACTGTGGGTGCAGCGCCGAGAATCCACAGCCCAGCAGAGAGTTCTGGAACAAGGATGGCTGCAGAAAGACCAGGAATGCAGCAGAGAGGGTTCTTGGAGGAGCAGGAGTTTAAGTACTAAGGTAGCAGAGGACCAGCAGCAGAGACAGAGTTCTTGGAACAAAGAGAGCTGCAGCAGGACCAGGACTGAAGCAGGGGGAACCGTTGGAGGTGCAGGCAGACGCAGGGAACTCTGACCACCTGATGTGGGAGCATTTTAGGAGCCAGACTAAAGGAAGTTGACGCCCAACTGGACGTGGGAAGATCTCCGGCTGAGGTACAACAGAAGACTGAAGACAGACCAGCAGTGAGGAGCTGAGTGAGGAGGCTTTTATAGAGGAGCTGGCAGGTGGAAAGAGTCTGGGCTGATTGAAGGCTGAACAGGTGAGGATGATTAGTGGAGTGGAGACAGAGCTGGGTGGAAGATGGAAGGTTCTGGAAATTTCAAGGTGCAGCAGGCAGGATTGCACCCTGACAACTTCGTTTGACGATTGATCAATTAAACAATCATGAGAATGTCTGACTTTGATGGTAAATGTGTTTATTACTGAATGGGTTGTTTAAAGTAGTCAAGTAAACCAATTTTTAAGGGAGGTCAAAATCCTTGATTTTATGTTCCTGCAAAAGATGAGAACACATCAACGCAACTGTGAGTATTTTTTTGTCACAATCAGCCCAGCTTGAGTTTCCTTAACTTTAGATTTTAAAGGAAAATTATTATTAAAGACAAAAGGCTTTAAGCTATATTAAAGTGGAGTTGTGTGTTTAATAGAAATCATCAGTATAATTTATGACAATAATCATGATTTTCAGCTTAATCGACTCTGCCGAAAACTAAAAATATTTTCCTGTCAGTGAACGCAGATATTAAGGGCTTTTAAACTCTGACACCTTTTGAACAACCAACCCCATAGCAGGCATGTTTGTCACAAGGTGAGGTAAAAAGAAAATTGAATCATCTAAAATCACTATCAGCAAGTCAAAACTTTACAAACAGAAAATCAGTCAGAAAATTCTTATTGGTGCAACATCATCATTCATCTTCACAGAAAAATAATCTTGCTTGCCTTGGCTTCTTTTATGCTTTTTTTTTCACCGTTTTCACTTAATTCATCAGTGTGTGCAGCTAAATAACTTAGATGCGACTTACTGTGCAATGTGTCTTTTGTCATTTGCACCTTATCATTGAAAATAAACTTTAGTGATATACCTTTTGTATACAAGCTCCAAAGCACCGACACATAAAATGTGTAATTTCTAAGTCTCCGCATTTGGATTTCTGCCTGGATGAAGTACGATCAATTTGCATTCTGCAGTGATGAGTAAGAGCCCAAGAGAAGCAGCTTCCTCCATGATGACAGCAAGATGCATTCAGAGTGAAAGCAAACATCTTAATGGAAAATTATCTCTAAATACCTAAATGCTATTTGAGTGATATTCTTAGTTCTTCCTTTTTTTGAATTAACTTCCGCACAATTTCCTGCGATGCCACCGGATAGGAGTGTTTGATCACAGATGACAATTAGGAACGCAAAACAGGATACATGTTACATGGTTGTGGATTAATCAGCAACTCTGTATTTTGGCAGTTTAGTTAAGCATAACTACTAACAATAAATTTGAATAAGTAACCCACACATAGGAGCCCCAATGATGTACACAGAGCTCATTGTTACAGTACATGCCCCTCAGAAAGAGGTTTGGATATTTACAGTCTCTGTGGTATCTTGACCCTTTTCCAGACAACCAAGGGCAATAGGCCAGGGTATGTACATGAAGTGCCAAAACCCTCATGTAGCTACCGTCATGTATGGCATCCTGTTCAGTGCCTGATTTCACTGGATTGCCAAAAAGGCTAATCTGTAGAGGTCGAAGAACATTGTAGAGATTCCATAACAGGCAAGATATCATCAAAACATCAAAATTTGCAGCATGTAGAAGACAAATGCTTAAAGGAGACATACCATGCTTTTTAGTGCATTCCTTTTTATATCAAAATCATCCGGTTATAATCTAATCTGTTCTGAGATCTGTCTGAGAGCAACTCCTTTTGGTGCAGTCTGTTTAACTCTAAAGGAGGCACTTCACATCCCTCAGCCCTGCAAGTCTCAGAGCATTCTACTCCACCCTGTTCGGATATGTGAACAGAGTAGAGTGGCTGAATTGTGTGGGTTCATACTCCCAACAACTGTATGTTTCCTGTACATTTTCACTTATCCACTTGTAGCTTTTGTATCCTTCAGCATGGACGTCAAAATCACAGCGAAAACGTAAAAAGGTTGAATTTGTGAAATTGGTGAGTTGGAAGTCCATGACCTTGTTTAGCAGTTCTGCAGCAAATGCTTTGATGTAATGTTTCAAAAAACTTAATAGAAAACACAGAAAACTAAAAGGCTTAGAAAATATGTTCCAAAACAAAGATAATGCTGTCTATGGAGCACCTGGACAGACAACATTTAAATTTTCTGCACTCCTAGAGATTCCAAGTACTCCAAGTATTATTATTATTATTATTATTATTGTTATTATTATTATTATACATGTCTTATCTGGCACTATAGCCCTAAAAAAAGTAAAAAGTCTGCCCTCCATCCAGTTTTACGGTTGTAGTCCAGGTTATTGGTCCTAACCTTTTAACCTTTTACATTGTGCTGGGCAATTAGCCAGATTTTCTTGTAGTCTTTTTTTCAGGCTTTCTAAGGTTATCTTCCCACTGCAAGTCTAAATGCTCAATTTCGTTTTTTTTCTGAAATCAGATTTTTTACAGGGTTGTTCACATTACTTTTTAAATGTTACCTATATCTGACTACAGTGAGAACTTTTTGCTCAAAACTGACCAGCATGCACAAAATACCATTAAAATTGACTTGACACCCAGCACACTTGGTCCAGCCAACTTGGAACAAATACGTTTTAGGGTTTAAAGAGTCCAACGGAAGCCGTTTGCTGTGTCAGCGTGTGCTGAGGGGGAAATGCATAAATAAAGAGAGGGTGTATTCTGGCATTTTATGGAGCTTTTCTGCACAGAGGTTTGTTTGGATGTGGGGACACAGCCAGGAATGGTGGGGCAGGGATGTCAACAATTTCAGAGACTGAGTTCATTCGTAACTCTAGGATGTCGAGGGCAACTTTTAATAATATACGTCAGTGCATTTCTTCCTTACTTCTAAGGCCGGAAACTCACTCCAATCAATTGTATTGCTTTGCAACAAGGGCAGATTACGTCACTCTGCCCATGTTGAAATGTGAAACAATGGACTATCGCGAGTGAAAACCTCTTCGGCATTGCAAAGTCGTCCAGGTGAAGGATGGCTGTGCGCTACGTCCTTCACCTGAGAGGTTCCTATATGATCTGTCCAATTTGGCTTGAATAAAGGTTTCGTGGCATATGTTAATGTCTAACATATTGCTGCCTCTCCACTGAGCAGTGCTGTGGTAGGCAGCTGCCTTCTCTCTCTCTCTCGCTAATGCCAACTGCTATTACTTCCAGCTGCTGCCGGCACATTGTAGCCACAGCTGCCCTGGGGCAGACTGAGAGAAGCAACCTGCCATACAATCGGCATCAACTGGCAGCAGGACCACTGGAAGCTGGCAAGGTCTGAGAAGTGTCTTGACCAAGGACACGACTGAGAGGTTTTAAATTGCCACCAACTGCTTAATGAACATAGTCCTAGCTCCTGAGACACTGTTGAAGTAATTGGAACACCTCATTTCGATTAAAGCAGTGAACAAATTTACTTTTGGCAATATAGTGTACTTTGAGCAAGTTTTAAGAAAACTATATCCACAAAAAGGTAAATAATTGGACCAATAGCATTGAATTTTAATGAAATCTATTGCATGGAGAGACATCTGCATCTGCATTGAAAATGGAGTTGGAGAAATGTACGGAATGCTGGGAAAATCCATTGTCTATGCAATTTGCAGTGATTAGTATGAAATAAAATCACCATGTAAGGAAAAAAACATATTGTGTGTATATTTTTCTATTTGCCTATTTCTTACAGTAACACCCATTTGGTCTCCAAAAGCAACCAGACTTCTTTTAATTTGACATTTAAATCACTACAGACTCATGCTGTACAGTAAAGGTTGAAAGACAAATGGTTTCAATCACCCAACCAAGGTGCTGGAGTGTTGGGGTGATGCTCGTATCAGGATCCGTGGGTGGGTGCTGACCTATGTTGTAGGAGCAGTGGAGATGCTGTGAAGCAGTCCAACTGGCATGACAGATACAAAGACAAAAGTACTGATCTTTGTGCACATTAGCTAGAGGCAAACCATAATGAAAAGGTAGAAGCTGTGGAAGATAGACCCATCTTCCCTGTCAAGGCTTCGGCAGCAGACCATTAGTGGTGAAGTGACAGCAACAACATCACTGATCAGAACTGACTGGGGCAAGCATGGGAATAAAGCTCACACCAGCCCTAGCCTGTTACTGCTAAGCGCTAGAAGGAAAAATGAGAAGGACTATATGCATGCAGAGGAAATGGTGGCAAAAATGAGAGGGCAACTGTCATGATACTCTGCTGTTTATGTTTTCTGTTTAGTTTATTTCTATTGTTTATTTCCCCACTGGATTCTCTGCGTTACTCCGCGTTACATTCTGTTGCTCTTGATTCCTTCCGGATTCCTGTGTTTCCCCTGTGTCTTCCCCTTAGTTTCATTCAATAAATTATTGTCACTACACCATAGCTCTGCAGCATCCCTGCCGCACATTGGGTCCTCAAAAGTGCCAGTTCATGACAGCAACAGCAATAGGCTTGTAGGCATGCTGTCTGTGTCTACGAGGCACAATATGGAAAGATACCCTTATAGTCTTTAGACTTCATTTAAAATATGACAGCTGACATGAACCAAGTAACTAACTGGAAAGCTGCTCTCATGTGAAAATGACATACCTTGTTAGCTTTCTTTTTTTACTTGAGTAACTTTTAGGGCTTCTTTAAAGTTAGATTGTTCTTTTTAATTATTTTAAAGAACAACTTGTGATGACACAATTGTAAAAAAATTATGCAAAATAAGTTAAACAAAGCATAAAACTACTCAGTTGGCCTGCAGTGAGTTGTTCACAAGCCATTCTCTGCAAATCTCCTGAGTCTACAAGTTAAAGGAATAACTTAAAAGAAAAATAAAACAAGCATTGTCTGGGCCGCCAGCCACAATGTCGAAGTTCACAAACTACAAAGCATTCTTTTTATAAAGCGGTTATGCGTCATCAGAAATTGCTGTGTTTAATTCGGTGTCTTTGCAGTGTTGGAGATTCATTTTATTCTCCTGCCTATCCAGAAATGCATTCTGTACACAACATTTTCTTTCTTATCTCAATTTTTTTCTTTCTTTCTGCTCAAATGTCATGTATGATGTAATAAAACTAAGACTTAAGTCTTCACTGTAATGTATATCTTGTAAAAATCATCTGAAAAATACTAATTTCTTAGAGAAAAATAAATAAATAGAAATGCTTGGTTTGGCTGGTAGAATGTTTGTTCTCAATAGACATTCTGAATAATTGATGAAAAGACTGAAACACTGTCTACTGTGTTAACTGGTTAGACAGTGACAGAATGACAGAATTATACTACAAAAATAGTCTTTTTATGGATACCAACACTTTTGTCTATATCATTTTAGTATAAATGGTTAAAATAAGAACATTTCATTTCATCATTTGTTCACTCTATAGCATATTTAGAATCTGCAGGTGTACATTAGACAATTATGTTAAACAGAATCACACTGCAGTTAAAATAAACATTGCTTCAATGAGCTGTAGTGTACCAACATCCATACGTACATTGATCCATCTTGTTGGTTATTGGAGGTGTGTTTCAGCAGGCCTTTCTCTTGAATTGTAAAATTCTTGAGGTTGTGTGCAAGATTGGGTCTGTGTGTGCATTACCTCCTCTTATTGCAGGCTGCAACTGGCATGTGTATCCATGCGGCTGGAGCTTGTTTAGGCCAATGAGGAGGAACATAGAGAGGAGTTGATGTCCAAAAGCAGATGCCAAATAGTCCTAACTATTGTTTGTTCATTATTTGTTCAAATATTCCTTTGCTTACCTCCTGCCTTCTCCTTCCAGTAGAAGCTATCCTCCAGTTAACAGTACACACTGTGGTTTGCAGTCATTTGCCTCATCTGATGAATTAACCGTAGCTCTGGACTCCTTCTGAGGAATATCCTTACCACTCCTCTTGTTGTGCCTCCCTGTACCTGCTGCCTGGACTCCTCCACATACCATTCTTCATTCACCTCCCTGTCTGATCTCCAACAATCGACCACATCATAGTATGCCAAGCCCTGCTTCCTGTAATAACAATATACCTCTCGTCCTCAGTGTAGTCCTGGACTCCATTCCTGAATTAAGAAGAAACTTTACCTTATCTTGCTGTATTATTAAATCATTTAAACCATTTTCAAATGTCTGTAGTTGTTGCTTTAACAAGGGTTTCAATAACAAACACAATGACAGCACTATCTGGCCAATGCAGCACAACTACAGACAGCTTTCATTGAACAAGGCAATCCACTTGGCCATCATAGTTCCTTCCAAAAAAAAGTAAAAAACAAAGCAACTGGACTTGTTTTCCGTAGTTGAAGACGTTTTGCTTCCTCTCCCGGAAGCTTTCTCAATTCAAAAAGTCTGGGGTAATGTGGAGTAACAAGCTTTATACCATTGCCCAACAAAGGCCTTGCAATGGATTAGATAACATGCAAATTCAATCGAAACAGGTCCACCCCTTAGTAATGGGCGGTCGTTAATTGGGCGGTCCAATATAAAGAGAGGAGACACCAAACAACCTCTCGACAGACGCATGGCTCAACACAGAAGAGCTACCTCCTCGGGACAAGACTCTGCTGTCCACTTACACCTTAAGGACAAAGGACACTCTTTTGAGGACCAAAATGTTCACATTTTGGACAAAGAAGACAGATGGTTTGAAAGGGGTGTGAAGGAAGCCATCTATGTTGTCAGAGGAGGAGGCCTTAGGTTCCAACTCTCAAAAACTTACAATACAGCTGTAGGATTAATTCCGGCCAGTCATCACCTTAACTCTTACCCTCATTCGGGTGATCATAACATTGTCCCTTTAAACCAAGCCAATAACAACCCTAACGACTCCTCGTTACAGAGGAGTGGACCAGTTTCGGTCCAATCTGCTGTCTTAATGGCTTTAACGACCGCAAATTACTAAGGGGTGGACCTGTTTTTATTGAATTTGCATGTTATCTAATTTGCATGTTATGCAAGGCCTTTGTTGGGCAATGGTATAAAGCTTGTTACTCCACATTACTCCAGACTTTTTGAATTGAGAAAGCTTCCGGGAGAGGAAGCGAAACGTCTTCAACATCGATGTCCCCCCGATGTCCACGCAATGTTGCAGAGTCGCGTTAACTAACACAGCCACACAACATCCAGAGCCTTAAGGCACTCAGGGCGAATCTCATCCACCCCCGGGGCCGTGCCACGTGGAGCTTTTTAACAACCTCGGTGACCTCAGCACCAGAGATGGGAGAACCCGACTCAGCTCCTCAGGCTCTGCTTCCGCAATGGAAGACGTGTTGGTGGGATTAAGGAGGTCTTCGAAGTATTCCACCCACCGACGCACAACGTCCCAAGTAGAAGTCAGCAGCACACCACCCCCACTATAAACAGTGTTGGTACCGCACTGCTTCCCCCTCTTGAGACGCCGGATAGTGGACCAGAACCGCTTCGAAGCTGTACGAAAGTCTTTCTCCATGGCCTCTCCGAACTCTTCCCATGCCCGAGTTTTTGCCTCAGCTACCAGCCGAGCCGCCTGCCGCTTTGACTGCCGGTACATATCAGCTGCTTCCGGTGTCCCACAGGCCAATAAAGCCCGATAGGACTCCTTTTTCAGCTTGACAGCTTCCCTCACCTCTGGTGTCCACCAGCGTGTTAGATGGTTGCCGCCGCGACATGCACCGACAACCTTGCGGCCACAGCTCCGACTAGCCGCCGGCGGAACTTGGTCCACTCAGACTCAATGTCCCCCGCCTCCCTCGGAACGTGTTCAGAGCTCTCCCGGACGTAGGAGTTAAAGCTCCGTCTCACAGGGGACTCTGCCAGACATTCCCAGCAAACCCTCACAATACGTTTGGGCCTACCAGGTCTGACAGGCTTCCTCCCCCGCAATCAGAACCCGGGCCCCCACATATACCATCTCGTTCACCGGGGTAAACCCTAACGTACAGGCACCAAGATAAGGGGCAACAAGTATGCCCACTCCTGTTCGGCGCCTCTCACTAGGGGCAACTCCAGAGTGGAAGAATGTCCAGCCCCTCTCAAGGAGACTGGTTCCAGAGCCAGAGTCATGCGTTGAGGTAAGTCCGACTATGTCTAGTCGGAACCTCTCAACCTCACGCACTAACTCAGGTTTCTTCCCCACCAGAGAGGTGACAGTCGACGTCCCAAGAGCCAGCTTCTGCAGCCGAGGATCGGAATGCCAAGGTCCCCGCCCTCGACTGCCACCCATTGTACAATGCACCCGACCCCTTTGGCCCCTCCGACAGGTGGTGAGCCCATTGGAAGGGGGACCCATGTTTCCTCTTCGGGCTGTGCCCGGCCGGGCTCCATGGGCAAAGGCCCGGCCACCAGGCGCTCGCCAACATGCCCCACCTCCAGGCATGTCTACAGAGTGGGGCCCCGTTGACCCACGTCTGGGCGAGGAAACACAGCGTCGATTAATCGTATTCTAAATGAGCTTTTAATGAATTAAAAAAGATCCTTTGATATCCCCATTCACCCTGATCCAGCTATTCAGTTTAATTCAGAAGTGGATCAAGAACACTGGCTCAAAATTCCCACAGCTTCCCACATAACACAGACACAAATAAGACAAAATGTTCAAGTAAAAAAAAAAAATATATGATATAAATATCTTGGTTTCTCGCTTGACCCGCTGGTCAAGGATCTCAATAACAAGCGCCATGAGATGAATGTTTCATATTTAAAACAGCGCATGAATTTATAACAGATAATTAAAGGAGCTACAAGTAAGATATGTACTGTAAAATCAACCTAAATCATTCTCATTTCTCACAAGGGATGGATGTGACATTGTCTATGAACAATCGGTCCTCTTGATTAACAATGTCTTAGTCACGTTGTTCGCCTTTCAAACCTAGAGGTACGGTCCGGAACTACTTCAGTTTAGAGTGTACTTCCTGGTTTCTGAGCCAATCTTATGAGAGTTCCCAGGGTTCACAAAAGAGAGCACAGCATTTTGTATTTTATTTTTGGCAAAAGAGCAGCAGCCTGCTAACATGGAAGCTAGTAAGAGAATCGGACCAGAAATAAAACAGAATACAACATCATATACATATCTTGTGTTAATAAAAATTCCGAAGGGTTTCACACCATTCAAAAACAGCATGTTAGATTGTTCTGATTCACAAGCTGTTGTACATATTTAAGCCACAAGGTGTCAGTATTACTTATAGCTCCTTTAAGTTTTTTAATTACGTAGTCCCAGATTTTTGTGTGTGTGTGTGTGTGTGTGGGAAGATTTAAGTCAGAATAGTTACTCTAAAACTAAGGGTAGCAACACTCAATATAAAATGTTTAGCATAATTTTACTCCTCTTATGGCATCTGTCTCCTTCCTGAGGTCATTAAATATTTGTAAAGAACAAATAATACCAAGAAGAAACAGCCTCTGAACAAGCAGGCTTGCTGCGGAAAATTTCCCCAACCATTTTGGCTGTTTTTATTGTACACAGTGGACGTTTTCTTTTTCTTTTAGTAAGTTACACATAAAGTTTAACGATAACTTGGAGTAATTACTATAAAGAAATTACAAACACAGTTTTAAAGTAGGAGCTTACTAAGTGATGAAGAGAAAAGTTACCAAATGTAAATGTTTTTCACACAGACTGTCTTTGCTACAGCAGTCTTCAGATACTAATGGTGTTTGTGTTCTTTTGCAGGTCTTTTTTTTTTCAACAAGAAAATTCCCTGCCTGGTGGTGTCCTGATTGCTTTTGAGAACCAGGATAAGGCATTGTGTCAGTGAACAGTCAGTCAAGAAAACCGAAGTCAATGACCAGATTTGGCCACCAAGAGAATGCTTGAACTTGACCTATAATTATTCAAAGTGGTGTACACACATTTCTGGTTTAGTAAAAATGTTTCTTTGCAAAATAAGACTATTATTTTCTTGTAGCATTTCAATTGCCATTTAAACAAGACTCCCTCACATTTGTAAAGGCAAAAAAAAATCTTTTACTAACTCTTTAAACCAGTTACAGATGAAAAAACACTACACCTCCAGTAAGATAAATTCCCAGCAGAAGCTGCATATTTGGATGAAATGAGAGGATAAACAGAGAACGCTGTGATGAGTGAGTGTCTGTGGGGAGAAAGCGGAACGTGTGCATGTGTGCGTCTGCAGAGTGTGTGTGATACGCGCTTCCCCCCTGAGAGCCAGCCTTTCTTTGCACTTGTTCCTCTCCTTGAAGGAGTGGGGACCGCCATGCAATGCCTTGGGTTCCCACGCCTCTCTGGACAATCTTTGACACTGCAAACGTAAACAGATGTTGTGTCGAAACAGGAAGTGGCCAGCTTCTGAGGGACTGAGGCAAAAGAGGTTGTTCGTCTCAATGACAGAGAACAGCAAAGAGGTCACAGTACAGCCGGAAAAAGCTGCAGAAAGTCTCTCCCACGCAAGTGTTTGTGGGGGGTATTTGGGAGTGAAAGCTCCACAGAAAATTGGATCGAATATTGGAGGTCAATTAGCTAACACTAACCTAATGAAATATATCGGTTACACAAATCTTAGGCATAAAAAGAGCCAAAAATAATTGACTGAATTTGACATTGAGGGGGATAGGGTGAAAAGTCACACCCATGACCTTTTTATTTAATAAAAACAGTAGAAAAAAAACAAGTAAAAACATTAAACAAACTAAATTTATTAAATAATAAAGTGAAGTGCAGGGCAAGGCAAATACAAGGTTATTCTTTAATTAATGAATTAAGGATTCTGTATGGTTACATACCAAATTGCATGCAATTATTCTCTTGAGTCGAAAACACTGTTACAACTCAAACAACATTGAAGGTCTTTCCTTCTGATTTATGATGCAGCATTCAATTATGCTTGCCCAGCACCTACCTGGGGCAAAATTTAAAGGAACAATATGGTTATGGTCTACTATTTTCTTCACTAAGGATCTGCATCATGCACTAGTCTAAAGTGAAGTCGGCCCATATTCAGTGACTGGACAGCAATATATATGGACACCTGTAAATCCATATCATCAGTTTATGAAACTGCTCATGCATTTGTAACACATGTGCATGGATAGATAATATCAGAGCACTGAATGAACAAATACTCCATTCAGGGAACTTAGAGGTGTGCTGGTGTGTGTAGGATTTCAGTACTATACTGTTATGACATATTTACTTACATTGTATAACAACTCTGTTTTTCCTCCCATTTAATTATGCTGACACTTACACTTAATGGTCATTGTGGCCAAACAAAGTGTCCAAACCTAAGATCTTGTTTTTTTTTTTTTTTTCAAACTCTGAGTCTTCATTCTTCCTATGTCTGTACAGGACTTGTTTCACTGTCCTGTACTTTCTTAAATTTGCTAGGTTGTGTGCTTTTTTTTCTGGTCTTCACATATTTTCACACTGAAACAAGTTCTTCACTGGGACACAGAACCCGTCTTCCATAGGATGACTGGACAGTTATATGGTTTTAATAGTTGTGTTAATTAGTTTGAGCGGAAGAATGTGGCCACATCAAGCATTTGGAACTCAAGGATGAACCACACTTGGAGAGCTTCACTATTAGCTTCCTGATATCTTGGCTCATTTGTTTTGATATATGCATGATGCCACAAATAGAAGAGGTGTGTTTGAGTTGTTGCCTTAAAATAGCCTAAAATAAGCTAGTAATCTTAATGTATGTAAACTTCTAAGTTTGAAGAAAGTATAAAAAATGTCCTAAGTTTTGATCAATTTTAGGGTAAAACATTAATAAATCGATATGTTGCTTTTTGTTTAGGTGGCTGAGGTATCTGGTTAGGATGCCTCCTGGACACCTCCCTGGTGAGGTGTCCCAGAAAAAGACCCAGGACATACTGGAGGGACTATGTTTCTTGGCTGAGCTGGGAACCCCTTGGGGTTCCTTTGGAGGAGCTGGCCCAAGTGGCCGGGGAGAGGGAAGTCTGAGACTAGATTCCTACTTAGGCTGCTACTCCCGCGACCCGACCCCGGACCAGCGGAAGAAGATGGATGGATGGATGGATGGATGTTGCTTTTCTTAAATTGAAAATGCCAAAAATGGCAAGCTACCACTTGAGAAATATTAAAAGAGCAACAGGTATACAAAACTATTCATACCATTTAAATTTGAAAGGTCTTCTGACAGACAAATGAAAGACGATAACACTCTGAACTGACCCTCCCCATTTTCAAACATTTGATGGCAACATCATGCTGTGGGCATGCTTTTCTTCAGCACGAATAGAGAAGCTGCTCAGAATAGGCAGGAATCCGGATGAACCTGTTAAGCCTGGTTTATGCTTTACGCATCCACGAGGTCCAAAGTTTCCGCACTGTGTATCTGGGAAAATTTGTAATTAAGCAGACAGTCCCACGCAGGGACTCCTTCTGGCGGAGGTTCGTAAATATAGACATCTTTATGATTGGGCCCAAAAAGATCGTGATCAACAAATTGTTAACAATTCCTGGACAGAAATCACAGTCACTCTTGGAACAAGGTAAGAGGCTTAAATGTTGGAAACAACTGCATTTTTTACTTCTATGTGTAGTGGGGTGTAGTATGCTTGGCATAGAAATGCAATGCTGCCCTCTAGAATCTAGGAGAAAAGTGTTACTTCAGAAGAAGAGCCGCATGAAGCATAAATGCTGAAGACATTGTGTCTGCACACCTCATTTCCATGCGGAAAGTACGTGCACCATGCATAAAGCAACCTTTAGGGCTATTTCACAGTTCAGACTAGGGGCAGAGGTTCACCTCCCAGCAAGACAAGACATTAAACATGCTACAGGAGCTACAATGGAATAGATTAGCACAAGCTTATAATTGTGTTATGGTGCATTCGGATCGAACACAGTGTCCTTGCCGTGAATGGTGGGTTTACATATTATCCCTTTGCAAACTGTTAAATCATTCATCATTTGTCCTCCTCTTGTAGCTCCAGAACTGGACCGGCCAGTCAACGCTTCTGTAAACGGGGCGGGTAATCTGTCAGCCGTTGTTCGGCTTTTCCCATTGAATGCCTGGTAAAATCCCAGTCGTGTTGAGTTAATGAAGTGATGACTCGTGAAGAGCGGTGAAGCCGGTGTCACCTTTTGTGCATGCAAAATGCAGTGGTCAACTGTGGTGACCACTGTGGTGGCACCACAAAATGTCTGTTCACAGATGTTCTCCATTAAGTCTAAGAGAACCTTATTGGTTCTAAGAGAACCTTATTGGACAGGATTGGTCCAGCTATATATTATATTTATTTCTCACTTTGTAATCCTGGCGGGATCACTGTCAGCTATGCGTGTCGCGATTCATTCGTAATGTAGACACAAAGCATGGTTGATCTTCTCTTTGCTCTTCTCTTTGTTTTTTTAATATGGGGCTGCTTTTATACCCGAGAGTGGCAGAGTTACCGACGTCACTAGATCAGAATTAAGTCAGGTCAATCGACAGAAATGTTAATTCGAAATTAAATACAAGACCATTGTGTAACCCTTACAGGGTGCAACACTGACGATTTTTACACACAAAAGCAGGATTTCAACAAATATGCACAAATTTTTCAAAATAATGACTGGGATATGTAGACGGTACTATATGACAAACATGTGAGTTACCCTTTAAGCTTTATCTACTTTGGTTCAACAAAGTAGGATTTCACATGCACGTCACAATTATGCACAGGTTTGTGTTGGCCTTTGACATAAAATCCCAAGTAAATACATTTAGGTCATTGGTCGTTGATAAAAAATGTTAATAAAGGTTCAGTTATATAAATAAATTTAGCAGTTTGAAAACTTCCGCATTTCATTTCTTTGGCCAGTGACTGGGTTACCAACATAATTTATCCACCTACCAAATTCAACATTTACTCGCTTCTGCCTTTTGTCTGAGTCTCCTGTTCTTGTATCGATTAAGGAGCGTTAGGTGAATAATGAGAGAAACAGGATGTGCTGTTGGTCAGATTAGAATAACACACACACCTGAGCAAGAGCAGCAAAGGGAACAGCGTTTGTTTTCTCTATTGTTATCAGATCCCACATGCCTGTGAGAGGTTGGACCAGATGCTCCTTGGGGTTTATGAAGAGGGCACTTTCTCCAGATCCCGTGACAACAGACCAGCCTCTTCATTAATGCGTCACTTCTAGGCCAAATCACAGTGGCACCAAATGGCACAATGCCTGCTGCATAGAGGAGATAAAAAGTCTGAGAGCAGGATACTCCGGTCCTGCTGGCTCCCGTCCCACTGCTGCATGATCACCTGCTGATGTTTGGCTGGCAAAGAATGGAATTATGCTCCAGCAAGTGACAACACATGTGCATTAACTTCATCACAGGGACCCAAGAAAGAGAGGCTATTTCTCACAGATACACAACAGCTATGCAACAGTTGAGTGTGTACAGAGACATTGCGGGATTTTAAGTATCAGCAGGCAAATGAACACAGCATATCCATGAACATCTAAAGGCACTTAAGAGTGAGAGGAGCAAAAAAAAAAAAAAAAAAGCTGAAGCTAAAGCTGAAATCAGATATTCAAGTAAAAGGAAAAAAGTCACATAAAATATTTATGGAATGAAATATTAACTTCATTCTTCTACTTAACTCTATAGTTTGGGAAGTGTTCTGTTTTTAATGCAGAATCTTTAAATTAATAACTGAAAACTTCTAAGCCTGTTGTTAGGGCTTTTAGGAAGTGGACTGATGAGACAAAGCAGATGTTACAGGCGTGCCTTGACTGCACAGATTGGACTGTGTTTGAAACCCCATCCACTGACCTGAAATCTTTAACAGACACAGTGACATCACACATCAGTCTTTGAGAGGATGTGTGTGTGTACAGACCAAGAATCTTTCACGCATATAAAAACAATAAACCATGGTTCACTTCACATTCGAGGAAGCTGCATAAAAATATGGATGAAGCTTACAAGCAGTGGGGGCCAAGCCCTGTATAAACAGGCCAGGAACAAGTTCACCAAGGAGATCAGAGCAGCTAAAAATAGCTACGGCATAAAGTTAAACTACAGTTTTTCAACTCACAACCCAGCGAGAGTTTGAAATGCTTTGAGATTACATTACAGCCAACAGAAGCCTGTAGATGACCTTAGCAACTTCTAGGACAGTCATTCAACTTTCCACCAACTCATGCACATCGCGCTGCTGGTCCCCATGCACCAACATCCACCCCCTTGCCACCTCACCCAGACGTCTGGTGGCAAAACACCAGGTAAGCTCCAAGATCTGATGTCTTCTGACCAGTTGGTCCCCATTGTGACTCTGCTCGTCAACACTTCTCTTGAACTGTGTGAGGTTCTCTTATGTTACAAACACTCCACCATCATCCTGGTCCCTACAAAATGTAGTGTTCATGAGCTTAAATGATAGCAGACCTGTACCCCTGACCTCTGTGGTTTTGAAATCCTTTAAGCAACACATGTTTATTTATGTGAACAAGATCACAGGGCCCCTGCTGGAACCAGTGCAGTTTGCTTACCGAGCGAATGGTTTGGCAGATGATGCGGTCAACCTAGGACCACACTTTAAATACCTCAATGGCTCAGGGACGTACAGCAGTGTGACTTGGCCATCTTGGGGCCCCAGGCAAATTTTTGTCAACTGACCTTGCTCCAAGACTGCTTTAATGTACCAGTAGGCCCTGAGTGTGAAATATGCTGTGGGGCTGCCACAAGTTTCATGCTGCAAAACTGTGAAACAGACAGTATTTAGACCTTGTCTCATTTACAAGGTATCTCTTGTAAATGAGACACTGAGACTCAAGGGACTACCCTGCATAAATAATAATAATAAAAAAACATTTACTGTAGTCCCTCTCCTGCCCTCTATGGCAAATAAATCAGAAATGTGAGCCTACAGTGTTCAGTAACAAATCTGTATATTCGCCTGGAGGCCTGGCAGGGACAGGTTTTCATGTGGTAACTGAACAAGTACATCCTTCTATAAGAGTTGCTGGTCAACTTCCACACCACCATTATTTAGTCTGTTCTATGCCCTTCCATCACCTTCCCTCCATCTAGGACTTGTACAGGTCAAGGGTCAGAAAAGGAGAGCTAACATCTCCACAGACCCTAAAATATCCTGGAAACAAGCTGATTAGGATTTACCTTCGTTTGGTGCTACAGAGAGCTATATGCTAAAACCAGCTGCTGCAGTAACAGTTTGTTTCCCCAGGCTCTCAATCTGATGACCACTTAACAGTCAGAGAACTCAGATCGATACCCGGCTTCTTTGCGCCCATCCAAACCACTTTTGTTAAAATGGATATATTTCTGTTCACAAGAAAAGTATTTTTATTCAACGTTTTAGTGTACTTGAAAATATTAATTGAGAGCAAAGTGGAACTGAAGTCAAATTCCTTGTAGTATGAGGCAACTTTGCAGTGAATTACTAATTTTGGTTCTGATTCTTAAATAAAAGGATTTCTTCTATTTAAGAAGAAATCCTTCGCATTTCCTATATCTACTTTCTCACAGGAATGATGCAGCTGATATATTTTTTAATTTCAATTGCAGGACAGAACTTATTTAGTCAATTGATAGATAGATGGCACCCCCAAACAAAAAGAAAAAACTGTAAAATTACAAAATTAATTGGTCAGCTCTAAATATATTTGTTACACCACTAGAGTCAATCATTGCACCATTTGTCAATGCTGCCATGTCATGCTGAAAACCTGCGATACAAAGTCCAAAGAGCCAGCTCTCTCTTCTCCCAATAGGCTATACATTAAGCATCACTCAGAGCCTTATATTATAAACTACTTTAGCAAATGTAAATTGTTTTCATGTTTGTGAACTACAGGGTTTTCATAAAAGCTTTTTGTTTATGTACAATTGCTCCCTCTTATTTACAATTTTCAGCTTTTTCAATACTTGCTTGATTTGTTATACTTGTGGAATGATTTATTTCAGGTTTGTTAAAACAATTCATGTTTTAATTTATTTTTTACAACTTAATGACTGATTTAACATCATTTCTCTCCCCCCATTTTCTTGTTTTTATTTGATACTACTACTACTTCCATGTTTTAAGTTACTCAGTGATATAGTATTTAATTTTTGTTGTAAATGTTTTGATGAATGTTTTTAAAAACAGCTACTGCTCCTTCTTTTATTGTGCAGTTGTTTAATAAAGTTTATGTTCTACCAGATAATAAATAAGCAAGTAATGCTGTGAAATTCACATAAACTATATATATATATATATATATATATATATATATATATATATATATATATATATATATATATATATATGTGTGTGTGTGTGTGTGTGTGTGTGTGTAATGGAAAACCCCAAGAAGTTACCTATTTTATTTCTTATTATTATTAGAAACAATTATGTACTGTTTTCATTTTCTTATGTGATATTTCCCTCTGTAATGTTTTTCTGTTCATGTATTGCACTTGAATTGTCTTGTTACTGAAAAATCCTATATAAATAAACTTACCTTGCCTTGCCTAATAAATCTTGCAGTGGTTTTAACATTTAAATCAGCTCATTTTACACAACATTTAACTGAAGTGTGCAACTACAGGCGCAATAACAATAACAATACCTTCTATTATAACTACCTTATTTATGCATTAAAATAATAATAATTATGTAGTAAAAGTAAAATTTTACTACCTATACTAATAGTACTAACAGAACAACAGCAATTATTATACCCATAATGATCATGCTGTTGTTTAATGATTTAAAATTACATTGCTGTTAGTTTAACATTCATGCTCTTCTACAGTTTTGAAGTATTGCTGCGACTGGTGGTTCTAATAATAAACGCATAAAACTAATATTAAACCTTTAACATATAAAGCCCCTACCTTTTCATCTGTTTGTAATTTCACTTTATCAATGATTTTGAATATTTTTTATAAAAAGTATCTTAGTGTGTATCTGATAACCAGTCATATTGTTTACATTTCTTTTGTAATGCTATTAGTGACTGTAGTACACTTTTGTAATTGTTGCCTTAAATCTTTGCTCAATAACTTTGATATGGTAATAATATAACAGTATAAAATGTTGAGTGCCTTTGGTTCTAGTGCCGGCTTAGTTTTTTTTGTGGAGATGATCTTTAATACTTTACATGGAACATATTCACTGTTCCCAAACAATTGTTCAAGTTGAAGGACAATTTAGTCCCAAGCACTGAAGAACCCAACAAGTAATTTCCAAGCATTCAGAACAAATAACATCCAACTTCACATACTGCTGTCTGCTTGTCAAATATCTTTGAACCCAGTTCAAGACAGCTCCTCAAATCCGATATCTGGTTTACTTATCAATAAGTCATGGATGATTGTGTGAGATGCCCACAAACTCTCTAATAGCAGTTTTCTTATATTCAATCATAGTCATTATTTTTTTTACCGTTTATAAAATGGCTAGAGTTGTTGGGTGTACTGACTTATGTTCTGTTATGAAACCATACTGACTTTCTTTAATCCATTTATATTTTTCTAACATTCATTTCAGTCTGGGTGGCCACACAGTGGTGCAGTTGGTAAACCTGTTGCCTTGCAACAAGAGGGTCCTTGGTTCAAAACCCAGTCTGGGGCCTGCATGTTCTCTCTGTGCATACATGGGTTCTCTCCTGGTACTTTGGAAACAACCTACAGAGAGTCTCAAAACATGATGGTTAGGTTAATACTAAGGTGTGAGTGCATGTTGTTTGTCTTGTGTTGCCCTGTGATGGACTGGCAACCTGTCCAGGGTGTACCCCGCCTCTCACCAATTGACCACTGGAGATAGACACCAGCTCCCCCGTGCCCCTGCATGCATAAGTGGGTCTATAAAATGGATGGATGGATAATTCCAGTCTACTTGGTAAGTAGTATATCTAAAATATTTGAAAAGTGTGACAGCCAAGAGACATGTCTTTAATTAGTGAAGATGTTTTTGTTCCCATTTTTATATGCTGGTATTACCTTGGCTTTTTCCATTTACTAGGAAATTAACCTGTTTGAAATGACAAGTTTCTTAAACAAGTTGAAGGTTTGGAAATCTCATCAATTACCTTCTTCACCAATGCCATGTTGATCCCAATCAAGTCAGTGGGGCTCTAAGTTAAACATTTCTTTATCAGATCAACTATTTCTGTTTCATTCAGTAAACTGATGGATATATCATCCTTGTTATAATTGTCTGCATTTTCTACAAGTAAATAGCTTGGGCATTCTGGTTTTGTTCTGTTTATTATATATCTTCACTGGACAATTTATGTTATATAATAGATGGCACACCAGATTATCCCCCTTTAACTCACTCCTTAGGGGTTTTAATTAATTCCTCTGATTTCACCCTTTAGTAAAGACCCTTATGACCCTTATGCAGTTACTATTTCGATAAGTATATAATATTCACAGTTCTAGTCCCCAGTGCTGCCACTCTGGGCTCCTGGGCAAGACCCTTAGCCCCAGAATGCTTTCCAGGCACTGTACAGAGGCAGCCCACTGCTCCCTAAGGAATGGATTAAATGCCAAGGACAAATTTTATTGGAATATATACAGTATCAATGACAAATAAAGTTAATGATGATTCTGCTACTTCTCCTGATTTTAGAAAACTAGAATCAAGCTATGCATTATGCTAGTGAAATTGTGTGTCAACACACAATGGCAATTGTGTGTTGCCATTGTGTGTCTGTTAGAGTTCATCTCCATGTCCAGTCATGATGCTCATGTGTATTTGTTCTTATCCTCCAAACTACTAATCACCAGCACTTCAGCTTCCTCTGGCGTTCCCATTAATTTGACAAATATTTCACATATTGATGTTCAAGTGTTTTGGATTCCTATCTGTTTCCTCAACTTCTTGCTTTCCTGGCTATTTGTGTGTTGAGCTTGGTGAGATATTCATTCAGAAAATATTCAAGTAAATATGTTAAAAAGACAAAAATAAATAAATAAAAATGTTTGATCCTTTCAGCTTCCTCCCCTGTTTGAGTTTTGCATACTAGGGTGGGTGGATGACAAACCCCACAATGGTGGCCAGTTTGTCCCTGATATTCTTCCTGGGCAGCAGTTGACACTCCTTGATGTCACTGCAGTCCAGGGCAATGCCTTTGGAGTAGAGGAAGAGAGCAACTTGTTGCTCTGTGGAGGAGGCGTCCAGCTCAGGGATGTCCACCATGCTGTCACTGCTCACAGCTCAAGAGTATGAAAGAGGTTTCTTTTTTTTTATTCAATTTTCTTTGAATTTAGGAATTTGATATGAGAGGAGAGGGTCAGAGGGTTTTGGTGCCACAGTTTGTTCCTGATGGGAAAAATCTGCTTCTCAAATGGAAACATTTTCACATGTCTGCATATGGCAGCAGTGAGTCATACCTCATATAATTGGGCTTTCTCTACCTGGCTGATGACCAAAACCAAATAAACAACAAAAACACAGCTTATATGTTTATACCTAACGTATGTATGCAGTGAGCTTTGTTAGCAAATTTAGATCCCTTGATTGTGCACAGGATCATGGTCAATAAAGCTAATTCTGATTTTTTTCCCTATGATTATTTTTTGTTTCTGGGACAATTTCAAGACTTCCCTGAATACTCTGGACACAGACAGATTGCTGTTTAGATTATGATTGACATTGGATACACATTAATGCAATGATGTACATCATACGATATTCAAAACAATCTTTATCACCTGTCTCTCTTTTCATGTAATGTGACATTGTGGTATTTGCTATTCTCACAGGTAGTGATGCTCTGTGCATATCAGCTGAAAAAGCAACTTGAATCTCAGTTTGATCCAGTGTCCTTGATTGTACCACATTGCAATAAAGGTTTTTCCTCTACTACTCCCACATTAAAAGGGTTGACATTGGTGTCAATAATGGACTCCATCAGGACTCTCAGACTGACTGGCTGCAAAGCTCATTACACCACTTCCAATATGCATCAATTAAAGCCCACATTGTAAGTGGGACATGGAAAGTAGATGTTTCACATTAGCATTCAGCAACTAAATGTTGTTTTCTGACATCTGGAAATTGCTTTTTCTTTCTTTCTTTTTTTTTACATTCAAACAAAAAAGGGAAATGTTTCAACCTGACCGTTTTAGCATCTGTCAGCATTTTGAATAGCTCTTTTCCAGCCTTACACATATTAACCAACATTTTTTTTATATATATTTGACTTTAAATTCTACATATATCTATTTTCGTAGGTAAAACACTTGAAAAGGCAAGACACTCTTGAAAAATTGGTTATTCAAAAAATTTATGCCATTTGTAAATTAATTTTGTTACTATAGAATGATTATTATGACAAACTGATTGGAACAACTGCCGGTCCTGATAGTTTTATTTTCAGATTGCTCAAAAGCAACATACCAGTTCAACATTACGAGAGAAAAGTAACTTTGTACGCAAGAATTAAGCAAACAAAGCTGTTCAAGGTACAACAATTGTTAAAATATCTCTTTTCTGTGTACAAATGCTGCTTTGTGACTGTTTCCTGCTGTGTCCAACCTGTATGGCAGCATGTTTTGTTGAAATTAGGTTGTTCTCCTGCTCATTGTATGCATTGCTCCACCAATAAACAGGTGCAATTTGTGTTGTAACCATGCCTTTCATGAGTTATTGATCCTTGAAGAAAGTGCAATGTATTTCTGGTCTATTGTACTGGGTCTGCTGATTTATAAGTTAACAAGAGCTGGTTGATTCTTCAATTCAGTTCAGTTCTGTTTTTTTTCATAAATGTCATCTTAGGGCACCATACAGGGAATGTCAAGCTAGAGCAGAAAACAATAATGCTTTTATGAATTATTTTGTGCACCTTACCTAATTTTGAGAACTTCTAACACTACTGTGTGATATTAAACACCAAGGGGGTTTTTTGGGGTGATTTCTAGCGATGGAATTGCATTCATGTTCATTGAACTAATATATTATTTAAACGTTAATTTATTTCAGTAACTCGATTCCCTAAGTGAAACATATTATATAGATTCATTACACACATTTATTTCTGTTATGATTGTCCAGGAAATCACAAACTTTAAGATTAGAATATAACATCAAACCAATCGAGAAAAAAAATACAGAAACATTGACTTAGTGGAAGATATTTTAATACCTGGATTAAGGTTTTATAGGTATTTTCATAAGCTACTTTTAAGCTGAGAAATTAGCCTCATTGGAATGCATAATTTTATTTATTGAATGTGACTGTATTGTATGTTTAACTAGACTATATCTCTATTTTCACATAGCACAAAAATAAGATTAATCACAGCACCAGAGGATAGATGTGCTCAAACTCCTCTGCTTACCGTTTGTTTGTTCAGGGGAGCCTTTTCATCACAACACAGGATGCAATTTCTCTTCTCCATGTATTTATGGAAGGTGCACACTGGATTTTGAGATGTAAATACCAAAGACCACAAAAAATGAATATTTTAAGGTTTTCTCAAGTTTAGACTGAAATCCTACAAATATGTGTGTGGTTAAAATGCACAAAAAAGAAAAAAAAAGCTTTAATAATGTGGTGACATAAGTGTTCACACCTTTATACAATCCTTTGTTTTGTGAACCTTTTGATCAAATTTCAATAATTAGTGTTCTTGTGTGCAAGCCCAACATCAATTATATGATTAACCTAAAATAAAGTTTTAATGTTTTAGAGGGATTTTTCTTCTAGACAATTGTGCATTTGTCATCCTTTACATTAAGCCATACATGGCAGTGAAATTACAAATTATCAATATGATCTCATGCTACAGAGGTGCCAATCACCTGAAAGGGTACAACGACTTTCCTCAGCATTATTTGTATATCAGGGCACAGACAAGATAGTCATCCATCCTTGGCCTGATATATTTGACATGTGCCTTGAACTTAACATGTGTGCCCCAGAGTTTGTATGCATTTTAACAGATCTTTTGCTTTATTCTACTGTTGTGGTTTCCATTGTTTGCTAAGTAAGAGAGATGCTTGATAATGCCAGCTGCCACATCATTAATATGCAAATTTTGATATTACTCAAAACAACACACTATGTCGCAAACCCTTGTATCAAATGAGTGCTAACTTTGGTCAAATACCATGTTACTTAATTTAAGTTTTTCCAACTTTGAATTTTGAACCTTTGACTTCTAAGTAAAGTTAATGGAAAGTATAGATAATGCAATTAATAAAAAAACATTGAAAAGGTCCACAGTTCCGTTGTGCAACCTTTAAAGTGTCTGTACAGATGGTGGTACATGGATAACTCTGCATTTACTGGGTTGTTAGAAAAAGTTTGACAACCATGTTTTCTTTCTGAGAAGGTAGAAAAGTTTCCCTCATTGTTTTTTAAAGGAGGGATGTCAGCTACCAGGATAGCCTCTGGTCATGGTTGTACCTTACAAAGGAACAGAGGGTGGTCAACCTCCTGCTGATCAGATCAAGCTACTAAATTGCAACTATCCGTCAGAACTGCAACACTCCATCTCTCCTTTTCTGACTTCAGCCCGTCTTGCATCATCCATCTATTTCTCCCACTCAGAATAGATCTCTCCTCTGACAGTCCGGTTGTCTCCCATGCTCATGTAAAGACTTAAATAAGTGCAGAAAATCAATATGAAGCAGATGTTGCTTCTCTTTACTGCCTCCTAATCATTCTCTTTACAGTTCACATTACTCGTTTATTACCTTCTAACAGAGCTGATTAATTCATTGCAGCATTTTGATCTCCTTGTTCTTTGAAAACGCTGCATCTCTGCAGCAGGTTGGGCATTCGGCACACTGACATTAAAAATTCCCCATACAAAAACACATTTGCTACATTTGAAACAAATCACTACAGCCTCGCACAGTCAGCGATGGAGAAGCGAGGACAGAGGCAGATCTACAAGAAACACCTCCCCTTCCTGGTGAGAAAAGGGTTAAGCCTATTACTGCAGACCAATCAGGACTGGGGGAGCACTGCAAACCTCCGCAGTAAGAGAGAGAGAAAGAGAGAGGGGGGACAAGGGAGTGAGGGAGGAAGAGGAGAGCGAGAGAGTGGGAGATGGAGAGATACCGGGAGTGTGATGGTTTGCACTCTATTTCAGTCAGTTAGGCACAGAGGAAACATAACAGAGTTAGTTTGACGTAGATTGCTCACATAAAGATTTAAACTACTGAAAGAATGAAGACCAGAGGAAAAGGCAATAATATCACAAATATCCATAAAGGACAACTCTTTGCAGGACTTCTTCTGACTGGTGCTCATGAAGAGAACACAGAAGACTCTTGGCTATTCAAGATTCAAGCGTGATCCCTTGAATGCTCCTTGACATCATCAAGAATCCTCCCCATTCTACCTGCAGCGTTTCAGCAATGGAAGGAGTGGATACGGCGTGGTGACTGGACCTGCTCTGGAGCCTGTGTGTGTACTCCGAATGGTGAGCTTTGCTGTGTGTTTATGGTGCACTCCTCACTTGTAGGCTTGCTCTAAAGCCAGACTATAAATAATGCGTGCAAGACAGCAGAGAGAACCCAAGGTGCACAGTCCTAGGTCCGGCACATTTTCCCTAAATGCTTTCAATTTCACTGTGTTTTACAAACCATGATTTAAATAGCTAAAGGTTTTTGGCATCTTTATTCATAAATTTGCATGTGTGTATGTCATAGAAAGACATTTATGCCATACAGCCACACATTTACATACACAGCTGTCAGACTCTCCAATAGCAGAACTTCGACTGAGCGCTTTAATCTTTTTGCTGTGCAGTATCCAATCTTCTGCATCATACGGCTGCATTGTACTCACCAAACATTTCCCCTGACATTTTAACCCAATCAAGTTAAGTAAAGCAAATCGTCTTTGGCTGGAACAACCTTGAAAAAAGGACACAGCGTTTCTTTGAAGAGATTACAAGAATTTTAGTGACACACAAAGTAACTGCGTCTTCATGACAGATCCCCCCTATGGGATCACTCTGTCCTAAAGCCTCAAGTGAGTCTGTCCGGTCATGAAAACTGAATGACCATTTCATCAGCGCTGTGGCTTTATAAATAGCAAAATGCCAGTGCAAATAAGTCTTCCTTCTGGAGACAGGAGGATGAGCTGTTGTGGTGCTACTGTTATGTTAATGCACCAATGATGTGGAGTCCATGTGTTGTCCCGCAGGAACACAACAAGACATCAGAGGCTGGTTTCTATGTTATTGGGAATTTCCTTGTTGCGTCTTTATTGAGAATATGTTTATATTAAGGCACACATCCCCCACACTCCCCCTCCTTCTCCATCTGCTTTTTCTCACTCACCGTCTCACTCCCTCTTTCGCTTACTTTCTTTTTTTTTCTTTCTCACTTCAGGTTACTGTAATCCGAAGGCATACAGATGAAGGATATACAGATGGCGTTCTGGTTCCTGGTATCGAACTGATGTCAGAGATTCCAGCTTTTCAGCTGAAGAAGCGACATCCATTACTCCATGATAATGACCTTTCATAGACAGCTGAATTGAGCCGCGACATGTCCACTTACCGGTGATCACATGTGTCATGGTGACTGGACATCCATGCTGCGGTAACATCTCCGATGATTTAGGGTATTGTTTGTTGAGGAGAAACTGGAGGCCTGTGCTTAGTTTACAAGTCAATATTGGCTGGAACCTGACTGATGTGAAGACTGGACAGTGAAGGCCCTTTCCATTAGTGCTCCCTGGTGGGGCAAAGGCCTGGACACTATCCGGACGTACTGGCCTATTCCTAGCACATTTTGGACATCACCTTGTTGCACACTGGGGAACCAACACAGTGCGCTGACAGCTTTTTCTTTTGGAATACTTGCTAATGGATGGAAGCAGTTTTCCATATTTAGACACATCAGATACATCTCATTACCTTCTAGCGGGGATAAAAACGGAAAGGGGCAAAAAGCACACGTTTGGATCCATTATGGTTTAAATACTCCAGTACTGTGGAAAAGAAGACTTTCGTTAGGTTTTCTGGGTTGGCTGAATTGCTTCTTATTTGGAATATCGTGATATTTTAAATAGAGGAAGCATCTGACATCTGACCCCTTTTCCAGCTCATCTGTCAATGCATACATCTTCCTCAAAGCAACTATTCACTGAATACAGCTCTTCACTTTTGGCCGTGGAGCTCAGAAACAAAAGGCTGAAATTTCTGGCGAGACAGCCAGGTGCTTTTGTGCACCTCTGGGATGGACCGGCTGTGAAAGGAAAACCCATACTGGGAGGGCTCTGCTGGAGCGGAAACACCTCCACTGTCTATGTTTGGCTGTGATGCGTCTCTCTGTGGATCCAGCATGGACAGCCTGCCCTGATAACACAGTCCTGGTATTCAGATAGTTTTGGGGCAAAGGGTAAATAAAACTGCTTTTGTTTTTCCCCTTGATATCTGCAATAATATTAGTGAATAATTATTTCGTTGCAAGTTATTGAAATGTCTTCAGAGAGGTTTTCTAGGTTTTTTTCATCATTATACAAACGCTAAGACCCTGTTCAAAATGACTTATCGTTTCTTTGTGCATTTATTTCAAAGAAATGCACACATCTTAACGTGCATCTCTTCGAGGTATAGCGGGATAGTCAGAATGGAGTTTTTTCTGAGAAATCACATTTAATATTTGTCCATGAGAAAGTGAAAATACAGACAATTTACAATTTAAGTGCCACATTACTAAACTACTTTAAGACCGTACTTAGCTACCACCAGACCATACTTGGCTATTTTAGCAATGAGAAGCTTTCTTGTAATGTGACACGTCTTGAGACAATTTCTTTTTCTAATGAGAAACAGATCGTACATACAAATAAATGCATAGTATAACATGGTTAGACTATTCATTGTAGTTAGTATACATACTGAGGCCTTTGAGCCATAACTGGCACTTGGAAACTCAAACATCCCATGTAAGGTTATACATTGTTTGGAAACTGGTATTTCCAAATGCTGAGTAAGCTAATTACAAAAGCGCTAGTGCAAAGAAGGTCCTAAAATACAGCTTTAAATTACAAATCTGTAGCCATTTTGTCTTTTTTTAAACTAATAATAAAATTTGCTTTTGATAAAAGCTAATTTTCTCTAACACACCTAGTGTATAGGTGGCCCTAACTTATTAAAGACTGCTTATGGCGGGAAGACTAGTGAAACATAGTTTGAATGCTGTTACTTCTGATTCTTAAAGTCCTAAACAATTTATTAGCATATTATAGGTCTAAACTGGACCACTATAGTCTGATGCATATTTATACTATTAAATATACAGTAAGAAGACAATTAGTGCAAGACATTGTAGGATATTCAACTTGTATGTTACAGTAAGGTTACCATGTTACCATTACAGTTGAACTTTTTTTTTCTGTCTAGAAATTAACAAATACAGGCTTCTGTTACATCCTAAGTTTTTTCTTCTTCTCCCTACATGCAGGATAATGCATATTTTTCCCTGCCGTCAAAAAGAATCCACCATGAGCAACGTCACGGTCACCGACAACACTGAGCCCATCAGCAGCGCCATGAGTCTGTCGACCCCCGACCCATACCCTGTTAGCTTTCAGATATCCTTGACAGGTTTCCTGATGCTGGAAATCCTGCTAGGTCTGAGCTCCAACGTCACGGTGCTTGCCCTCTACTGTATGAAGTCAAACCTTATTAGCTCTGTCAGTAACATTGTCACCATGAACCTCCATGTCCTGGACGTACTGATCTGTGTGTGCTGTATCCCCCTAACAATTGTGGTAGTGCTTCTCTCCCTGGAAAGAGACATGGCCCTTGTCTGCTGTTTCCATGAAGCCTGTATCTCCTTTGCAAGTGTTGCCACTGCTGCTAACGTGCTTGCCATCACCCTTGATCGCTATGACATCTCTGTAAAACCAGCTAACAGGGTGCTGACCATGGGTCGTGCGCTGGCGCTGCTGGCTTTGATTTGGGTGCTGTCCTTTGTTAGTTTCCTTGTACCCTTTATCGAGGTGGGCTTCTTTGCTCACGACCACGCTGAGCTGAACCAGACAGCGGCGGAGAATGGGATCCTGGGCAACGAGTGCTACACTGAACCCGGCCTCTATTATCACTTGCTCGCTCAGATCCCCATTTTCTTCTTTACGGCCATTGTCATGCTCATCACCTACTCCAAGATCCTGCAGGCGCTCAACATTCGCATAGGCACGCGTTTTCACGCATCACAGAAGAAGAAGGCTCGCAGGAAAAAGCGTCCATCCATGACAGTCATGTCAACACAACAAGAGGCCACAGATGCATCCCAGAGCAGCACCACCCGCAATCCCACACTAGGCATGCGCACGTCTGTCTCCGTCATCATTGCCCTGCGCAGGGCTGTCAAGCGCCACAGGGAGAGGCGAGAACGCCAAAAGAGGGTTTTCAGGATGTCCCTGTTGATCGTGTCCACCTTCCTGTTGTGCTGGACGCCAATCACTGTTCTCAACACGGTCATCCTAAGTGTGGGCCCCAGTAACCTCATGTTTAGGTTGAGACTAGGCTTCCTGGTGATGGCTTATGGGACCACCATCTTTCACCCCCTGCTCTATGCCTTTACAAGGCAGAAGTTCCAAAAAGTCTTAAAAAGCAAGATGAAAAAGCGAGTGGTGTCAATAATCGAGGCTGATCCTACACCTAACAATGCAATCATTCACAACTCCTGGATCGATCCCAAGAGGAACAAAAAGGTGACGTTTGAGGACAAAGATGCGCGGTTGAAATGTCTTTCTTCTGAGGTCGTGGAATAAGGAAAGTCATTATCTAAATGGGAAACACAGTCATAGCAGCTAATACTGACTTCAAGTCATCATGAAAAAGGGAAAATTGTATTCCAAAGCAGTAATGTAAAATAATATGTGCAATAAAATGTACAAATGTAGAAGGTAGATAATTTATTACTATTTATTGAGAAATAAGTTGATATAAGTTTGATAGATGTATCATTGTACTGTAGATATTGCATGTCCTTTTGTAACAGCAGCAACAATACATTATATACATAGAATTATATGTACAGAAAAGATTAAACAAGATATTTAAATAGAGAGAGGATTAGAAATTGTTATGTAGACGTATATTTATAATAAATTTTGTGTTCACATCTGATTCCAGCTTCCTATTCTCTCCGTTCCCTTGGGTAAAATGTTTGTGAATCAGAAACAGCTTTGAGATTACACACATTTATCATGTTGCCACTTTTCCCTGACACCCGGCCCAGTGGTCTCCAGCGACCGCTAACCTTATTGCAAGGGAGCTTTTGAGAAGAAGGCACTTACACTGAAATTTGACAATAAATACAAGGCAGTAACAAAGACAGGTCATATGCAGTGCAGGTGAGAAGTGTACATACATTTGTCATAGGCATAAATATGTTAGTGGGCATAAATATGTTAATATATTCATTTTTTTCATGCTGGAATAATGATGCAACTAACAACTTCAAGGATTTCTAAAGACTGGATTTGGGAACACAAGTTTGAATTTACAGTATGGTAGATTTTCTCTCATCCACAAAAATTATACACAGGGGGAAATTGCACATTTGTCCTTACAATAGTTTTGTTTTTGTAACTTTCAGAAAAAGCACATGCTTTTTTGTAGTTACTGGTTTAATTCTGGCTGAATATTTGACCACTCATTTCATCAGCATTGGACAACTTCATTTATACTGGTTGGTGTCTTGGTTTGGACTTGGGGTTTAAGGGGAATCTACAGTTTCAATAAATAGGGTGTGTTCTAGGCCATTTTTAATGCTTACTATTTCCCTGTTTTGTCATATCAAAAACCACTTTTAAACTGGATTTAGGTTTATTATCCTGTTCAAGCTGACATCCTCAGAGGAAAATATGGTTGGAATGAAAACAATCCAGGAACCCCCATGACTCAAGCCTGCTATAAACTAGAAGATGCTGCAACACCAGTGTCCCTGTCTACGTTGAGCAAAACGTTTCATATCAACAAGTGACTGAGTGCTGACCAAGACAAAAACCCTCTGCTGTAAAATGAGCCCCTTTAAGCTCAAATCAAATTTACAGCTGTCAACAGAGACTATCCCCATGCCCTCTGTAAAAGCAAATACCATCAAATCAGAAAAAGATTGAGCTATTTGGCTACATTGACAAGTATTGTTTAAAGGGCCAGGGAGAGGCTCTTAAAAATCTGAGAACCTTGTACAAACTGCCATGACTGGTGGTTGCAGGACTATGCTGAGAGTCTGTTTTGCTGCCAAAATGAAGACTGTAAACAAAAAGAAAAACTACCTCCAAGTCCTTCATGTTCCCTGCAAATTAACAGTTAGATGGCGGAAAATTGGACAAAGTTTTCACATACACAACAGTTTTCACATTAAAACTGGTTTTTAATGGATGATCTGGAACTATTCGAACTATTCCGGCATCAAGCCTGTTGAAAACTTGTTGAGTATGCTTAAAAGCTGGGTCTATGCCAACAAGCCAGCCCATATGAATGAGCACTTCCGCTTTTATTAAGAGGACAGCTCATGTATCCAGAATTATGCCAGAGCTTGCTTAAATTGTCAAAACGTATGTGCATTTTGTGCAACTTGTTAAAGAGGATGGAATGAAATATTAGTGTAGGTGAATAATTTTAGCTTCAATGTTTAATTTGACCCACATTTCTAATCACTGCAATCAATTCAAATTATTAAAAGTCAATGAAGTAGATTGCTGAAAAAATAAAGATTGGTTTTAAACACACTGTTAAAAGCCCTAAATTAATCTGATATTCATGCCCAGGATTAATAAGTGACCTTTTTACTGGTACTGTACACAGTGGAGAGCAAGGGATGCTGGGTTTTTTTTATCAAGAAAAAGAGGAAAAATGCTCAGGAAGTACTGTTTAGAGTTCAACAATCGCACAGACACAACAGAACGGCATGCTTCTCATCAACCCGGCTGACGTAAACCAGCTGTAATCTGACTCTGATATGCCTCTTTGTTTTCTTTACTTCCGCCATTGATTTTTACTCAATGAAAAGGGACATGTATCCCCCAAGTTACTGTAGCTTTGTATTTTGGTCTAAGTGACAAGTTTGCCCTAAATAAGGGGGCATATTTTATTTATTCATACAGTTGCAGAGGAATTTCAAAGGAAGAAGAAAAAAAACTCCCGACTAATAACATTATGTGTATGCTATAACAGTAAATATTGACGCAGAGTTACAATTTCACATTTTTATACTCTCATATAAAGCCATACCATCTGGACAACCTACATTACTTCATAAGATCAAGAACCATTCAGTTGGTGAAGTGTTTACATACACAGAATGCTGATGCATTCAAAAGGCTACACACAAACCCTTGTGCATGTTACCTCCGCTCTTCACCTCTGCAACAAACCTTACACATGTCCACCTTCGCTGTCTCACATTTGGTAGAAAACCCGAGAATCACATTTGAATCCACAAAGCGGTTTGCCGCCAGACTAATTGCACAGCCTCAATAAAATCCGTGTCTGGCTCTCAGCGTCTGGTTAGTGGCACAAGAGGAGAAAATTGATGTGGGAATATTAAGGCGAACAAAGATCCTGTTGGGCCTGCTTCAAACTGGCTGCCAGGATGCTACGGTGCCTTAAGGGCACATCTGATTGAGAGTGAAGATGGGATCAGAGCCAGCAACAGATTAGCTGGCAGAAGAGGGAAACTGACTGATAAAGATATTATGTTTAACATGAATATTCGTACAGTATTGGCAATATTTTAGATCGTGGTTTCAAAAGTGGAGTGTTATAAGGGAAAAAAAAAAATCAGGTGCCATCTGCCGCATGCATCAATTCTAACCCACCTGCGGGATGTTTTGGACAAACCTTTTAAAGGGATTTTCTACACCCTACTCATGTCTGTTGTGATTATGTGACTCAAGTAAATAATATCTACTGACAGGAGGTCACTTAGAGTTATTGGTCAAATGATGGGTTGAAAACTAAATTAAAGTGAAATAGGGTTTCTTGTACAGTTTTCTAGAAGTAATATGGGGTAAAATTAAATTAAACATGAAGTTTGAGCATTTTTAATGACTACATATCTCCATAATGTGTAAAAAGTAGCTGTGTAAAAATAAAAAGACATAAACAGGGTACAAAGGAATTAAATTGCTTGTTTATCGTCACAAAAATAAACTACAATGTGATAAAATATGATGGGCACAGAATGGAGGTACAAATTAAATATGTCATTAATGTAAGATCTGCCACTGAGTATTATTGTACAACTACACTCTATAAGCTGAACTAAATGTAATTACAGATGATACAGGCCTAAATAAAATAAATTGCTTAAGCAAGACTGTATTTCAAAGTAATTATATTATTAATCTTCCAAAAATATTTTTCCAAACCAAATTCATATTAATAGTGAATAAACATTGAGGTTACCATGTCTTTTTTTGTTTGTTTTTTTTCAAAAAGGAATGTTGACAATGTAGTACAAGCAAAAATATTTTGTTTTGAGCGTGTTTCCTTTAGTCAGTGTGTCTGATGCACACATTGTTTTAAAGGAGTTTCTCCAAGAGGTGGTTTGCAAAGTTGGAGTAAAAATGTCAACATCTGTTGTGGAAAAACGGCTGGCAATTATAGGATCGTTGTTGAGATCATCTTCAAAAATACAATTGATAAATTATTACTGCTAGCAGAGTTTGACCATATTTGCTACAAAGAATTAAGACGTTTTCATAAATGGTTGTGTGTAATTCTCATTATGCTTGTGTTTAAGTGATATTTTAAGCAGGGTTGCATGTCTCATTTGGTGCCAGTGTGATGTCTCCACTACTTTTTCTCAGTCACAAGCTCAATGCTTTGCTTTGCTTTGCTTTGCCTTGGAGGACAAATTGTGATACATACAACTTAAATCTCAATGAATTCTTTAAGGTATAATTCTGTCGTTTTAACCATAATGGACATTATGTGGGATCTATCTCAAGATCCCACATCTTGAGATAGAGCAGCCTTAGAAATCCCGACCAAAAGTTTTTTTTGTTTATTTACAGACTCGATTTAATCAAGGTCTTTCCCAATTTTAACAGTATATTGGCTCCAGCAAAGCCCGCTGCTGTCCAGACATGCAGTGCATTAAAGCAATGGTTTCATAAATCAAAAGAAGAAAAAAGGCAGCCGTTCAGTCAGGCTTTAATAACTATAAAAAAAATGTTTTACAGCTTCATTCAGACTCACCCACTACAGTGGTGGAGAGAGCCAATGCTTGAAATTTGCTATTCTTATAAAACTGTGTAAGGTGTATGTACATGCCTTTGTTTTCTGATGACTAAAATGCTGCAGTGACGAAAAAATCATCAATATTCAAAACAGTTGCTTAAATCCACAAAACGCAACCAAAAGAAAATAGAGCAATTCCTTGAGTGACACAAAAAAGATTTGAGTTTGCAGCTAAAGTTAAACAGAGTTGTAACACCTCAAAGCAAAAACATTGACCTTATGCAGCTGGGTCCTTTTTTGTGTCTATTTAAGGTTTTGCCCTTTTGAATTCATCTTGATAGTTGTAAGCAGTACATTTGCAGTTGAACTACAGTGTTTTAACTTGGCTGGCTTCTTACAGCGTATAGCAGCAGCTATTTGTTGGCTTGCAAGATTTAGATAATAATCAAACCCATTAGCTAATTATATAATCACTGAGTGAATAATTGTATTATTATTATTATTATTATTATTATTATTATTATTATTATTATTATTATTATTATTAGTAGTAGTAGTAGTAATAATAATAATAATAATAATAATAATAATAATATATTTGTTTCATATTTTACATTGGATGTGTCTTCAGCTTTTCGCTATGACACTTTTAACTAGAAATAAAAATTTTTTCTGAGGATAAGCTGTGACAAAAATTCTTTTCAATATTAAAGTGATTTATTTTTTTCCTGAACAGCAGGTAAAGAAGCGCACTACAAAACGTGATCAATATTATTCTTCTGTATTTAACTTGACTATATAAATTATAAGATTTTAATATCTGAAAAAAACAAATTACTGCAACACACTCTCAGTCACGTCCTAATGCGTAATAATCATTTCAGCCTGGAAAGACTCACACAGACAGAAGAGGCAATTAGAAAGATTTATTGAATTTATTGAATTGAGATTTATTAAATCTGAAAGTTCTTTGGCACTCGGACCCTGGCAGAAGACGTGAAAGATGTGAATGTTTATGAGCTTGGATGATCATTTTAGGATTGGGGTTAGTAAAGTCTTTCCTTGGGTTCCGGTCACTAGTGGTGGAGGGCAGAGGAGATAAGGATGCCAGGTGGAGTCTCTGAGTACGAAGGAGGAGATCAGGTGGAGTTGGGTTGAAGCTCAGCTGAAGATCAGGGCCTTATATGCAAAGCCTTGAAGGATGATTGGTTGAGGTAAGAAGAGGACTTGGAGCAGATTGGCTGGATTGCAGGTGCATAACGAGACGGTCAGGTAACAGGTGAGTTTTCTAGTCTAGACTCCATGTCAAAAACATTGTTGATAAAACTGTTTGTTTTTGGGTTCCCATATATAAATCACATAAAGGTCTCATGACATCACTGAATAAAGCATTTCATGTAGCTGATTTTGCTGCATATGTAAATTCTCTAAAAATATCATAAAAAAATAACATCAGCTTGCTGTTTTGTCAAGCCAAATGTCCCTCCTGAGTAAAACACACACACACACACACACACACACACCACTTTTGCCCATTTCCATTATTCTGGTTTTATGGCTAGTTGAAGTGTTTGTGCTGCAGGAAGTCGGACAGGGAGGCCAAGCTGACCAAAGGCTTTAACCTTGCAGCGCAATTCAATCAATTAGCCACAGAGACTGCAGCGGGGAGCTTGCTGTGGCTGCACTGTTGCAACACAGGAACATTATGCAGCTGGCTGCCAGTTCTTCACCGCGGTGACTGCAGCAGAGAGCTGTCCATCCTAAGGACAAAACCCACAAACCTAAGATGAACACAGTCGTGCACAGTCTTTATATTGGAGAAACCAAACAACCTCTCCACAGATGCATGGCTCAACACAGGAGAGCTACCTCCTCAGGACAAGACTCGGCCATCCACCTGCACCTCAAGGATAAAGGACACTCTTTTGAGGACCAAAATATTCACATTTTGGACAGGGGTGAGGGAAGCCATTTACGTAAAGCAAGAAAAAACAACTTTAAAAAGAGGAGGAGGGTTTAGGTTTTAACTTTCAAAAACTTACAACACAGTGATAGGTTTGATTCCTGCTAAGTTTCAACCCAATTCACACCTCCATGTATCTAATCACAATATTTTTCCTGTGAGCCAGGCAAACGATGAGCCTAACGACTCTCCATTGTGAGGGGCAATCTGTTCCAGGGTGATTTACATGCAAATCTAAGCTCTAACGAGGCCTCACTGGCAGGTCTATGAAGCCTGGAACTCCACACTACTCCAGACTTTTTTAATTGAGAAAGCTTCCTGGATGGGAAGCAAAACGTCTTCAACTTAAGAATAGAAGTCCAGTTGTTTTGATTTGGGTATTTTTAACCTTTTTTGGATTGATCATGACCTGGATGACTGAGAATCTTCACCTTCATGCATTTTTGACCACCCTCGGACTCTCCTTTTTAATAAGTGCTGTGAAGTTAGTTTGAAGCTCAATATTAGATATTCACACTAGATGGTGTGCTCTGATGGGAGAATATAAATTATGTAGAAAGACAACCAACGTAGAAAGATAACCTGTTTTCTGATCTGACCATTCTTGAGCAAAGCAAAATGGTCCTTTGGCATTCACTTTTGACATTCACACAGCCTCATCAGTACACAACAGATCATATTATACCCCAAAAACGTAAGAAAAATTAATACATTGGTTGTCATGGCCCCTTTAAAAATTAAATGAAATCTAAAGAAACAATGTTGTGTTTCAGCAGGTTAGAGATTCCCCTTTTCTTTTTGTGAAGTACTAAGAATGGTTCTTTCTGGTCTTTTTCAAGAAATTAATAATGACATTGATTAATATATGACTTTAATATAAGACAGCAAAGCATAAACTTGTATTTGAATAAATTGCTATTGAATATATAGATGTGGTATATGGGAAAATGTGCAAAGTTTTTCAAAAAGAATATATTTCTGGTTGTTCTTGTTCTTGAGTTTATCTATTGACAAAATACTCCACTGTCAAGACGAAAATCTTTTTTCTAACCCATATCTACAAGCAGTGTCTTAGTGTTGATACCTCTTTCACATACAGTATGTCAACTGAAAATATTATCTACAATTAAAGGATTATCTACAATTAAAGGACTGATCTTGAAAAGAAATCTTAAGGGCTTTAGGATGTGTTATAACACATGTGTTAAGGCTAGGCAGTGACCTGTGATTAAATATAGCTTCATTTTAAAGCTACAGTACATTAAGCAATTTGATCACTGGAGGCAAAGCAGAAACAACAAAGCAATTGGCCTCCGTTTCTTATGCTCTACTAAGCAGAAATAAGATGTACACATTGTGTGTACATCAGTTATGATAATAATTCATTTGCTGATTGGGAAAACCCTGACATGAGATGATAAGAAGAAAAAAGTACATACGATACATGCCAAGTGCTGTATTTTGACCTAAAAAACAATTTCTGAACCTTGAAAAAAACATTTTGTCTATGTATTTCATCGGAAAAAAGACTTCAGCTTAGGTAGGAAATATAAACATTTAACTATGGAGCAATGGAAGGTCTTGTTGTCTAATAAGTTCAGATTTACTCTGTTCAAGTGTGATGCGTGCTTCATGGTAAGATGAATGATTTGTAGGAGTGATGCTCTCATCATAGTACCAACTACATACCATAAGTCTTTTGGTGGAGTGCTATGATGATCTGGGGATGATGCAGTTGGTTAAGTGTAGGTTTAGAAATGATATGTGCCCAAAGAACGAGATCAGCTGACATACTGCATTAAAGGTTTTTTCCTTCATTGAGTTTCTTTGACAATGCAAAGATCAATTTAGCTCAAATTGTGCAATAGTGGTTCAAGGAACGAGATCGACTTGTGAGTCCACTGTAAGGATGGCCAATACCTTGAGTAATATAGAATCTGTTTTATAGACTCATCTTTTAATTGTGGTTTTTATTCCAGTTGAGCAGAAATATTTGGCTGTTTTTATAGATTGTTTGTCTCATCTCACAATTGTTTTAATTGCTTTCATTCAATTGGTTTTACTGTATATATTGTATTTTATTACTTATTTTATGTGTTTTTATTTATTTTATTATATAGACCTGTACAGCACTTTGGTCCCTTTTGGGTGTGTAAAGCGCTCTATGAATTAAGCTTGACTGATTGAAGCCTGAGGTATGGTGGTGGCAGTATCATGCTAATGGTCCGTTTCAGTTCCACTGGTCAGCATGCAGCAGATGAAAGCATACAGACGGAAGAATGACACCATTCTACTTTATCTCAACTGCACACTAGCTGGGTTTCCAATTGTACAATGATCCTAGACACACATACAAACTGGGTTTGGAATGAATAAATCAGGCTAATAATAAACATCTGGAATGACCCTGACATCAAGCCTGCTGAAAGAAGCTGACAACTTTAAATTAACTATTTCAGAGAAGAGTAATCAAATATCCAAGGATTATGTCAGCAGCTTATTGAAGGCAGTAAAAGCCACATGGTTTTTACAACAAATTGGTACAAGACCTTTCTCCAAATATTAGTGGATGTGTAAGTATATATTTAGGCCTCTACACATATTTTAAACTTGTGTGTGGATTAGACAAAAGACACAGTAAATCCAAACGCTTACACCTACTTCTGGCTGTTGCAATTCATTGAAGTTGGATCATCATTCTACCATGGAAAAAGAAGACTTTAAAGGCATCATTAAGAGCCCAAAGATGATATGATCTTCCTGTCTGTGTATGGAACATGGCAATGCATTGTCTAAGTCAGTATCAAAGGCTTTGCAGTGCTTCAGTGAAATTTATTAGAGCCACTAGACCCTTATGCATTTACTAAAGCTTCTTCCCATGTTCAAGTGGGCTCTTTCTTTCCCTCTGTCCTCCTTCCATGTGGTCCACATCAAGGCTATTTGCTTCTGTCCACATCACAAGCATTATGTCCTTCTATCTCCCGGTCAATGGCTACCTTTCTCAGACAGCCAGCCCCAATTCAGATGCCATCTCTTCAGGGCCACTCTCTATCTTGCCACAGACACAGAATAAAAGCCTGGGAAATCACATTACTCTGTTCGTATGGAGCCTCTATTACATTAGGTCAGCGAACACTCAACTGTAATTCTGCTACTGTAGAGAAAAAGAAAGTGAATTGAACACACCGGGCTGGCCCGGCTTGACAAATTGTTGCTTGTGGTCATATTCCAAATGCTACTCTCGCCGAGCCACATTTAGAGAGACGGAAGGACATTTTACAGAGTTGGAAGATATACGGCATTGATAAAAGGCAATCCTGTAATCTCTGGGCAAGAACAGCCTTTTCAGAGATAGAAACCAGGAATTGCAGACAACCAGACAATGGAGCGTGACCTCTACCAGCTATGACCTTAATGACATTAGCGTGTGGTAGTGAGGAATACAACACAGTCTGCTCTCGAGTCAGTTGTGTTTAGATTAGTGTTCTATGTTGTTATCAGAAGAGAGCAGACACTTAATCACGCAAGCGTTCTCCTTTTTTGAAGGCTGATTGTCAGAGAACGGATGAATCCTCAGGGCTAAACAAGGATATAGATATTCACAAGTATGCTTGTTCCAGTGTTAAAAAATTAGCATGTCATATAATTTGCCATTAAACGGCAAAATCTCACTTATCCTTTTAATAGGAACCTGAAAATTTAGTCTTGCTGGCAGAACAACAAACTGGAAGTATAGTTCTGAGGTTTTTATGCTGATGCAACTTGGTCCCCTGGCTCTTTGCGCTTGTCTTTTACTGTGCAACCATCCAACACTTTCAGTGTCCATTTCCATAGAGTTTCCTCTCCAGCACCTGCAAGTTGATTTTTTTTTTATGCCAGGCAATGACAGAATGTCAACTACTATGGGTGAGAGAGCAAAGGCGGCAAAAACAAGATTGCTTCCTTTCAGTTTTTCTCCCAGTGAATAACCGCTCTTGTGATTACACCAGTAATCATTTTTCGACACGAAGAGACACGAATAGGGCCACCAAAGTGCTTATTAACACAGCCTTGTAGTTTAAATCTGATATGACATGGAGAGCATTCATATTCAAAAGGACCTTTTAATGTCTTAACTATTCCAAGGCAAAACAGAAAAAGGTGTTCTTGTTTGACAGCTTGTTTTTTTTCTATTCCCAACAAGTATAAAGCATATTGCTGCAAATTCCCCAGATGTTTGCACCTTTTTAGAACAACCAGACCCTGAACTTTTAGATCATATGCTTTTGTAATTTTTGTTGCTACCAAACCATGTATAAAAATAGATTGTTACCCTTTTAAGCATAAAAAGTATAGTGGTTCAATCTATCCTGAAAGAAACTTTTGTGATCTGTATAACACAAATTATCATCAAAGTTAGCTTACAGTTATTGTGTATCTCCCTTTTAATTCTGTCACATAATAAAAAAAATACCAATTGAGCATGTCTTTTCTATACATTTGATATTATCATGTTATCTCCAGCCAAATAGCTGCCATGGATTTTCGGGACATCTTCGGGACATTTTCGGGACATCTTCGGGACATCTCGAAAATTTCGATCACACAAGCACTGCAAATTGCAAGCTCTATACATACCACATGGCTATGAAATGTATGTAAATGCTTTTGTTTAATTTGGACTCTGGCACTAGAAGATTTTTTGTTTTTCCTTTTAAGGCAAGGCAAGAATATTTTTAGAGCACTTTTCAGTAACAAGAAAATTAAACGTGCTGTAGATGACCAGACAAACATCACAGAGGAAAATATTACACAGGAAAGGAAAACATTAAGGAATAAGCTAGGTAAACCCTTGACTAGAATTCTTCTGTTTCACTGTAGCAAGCTTCATCACTATCTTTCAAAGCTTAATTGTTTCTATTCATACATTAACAAACATTCAGAAAGCATACAATCACAGTGAGGCTCACAGACACAGAGGGGCAATAAGAGAGATTTACGTCTTTTTATGTAGTCAGGTGAAGCTTGGGAGCCTGAAGCAGAAGATGGGGTGGAGGAGGTCACAGCTCAACTGACACTCAGTCGAAGCTCAGCTGAAGAGCAGGAAGTTCGGGGCTCCTTACAAGCAAAGTCCTGATGCGATTGGCTGGAGCACGGACACTTGACGAGGCAATCAGTGGAGCAGGTGCGCTGAATGGAGGCGAGTCTTCTAGATTAAACTTTCGTTTAAACTCCATTTCTTAATTATTTCTATTCATAATAAGAAATATGTTAAGTAATCATTGTGGGTTTGTGATCCAACTTTTCTAAGAGCTACAAGTAAAATAAAGCAAGCTTAATTGTTTATATTCATAGAGTTCCTTTATTTCATTGTAATAATAAGAAACTAAGTAAATCCTTAAAGTGAAAACTACAAAAAAAGGTAAAGGTAAAGAAAAGCGCAGGGAAGGCAGGCTGACTCTTGGTAATTTTCTGTCTGCCTTAAAGTTTCACTGGTGCTTCTCAATGGCGAGTCCAAACAGCCAAATTTGCAGTCAATCCTGCCAAAGCCGAGGTTTCAACTTCTCCAAGATGTATTCCCTCCTGCCAGCGAGTTCAGGAACTGCAACTGGCCTGCAATTCTGTGCAAGGATCGCATCTAGTTTGCAGTTCTGCATCTGAATGCGTTACATATCTCTTTACATAGTTCAGGCAGCCTTGACATGGGCTGAAACAGCTGCCGACATTTTCGGAATTTCTCAATAGTCCAGGTAACCGCTAGCTCCAAAAAGCAGAAATCTTGTTATCATAAATCCCATTTTGGACTGATTTTCAACATCCTCGGCCAACAAAATGGACAGACACACGATCCTCCTCCCAGGAACCCACTGTGTGTCCAACTGCAAATGTCCCACCGGGGCATGAGGACTCTCCTTCGCCCAGTCTTGTTTTTGAGAAAATGTAATCAATTGACTTGAAAGACCAGCTGACCAGACACATAATTTACAATTCGGAATATGTGCAAAGAAAGGCTCCAACAACATTGATAGAAAGCAGAACCAGGGCAGATACAGGGAAGAGGAGAGGAGAAAGAAAAATGTCTGCCTTCACTGAGAGCAGGAAGAAAAAAAAAACAGAAGGCCTAAACAACACCCCGCTGAATTTCCAAATTAGACTGTTGTGTTCAACATGGTAAAAGTTGCATGAATTAAATTTTTATTTGCGCCTCATAACAATTCTATTAAGCCAGTGCTGTACATCTTCAATTCACAATGTTTATTTAATGTCTGACAGAAATATGTCATCTCCTTGTATTGCTAAACCATTTTTTTGTGAGGGAGTGTGAAGTATTTTATTTCATCCTTTCACATACAGTTGCAGTATAAGGTATTTAGAACAGGGGAAAATTACATACATAGTACATATTTTTGGAGGAAGAAGCAAGAATAGCATTCAACACCCGTAGAGAAAGAAAGGATAAAAGATATGGTAATTACAATGAAATGTCACACAGCAGTTCTCAGCAGGGTGCCACGTAGAAAGTTAAATCACAAGTGAAAGAGTTCTCTCTAAAGGTCATTTGAAGCAGATAAGTTAACAATCTTTAAATTGAATTTAAAGCATGAACTACATGCAAAAACCCTGTCACTGAACGGCTTTGTAAGTATTGGGCAATACACAATTCGATTACAATTGTGAATAAAAAAAGTTATGTACCTTTATTTCAGAAAGCTGGATTAGCATTTGCTAAAACATTTTTTTTGGTTTTAGCGTGAAGTTTAAACTAGATATTTATGTCTTTATCAAAATATGTATCAAATGACACAACCTTTTTCTCAGTGTTTCATATTAAATCTAAACCTTTCACGATTTTGGTCAAACAATATTTAAAAAAATTGCTTCTACATGCTAAGCATCAAGTTTGTGAGACTTTTTAAGATTTATTTTTCTTTTCTTCAAATTCAGTAGTTTACATAAACCAAGATTACTATGCCTTCAAACAACACGGTGCATCTCTTTAAGTCTGCTTCATCTTAAAATAAGACAAAATAACACAAGACATGATAAGATAAGATAATGTTCCTTTATTGATCTCCATGGGGGTGCGTTACTGCAGTACAAACAGGTAAATTACATGTGAAATAATAAATTAGTGGAACTAAGACTTAGAATACCACTTTACATTAACTTTACAAATAAGCCACTTTAAACTGGCCTAATAGAGGAGGGCCTATGAAAGTAACAACAGTGAAAAGAGGTAGCCTCAGCAATTTGCAATAAACTGCAAAAATAATGTTCCAGGTCCACAATATAAGTTGGGCAAGGAAGTAATAATAATAAATCTATAATGAGGTAATAAGTTGTAGTAATATTACACTGAATTTATAACAATACAGTGTGCAATAGAGGCAAAATAAATTAAATAAATTGTTGAATAAATAAGAATATTATTTATTTATTTCAGTAACTCGATTCACTAATTGAAACACGTTCAACAGATTAATTACACACTGACTGATACCTTTATTTCTGTTATCTATGATGATGTTCTGCTTACAGCTATTAAAAGCACAACATTCAAGATTAGAATATTACAGACCAAATATTTTATAAAATTAATACAGAAACATGAGCTTAATCAAAAGTATGTTTAACACTTACTTAAAATGTATTTTCAAAATGTACTTTTGGTACTGAATATATGAATGACACATTCAACCTCTGATGGTTTTTATGTTATGTGCATAAGTGAAGTTTTGTAATACAAGAACAAATCAAAAAAGATCACAAATTTACTGGCATACAGACATGGTAAGCTATAAAATTTATACAGCCGACCTCCCTTCATTTTACCAGCACTGCTGTTGGTTTTATTATCTTGGACAGAAAGAAAGATTCTGTCACATTGCAGCCCATTCATTGCAAAGCATTTGTATATATTTCTTTTGGCAATAAAGGTGACTAACAACTAAGTAGAGTTATTGTGTCTCAGTGGATGTGGGTCATCTCAACCAGGACACAAAATAAAACATTTAGAGAGCTTGGGTTTATTTTTAGGACACAGTAACTCACAAGAGTAACAAAGGAAAAAATTAAGAAGAAATTCTTGGACAAGACGAGGATACACCGGACTAAGCCATGCCCAAAAGCACGGAGTTTACAAGTGGGTCTGTGTCCCTACCGTCAGCCACCGACAGGACCTTATGTAGTTGCTGAAATTGTAAGATCAAGGACACGGGCAGCTGAAATGAGTTTTCCTCTGCTACCCCGAAGGGAAACGGAGACGAGGTCGTTTATGTGTTCATTGAGCACTTTATCAGGCATGTCAAACTGTTTCTAACTGGGATCTCCCTTTGCTCTCTGAAAAGTGCAATTTTTATAGATTTCATCACAAACCTTCAGGGTTCATGTTGACATGATTGCATCACATAATTCCTACAGACCTTGCAGCGGAACGGTTATGCTACACAGCTCTTAACATGTTTCTGAGCTGAGATAACTTCAAGGACAAATGTGTTGTTCTTAGATTCTTTGCTGCTCAGCTTAATCTTCTTTCAGATAGTTGCTACCATCCAGATGTTTGGTCAAACAAGCTGTACATTCACTTTTGACCCCAATCGTCAACATGGAGGTTTCCCCTGAGGTAATCAAACTCTGAAATTTTTTGTTTCTAAACGAAGATGGATTTTTGGGCATGGAACTCTGAGGATACTGGCAGTTTTAGAAAAGTGTAAACAACATCCAGTCTGGCTTTAGCACTCGTTCTGTAAGAAACCAACTTTTTTTCATAAACAACCCTCTGCTGCTCTGATTATACAATACTGAAAAATAGAAAGGAATTCACAGATTTATTATTTTTTTCTTTCATCACACTTAAATGTTTCTTATAGTCAAACAAATACTAGCGTCAGAAAGAGATAACACAAGTACCACACATGCAAATAATAATAATAATGATAAAATAATAATAATTTTAAAATGAAGAATACATTTTTGGAGTGGGCTTTCCAAACCAGCATGATCCCTTTTATGAACCTAATTTCCCTCATTGTTAAATCATGATTTAACTGTGATTAACCATTTTTTGAGGTTCAGTTGCACTTGCCACACTGAGGTCTGTTTACTGCCTGACCTGTAGAAACGAGAAATCACGTAAACATGACAAGTATGATGACATGAAGTAGGCTAAAATGTTACAAAAGGCAGAACAAGAATAGTAAAGAAACAAAATCATGGACATCCATGAAAGGGTTACAGATGCACTTATAAGGCTCTGGGTCTAAAGTGAACTACAATGAGCAAAAATTCAAAAGTAATCCGCTGAAAAGTAATACAAACCAAACAAATACAAAATTAAGATTTTGGAGTGGCCTAGTCAAAGTCAGGCCTTAAATCTGATTGAAGTGCTGGCTGGGCCTTTAACAGGTCAGTCATGCTCCAAATGTGGTTGAAATAAAAATGTTTTGCAAAAAAAAATGGGCCAATATTCCTCCAAGATTATGTAAAGTAAAGATTAGTCGTTGGAACCTGTTACCACAAATCGTAGCTCCACCGGTTTTTAGCTTTAGGGGGCACTGACTTTTATTTCACATAGGAGCAGGTTGGTTTGGATAGCCTTAATAAATTAATTTGTGATTTGAATATTGCATTTTCCATTTTTACGAGATCATGCTTGTAATGTAAACATCCTTTGATGACCTGAAATGTCTCAGGATGAGAAAACTCAAGAAACTCAAGAAACCTGTAAAGGAGCAAGTTATAAAAATAAGAAGCTTTGACACCATTAACACTCACAACTTGTATGTTTCTTGTCATCTTTAGTAATTATTTTTGTTAAACATAATGTAATTGAGAGACTATACGACTTTGAATATCTGCTGAAAAAACAAAAATCACAACATTTTTCCTTCTCTACTTCTGACTAAGCTGATGTAACAGGATAGAATTGCACAGTAACATACCAATCCTTAAATCTATAAGTGCTACAAGTCACTTGGTTTCGAGATTTATCAGCGGAACAGATCCCAATGTATAATTTCAAATGATTACACCCCTCCACAACAAAAAACACACACATATATATATTAGAAGATCATGCTTGTAATATATATATAAATATATATATATGATTATAGAGAATTTGCCTCTATTCTTTGTACATTCGCTCTCTAGAAGCAGCTGGGTACATGATATGTGTAAGCAGGTGTACAGGTGGTCCTTGATGAAAGCTATCATGGCTACCTCTCAATGCAGTGCAATATGGAAAACAAGTTAGGGGCGGCCTCTGAAACAGCAAGGTGACGAGCACAGCATCTTCAGTCGTGTCAGAGACGCTTATCCGCTCCTAAAAAGCTGTGACAGGGTGCAGCTGTAAACAGTTTGCAGCTGAGTGCTTCTCAGTCAGCAGTGAAAGACGATTGCTGCTATCAGGCTTTTTCAGAGGAAGCCTGTGTGATTACACTTTTGTAAGCCGAATACGTCAGAGAGGAGAAGATGTAAGGAATTGTTTAGAGAGCTTAATGCCAGGGAAAAGCAATATATATCAAAACAGTTGACAAAAGTATGCCAAATAATACTAAATGTAACTATAACTAAATTGATAAGGCATTTCTGAAGAGTTTCTATTTACTTATTTTAGTGAGTAAAGTATAAATTAAAACGTTATCATCTTACTTGTACAGGTTTTAAACTAAGCAATTGAACCTCTCTGTTAATTGACTGATTATTTCAAAAGGACTATTTGATTTGTTATCAACATGCCCCATGCATGTATTTTTAATGAGGGAACATTGCCCCCTTCTGGGAGTTTAAGGTAATTTCTTATGGGAAGGAAAAGTCCAGATAGAAAAGTTAACAGAGGGATGAGAATGTTTGTGTGGAAAAACAAAAATTGTTATAGATCTCTCTAATAAAAAAGTTAAAACAAAACGCAGAAACAAAATAAAAATGCTGCAATAACCTAGAAGCAATGTTTTAACACTTTTGTTCTTTGGAGCTTTTCAGGAACAAAAAGTAAAAGATTATACAATATCAGTCTGTTCACAAACACTACCTGAAGCTAGCATACAATAAGTCTTAATTTGAAGGGGAAAAAAATCAGCTGTTTAAGCTTCAGCAGCAGCAAAAACCCTATCAGAAAAGCTATCTGATGCTTAGAATCACAGGATATGGTCCAGATAAAATACAGGAAGGTTACAGGAAGAGAGCAAACCATTTTCTGGTTGATGTTATTTTATCTGAGTTGCTGAGATGTATCCAAGGAGAGAAGGAGAGAAAAAAAAAAACGGTTTCCTGTCAAGCTAGTGGCAGACGTTTAGTTAAGGTTCAGGGGGCAATAAGAAACTTTCAAATAAAACAGCTCATTGGTTTGGTTGGAAATCAAAACCCTGTTTCATTCCGGGAAGAGAAAAATAACAGCAGCACCCGCAGCTTCATGAAACTCATAAAAATAAGCATTTTATTGCAACCACAGCCAATCTACAGATAAACATGCCCTGACCTGAACCCTTCCGTACCCATTTTATGTTATTTGCCCTTCCTCGTGGGCTTGCCCTTTACGATTTTTAGCTCCAGCCATTTTCTCATTGTTTATAAACTGCCTGTCTTCCCCTGCTGAAGAAAAGAAAATCCTACAGCATGATGGTGTCACTTCCAAGTTTTATGGAAATGTGTTCAGGTACTTGTGTCACACACACCTGGCCTTTTGGACATAGGCCAGTAAGTTCTTTCTTTTACGTTTGCTGTTTCATCTATATGGCATGTTCCACAAGGTAAACAGGACGTCTTATAGCTTTGTTTTACCAAAAGCTTTTTTTTACCACCCCTCTGTAAAGGGTGGCAGAATTATTTAAAACGAATTCTAATATTTATTTACTCAACAGATTCTCCCACCCGATGTGTGGATCTCTGCAACTCCTCCAGAGGTAACACGGGCCTCTTAGTTGCTTCTTTAATTAAGGCTGTCATTGACCAACCTGTGACTCCAGCTGAAAGGTCATGTCTTGGTAGGTTTGCAATTGTACCATACTTTTTCAGTCTTTGAGTGGTGGATTCAATAGAGCTCTGTGAAATGTTCAAAGCTTGATAGAAAGTTTTGTAACCTAACCCTGATTTAAACCTCTCCACAGCTTTATCCCTGGTCTGCCTTCTGTTTCCCTTGGTCTTAATCAGGCTCTTTTTTTACTAATGTTATCTAACATACCTTTGAGGTCTTTTACAAACAAGGTTTATAAAAGTTAAAGTTTTATTAGCTTATTTTGCAAGATGAGGTAAAGTAACACACTCTTGGATTATGGTTTTCCGGGATTTTGCAAGTGGTGTGTTACTGTAAGTAACACAAATTTGAATAGAAGACAAAGACAACAACCATCTTGAATCTATTTGGAATCAGCCATCCACACTGGGCTATTTTTGTAATGCAACATGTAATATGAGATCACACCCTCTCTTTCACACACATGCTGGGGAAAGCAGAGCCTCAAATCAAAATACAAATCTCACAGTCTTTCTGCAACCTACACTCACAACAATGATTTTGAACGTGTTTTAATGCTTTGATATTTTCCTCAATCCAAGGGGAATGACTAAGGAGGCTAACTACAGAGTTTTTATTTCAGGCTCTGGGTCTTCTGATGTTCCTCAGCAGCTGTTGTGACTCTGTGAGCGCACGTGGAACAACTGTCTGCGTGTGGTGACTCTCCAGTACTTTCCAACTTAACTTTTTGCCTGGTAAGATAACAGCTTTACTTCCATTTATCTGCAAATTTCAAAACCCCCAGTGTGATAGGTATGATCGTGTGTGTGAAAATGACCTTTTTTCTATGTCTTGCTTAATTTTACAAAACCTTTTTTTAACCCTTTAATATCTATGGAAAGGTTGCAATGACTCTCCAGTGGACGGCTGTGGCTTTCTTCTTATATGTGGAGCTGGTGGTCAGCCTCATCCTATGCATACCCTTTATATCAGCTAATAGGTATGTTAACATTTCTGTTAACACAAAAACAACACCTGAAACTTAATTTAGTCTTGTGCAGCTGCCCTATTCCTGAACATTTAATCTTTTACTGGCCTACGTTTTTGACTCATAATGAAAACAGTTCCCAGCTGAGAGTACCAGTAATTTTTGCATAAGTAGATCTGATGTCTGCTATTAAGTTAACCCGGTATCTTTCTTTGCAGATGGCATTCAGTTTTCCACTGGAGAATATGGAGCTGGTTATCTCCATACTGGAACAAATTTTTCTTTGCAATGATCCTGGTCCTTGTTGTTCTTTTTATTGGTAAGCACTCTGCTGGCAGAAAGAAGACATTACAATATCTTGAAAAAGCATGTATGCCCCATTCTCATATTTTGATGGTTAATTTATTTTTTTTTGACGACAACTTCAATTTATTCCTTTAGGATATATGCGATACATTATGTGAAACAAAGTAGAGCAACAATGTGAACCGTAAGGAAGAGAAAACATTGTTTTCCCAATTTGTTTAAATATTAAATAATGAAAGTGTGGTGTGCATTTATATTCAATCAACAAAATAAAATCCAGTGCAACAATTTCCTGATTCAGAAGAGTTCTGAGTGAGGACAGCATCAACAACGCCACATGAAGTTGGAGTTTAGCATCCTACATGGCTGCATAGAGTTTATTTACACTTTTGTTCGTTTGCATTTCATTCCACGAAAGACAGGCATAGTGCTGCCGAATATTTATTTGCTGAACTTGTTCCTTTACCATTTGAATGTCTAAAACGAAGTTAAACACATATTTATCGGCTTGTATTGCTAATAGTAATTACCACCCCCAAAAACATAGCAAGCCCTATATTCTGTTTTAAGACAGGCTTGCTCTGATGTTCTTTCCCGCTCCAAGCACATATGTCCATGACAAATTAACTGGAGCATTATTACAGCTGGCATGTGAGGGCTTTAGAAGTTTGTGAGAGAACACCAGTAAACAAACAGCACTATCAAGACCAAGGAACACAACAGAAAGCTCAGGGATAAAGTAGTTGACAATCTTAAAGCAGGGTGATGTTATAAAAACTATCCCAGGCTTTGGACATTTCAATATATCTATCGTCATCCAAAAGAGGAAATGGTAAGGCACAACTACCAACCTAACAAGACATAGGTTATATATACCCTCATTTAAAGTCTCCCAAAATCCACAAAGAGAAGGCAAAGAACTGTTTAGAACAGATAAAATAATATAAAGAATGCTGACCTGCATGCTAAATGGTATGTGTGGAAGAAAACTAACACTGCACACCACCATGATCATACCATGCCTATAGTGAACCCTGGTGATGCTACAGGGCAGCTGTTCTTCAGCTGGGACAGGGTTGGAGTCGATAAGAAGATATGTGGGGCTAATTACAGAATAATCCTGGAAGAAAACATGTTAGAGAGCAACAACCTAAACATGCCACCAGAGCTACAAAGTGTTTGAATGGCCTAGTCAAAGTCCATACCTACAGTAAATTGAACTGAGTATCTGTGGCTACTTTAATATAACATTTTCCAAGCTCTATCCAGGCTGATTGAGCTTTAACTGTTGTACAGTGAAAAACAGGATACTTTGTGTTGCTCTATCACATAAAGTCTCAATAGAATACTTTAAAGTTTGTGGTTGTAATATGACAAAATGCTAACAAGAATGTCAAGGGATATAACTCTCTTTGTAATGCACTGCATGAGTAGGAGATATGAGAATAAACTCATGCTCATCTTGCCATGTATGTATTCTAACCCTATCCTCAGATGCTGTCCGAGAGGTGCAGAGGTACTCAGGTCCTGACCCACTGCAGGAAGCTCAGGCCAACCCAAACCTGTACGACCACGTCCACATGAAGCTGTTCAGGGCCCAGAGGAACCTTTACATATGCGGCTTCTCGCTCTTTCTCTGGCTGTTAGTTCAATTTTTCTTCACTCAGAGGAAAAATCTGCACTCGTGCCCTTTGCAAAAAACATTCTGAGGTCCTGTTTTCTCTCAACCTTTACGTAGCGTAAAGTTCATTTGTCTGGTCTTCTGTCCCACAGTGTCATGCACCGAGTTTTCACTCTGCTAAACCAGATTGCTGTGACTTTAGAAAACAGTGCAGGTCTTCAGGCGCAGATGGATCAGGCATTTACAGCAGCAGAGAAGCACCAGGAGAACAATCAGATCCTCAAAAAAGTAAGAAAAAGAGCTTTGAATATTTCTGTAGTGATATGAACCCTCAGAAATTTTGGAGACTGGTCTGACCAAGATTTTGCACAATGCCTTCAACATGTTCGACTGAGCTATTTAATAAAATTAACAACATTTTTCTGCTTGTTTGGAACTGAGTAAACCTTTGAAATAGTACTGTACGCAGATCTTAAAGGAATAAACGGCTCCAGTTCAAAGACTTGCTATTTAGTGAACAGAGAACAGTTTCTTCTTTGAAGCTTAAACAACATAGTTTGAAAAGCAGTGAACCTGATTTGCTCTCAGTGGTTGTTTTAATGAGGGGCTATTTCTTTTTCTAATTTCCTATTGTGGTGGTTTGTACTCTGCTGGATGACATCACAAGAGTAAAGATCACACAGGCTGATGAACAGAGAACCAGTACTTAATTGAATTCAAGAGACAAGCATGGCTATGTATAAGAATTGGCAGCGTATTGCTTTGTTCATAGTCCAATCTTACATTTTCCTGAATGCTAAAGGCAAATCCCCCTTATGCAGCTGGATTACTTTGTGAACTGTTTAAAATGTAATACCAAATACCAAGTGAGAACCCCACTGATTTATCCATGGGAATAAAAAAATAGTTCCATTATTATTAATTAGTTTCAACTGTACCACTGTAAAACTGATTCTTATTTTTTTTTTTTTAAATAACACCACTCTCATTACTTTCTGTACAGCATGCATTTAGAGCTGAATTACTTTGGAAAATAGTTTCCAGATTTCAGACAGACAAAATAAATAGTGCATCATGTTTGAGATTCTGAATAATTTTTCAGACAAGCATTTAAAACGTATGATAATTTTTCCATATTTCCCATATTTCTGTGGGTAATCCAAGATAAAGTTGATTTGTCCGTCTTTAACAGTGACCTTTACTTTGTAACAGAAAGGGTGAATTATGGTATGCTGGGATTTCAAAGCTGTTACTTTGTATTCTTTTACAATGTTTATGTGTTCTTCAGATTAAGATTAGGATTCAGAAAACTTTATTAATCAAAAAGAGCAATTGAATTGCAGTGAGACGTGTTTGTTATAAGATTTAAACACGATACAGTACAACAGTTAAAAATACATGCAGAGCGTGCCTGTGCAAATTCTCAGTTATCCGGGTCATCGCAACAGCAAGCTGGCTAAAATCGGACTCTGATACCCTCATGTCGGTGTGAGAGTATGAGCGTATTTCCAGAAAAGGTCCGGTTGTCCCCGATTTAAGCCTTTCTGCTGGTACAGGCAGAGCATTTCATCAACATCAACATACCACTGAATTGAATTCAGATCAGATCAGTTCAGTGACAGGTTTCACACAAAACAACAACAAAAAATAAAAACAACAACAATGTAATTTGCTAACTAAGAATGATTATGTCTGCTTAGGCTCTCCTGGAAAGAGAACAATCTAATTCAACAACAGAAAACCAACTGAAGTTGGAGATTGAAAAGCTTCAAAGTCAACTAAAGGTTGCTGAGGAAGGTGAGTAATCATTACCTCCTGTTTTTTAAATTAGTTTTTTTTTATTATTTAAAAAAACATGCAGTTGAAGACAATTTAGTCTGAATTTTAATCCTAAAAAAATCAGAATAAAGTTAACAAATTTTTTCCCTTCCCAAACAAGGTTAAAAAAAAAATATCAACATTTGGGATCATTAGTGAGCCGTGTGAAAATTCAAGGACGCCTTGCTGGCCCTAAGCAGCGCCTTACTTGATCGTCCCTCATGTCATCTATAATGATCATGACAGATATTTGTGTGATTGTCTAGCTGTGCGAAGGTCTAATGCTGAAGTTGAAGCAATGAGAAGGCAGGCCAAAGGTCTGGCGCAGGAGTACGACAGACTATTAACCGAGCACCAACTGCTCCAGGTACACAACACAAATGCAAATCTCAGAACATATTCACCTCAGTCAAACCAGTTGTGTTTTATTATTAATCCTGTTCTCAATCCACAGAATCAGTGTGCTGAGGACAAAAAAGACCAGTAATCTCTTCGATGGGGTGTCCTGGGATTATTTCCATCTCTTTTGCAGCTGCAGCAACAGCAGATGGCATATATCATCCATCTCTTCTGGTTGAATTTCTTTTGGTGTTAGAGCTGAGTCTTTCTTTTTTATATAAATATAAAAGATTAATCCACTTGCAGACAATTTGTTGAATGAAAGCACATTTTGCATTTTATTGTGATGACATAACGACCATTGTAATAACAATTCAATAAATAAGCAAGAACATTTTAGAACCTAGAAATGGTCAGGAAACTGTTTTGAGACTTTATTGATGATTTTTAACAACACCTCAGGTCCACAAATTCAAGATGTATCACTAAAATATGTATAATATGGCACAACTTTCATTAATACAAGAAAAAACCAAGAGACTTCAGAGCAGATATCTTGACTTTACAAGGAATGCATACATTGCGGAAAGACTCCTGAGATGTAACATAATATCTCCCCAATAGTCACAGACAGAAGTGACTTTTTGCTATTTTTAAAATAATTTACAATCTATTTATTTTTGTTCTGGCTGTTGATATGACATTCATATGAGATGTGTGTAACGACCCAACTAATCTGTACACTCAGAAAAGCCAATAACAATTGAATCCATAAATTAAATTAGATCCAGTGAACACTCCCAGAGAGTTTGAAACAATTATTAATACAACAAGCAACACTGACGTCTTCGGAAATGTTCACTGCAGAGCATTTGCCTGCTGGGAAACAAAGTAGCAGAACATTTGGACTGGTCAATAAAATAACAGGGAAATATAGTCTACTCAAATGAGACCAAACTTGAACTCTTTGACATCACGGCATACATCCAGTTCGTACATTACCCTAAAAATACCATGTTCAAAGTGAAGATTGGAAGGTGGTTAGGGTTGTATTTCAGCAGATGATGGCATACTTCTTATAATTATAGGGATACATTGAGAAATGTACTGAGACTTTATTGAGGAGAATATAAAGATTAGATCAAACACATAACCAGTGATGTTCCCAAATACATAGCCAAGGAAACTCAATTGGTTTCAGAGAAATAACAGAAAATAAAGCTGCTAGATTGGTGCAGTCAGTATCCAGACTTGAATCCCATTGAAAGTCAATGCAAATAACTCAGGGTTCGGGAGGAAAGGGTCAAAATCACACTTGTGTAAAGCACTGGACTCATTTCTCAATACAGGAGACACCTTGAAGCCATCATTACAAAAAAGGTAATCTACGTACTAATCTACGTACTAAGTACATTTAGGTAAGTGTGTTCAATACAGTTCAATGATGCCACTCCACCATAGTACACATAACTTACGGTAATTATTTTTTTTTGTACTGGATCGTTAATGGTATCGGTGACATCTTGTGTGGATTTCATGCCAATGTGCCTTTAGAAATGTATGCACTAAGTAAAATTTTGATGCATTCAATACCTGTTCTCCCTGATGTATCAAACTGATAGAACTGAGCTAGAAGGTGTTGAAAAAAATCCTAACCTCGAAACAAAATGAGAATAAGAATAAAAGCTAAGTGGGCTGAAGTTCAAATGCAAAACAAAATGGGGGACATAAGTGGCTGCCTGCAGTTACACACCACACTGCACAACCAGAAGGATGAGGTAGATTTTGCAGCAAAGAGCTTCCTTATCGTTGCATTATTTGTACAAAAGCAACGGTTCAGTTAATCTTAATCTGTTGTCTTTGCAGTTTACAATGTGAGTGAGGTACTCTCAAAAGCAACATTTTCAGGACACATATTTATTATTTTCCCTTAGAGAGAACTTGTTTCAGTATAATTTTAAGTTGAAGCTTTGCCGGCAGACATTTCAAATTCTTGTCTCAATGTATAACAAAGAAACAATGCAAGTGTACATATGAACTGAAAAAAAATCCATAAACACAACATTAATTTACCAGGGCTTAACTAGAGTTTTCCTACTCTGGTATATGAATACATGACACTTTAAAAAACAGGTTAAAAATAAAAATAAAAAATAATTTCTACAGAAAATGCAGTACAACTACATTAAGGACTAAACACAAAATTGAAAAGCAAGTTTTTTAATAAAATGTTTTATATAACGTATTTATCCACAAATCATGAACAAATATATACTTGTCTTCTCTGAGATATATCTCAGCACTCTGTCTGTGCTTGAAGAGCTGAGTCAGAAGAAAGAATGACGTGTTGGAGCTTACAAACGAGTCTCTCTTTCAGGATTGCAGTCAAGGCTCAGTACAAACGGCTCACGGGGTACAAAGCTGTTCTCGTCTTTCCTGAGTGACTCCAGCTCACTGTTTTCGTCTCCCAGGGCCTCCTTCTCCTCCCTTTTAAGATGTCTTCTGAGAAGAGCAAATCCCCAAATGCAAAGAAGGAAGGAGACTGCCCTTAGACCAAGAGTGAGGCCCAGGTACACTATCCTGCATTAAAAACAATAGCACAGATTGCTCTCTGGTCTTTGGTGCATGTCTAAGTCAGGCTACAAATCCCTAGGGGGAAAGTCCTTGTTAAAATTCATACTGCTTTCACTCCAGTGCCTTTTAATTAAAGCCACACCCTTTGTCCTCTCCCTTTCAAGATTTTCTTATTTAGAAACAGTTTGGTCAGTTATTAAAATCCACATGGAACTTACAGAATGTGGCAATTAAAAGAAATCGTGTCTGTCTTTGCCCATCTCTACCACACTCTCTGTTAAAGAGCATTACCTTAAATAGCAGAGAGGAAAATAAGTTACTACATTAATTGATATTGTTATATAAAATGGTGCATCATTGAAGAAAAAAACAACAACACCACTAAACAAGATTGTCATCAGAGGACAGTAACATTATCTGATCATATTTTATAACTCTAAATTTCTACATTTATTTCAGCAGTTTCCATGATTTGGTTGCTCAGCTTTACCACCTGGTACAGTCTCTCAGTTACGCCCCCTCCACACCAGACGGCTAATTGTGTATGGAGATAAAAATCAGCAAGACTGTAGCTGGTCTTTGCTGGTTGAGATTGTGGTGTTTTTTATCATGGTGAAATCATTTATGGGTCACCGGTGCTGTGTGGATGAGACTGGGAGCCGGAGGGGTAGCTTATCTATAAGGTGTAACCTGATGTCCCTGACTGGCCACACTGGCCTTTTTCCAAGAAATACAATCTTATGGCAATGAGCATGAGGTTCTGCCACACTTTGGACTCCAAGAAAAAAGATCTCACTAAGAAGATGAGATGAACAAAAGGCAGGGAAACATATAAAAGCTTCAGAAACCTTGTTGTACAAGAGTTCACATCCTTTAGTCAAAGCTGTGTCAATCTTCTTTGGTAGGACTCTATTAGGAAGCCTTATTTTGACACAATATTTGCCACTGCCTTGCAAAGTTCTCCAAATGTCCTATTCTGTTCATTGTAGCCCTTGTTATTAGAGTGCAGCATTTCCCTGCAAAAGAGTTGGAGGTGGGGGGGGGGGGGGGGGGGTTGACTAGGTCTGAATGTTTTGTTTGGCAGAGAAGGATTCTGTTTTTCAATCTCTCCCCGTAGAAAATATAGAAATCCAGCATGAACACTGAAGATGGCTGAAATCAGGCGCTTGCTGTCTCCCAGATCAATTTTCACTTTTTCAGCATTTAGGAGAAATATTCAGTTTTACTGAAGTCAATGCAGTTCCAAGTTTTCTCCAATTATTGATTTCTGGCTTTACTGTACCATGGCATGTGTTTATTATTGTGGATTCTTTTTGGCTGTGTCCCTGTTTTATACCTTCGTACAGTAAGACTATTTTGATAATTTGCAACCTATCAGCAAACTATGGCTGTAGCTAAATGATGCAAGTGCACAAATGTAAAAACACTTACCACCGCTGAACCATATTTTAGGTTGATTAGAACCACTAACTCATGGTTGGTGCATATCCAATATCATTAAATGTTAGCATTGCATGTGATTACTTTTTTTTCAACTGAATTGTGCTTAATTTATGTCATGTTAAAGCAGAACAACTTTTGAATAATTTATTACGGTCTCATTTTTTACAAGACAAAAATCTGCTATTTTTAACAAGGGTATGCAGACTTTGGAAAGCCACAATGGCTGCTGGGGGACTGAGGGGATTGATGAGTATATCAGACTGCTGCATAACTGCAAAGTATATTTGTCACAGTGTCAATGAGCCATACTGCCTCTTAGGTAAATGGAGGAAATAGCATAAGGTTTATATTACAATCATACAATAGCCACAGTGCAATTCATGAAAACAAACTTAAAGCAACACAGTGTAACTTTTAGCCACTAGGGGGCGGTCTACTGGTAACTTCCAGGTTTAGCGCCACTGAAAGCTGTTGGCAACACTGCACTATTGCAAAATGAAACTGTCTCTGTGTTTTGGAAGCTGATAGCAGACCACTTTGATAACTTGTAGTTACTTGTAAAGACAAGGCCACATTCACCCCTCTAGATTATACGCAGAGTCTCCCACTGAACAGGGAGAGGACGAAGCAGAGCCAGGAGGAGAGGGAGAGGGAGGGATGGAGGAATGGGAGCTCCAGGAGCCATGGGAGAGGAAGACATCTGATTATGAAAGGCTGCAGGAACTTCCACAGAGGGGTGTAGTAATAATAACCATGGAAATTACAAACTCTGACTCAAGGATGAGGAAAGCAGAAACATGTAAGATTAGCTTTTGTGTTTAAGGGGAGTTCAGACTGCTCTAAAATGCTGCTCTAGTTCACATGAGCCCTAGGTCACATGACCCATTCAGCGATAGATCCGACCCTCTCAAGTTACATAGGCAAATTTTTGAGAAGGGCAGCCTGCACTGAGCATCTATACACACCAAGTGCTGTATATGCCGATCTGAAAAATCATTTAATATATCTCAAAATAAGCTAATATTTGCGTAAAAACTTACATGGTGCTGCTTTAAGGTTACAGAGCCTTCTTGTAATAAGCATGCAGTGATTGTTAAAAGCCACATAGATTTTGGATTTTCTGTGCATGATTCCCTCTGACCCCACATGCCTCAGGATGTCAAGAAAGAACTGTACCAGATCCAAATTATTCCACAAAATTTATTTTCAAGATGTGTTCTGTATATAAAACCGCCTTATTTAAATCATCTTGACATTTATGAAAATGTTTTTTTTTTTCTCTTCCACAGATTGTGTTCAGACATTTTATTGCAGATGAAATACTTGTGGCATTATCATGTGATATGAAGCCCATGTAAGTGGCAGAAAAAAAACTATGGGAAGAGTACTAAGAGCACGGCTCATGTTTGTCATTGATGTAAAATGAACTACATTTGCCACAATTCACCAACATTGAAAATGTCGTCCAGATGCCGGGGACTGTAAAGCCGTCTTAATCCAGAGTGAAGGGGTCCTTGAGGATTTAAAGTAACAGCATGCTATGCAGAAGTTGCTGCTGTGCTTCAAGGGAACATACATCTTGTTCATATTACCTGTAAGATGAAGTGTTGTATATTCTGCAAGCACCTCTTCCTCCACATGTGCTGTATGCCCATTTGAGGCAAGTTGTGTCTATTATGGCTCCAAAGTAGATTGGAGCAGGTATGCCTGCTGTTGTGCGAGATAAAGAAAACTTTGTAGGTCATACAGAAAGCAAAGTTAGTGTTGTTTCAACTAAAATGTAAGGGATTTGTTTAGAAGAATATTTACCTAAAAAATTGTCAAAAACATAAATTAACAAGCCAGGTGTTAATTTTCATTGTATGATCAATTCCACAGTGTTTACACAAAACTTGAAAAACATTGACTTTTAATATGATGTATTAGCTTTTTTTGAAAACAGAAAATAAACCATGACCTGTTCTGCTACTAAGATAATTTGTTGTTTCAGTAGTGGTTGTGTGCTATTGCCCATGTCTGATAAAGACAGTAGTTGAAATATTAGTAAATTGCAACACAATGTCAAGAATAAATTGCCATAACCGAGCTCTAAGATAATATTATCAATAGATCTTATGCTCATTTGTTGTGTGAGTGTCCAATAAATGCCTGGATGCCTGAAACACATTTAAAAAAAAGTACTTACCCAGAGTGCGTGTGGCCAGTGTGTGGATTCCAAGAGCTAGGGATTTCAGCTCAGGCTTAATGCACCTGGAAGCACAAGGTCAGGGTGGTGAACACACTAAGTGAACCTCAAACACTAAATCGGACAATCCTTAGATTTAATTTAGTCATATCTAAACTATTTCCCCTAAGATGTGTTGTTTATTACGTGCCTGACAAGCAGCATGAAGCCAGGTGTCCCGCCAAGAGAGATGATGAAGGAAGTGATGACAGACAGGGCCAGGAAGTATGGAAATACTCTGTCGCAGCTGTGTCTGGGTAAACATTGGCCTAACCTAGCTGTTAGGTTTCCCGGTTGGACTGCTACACACCTGCAATGGTCAAAAACCTGATAATAGGGGAAACAATTGGTTAAAGAGAGTGGACGGTGGGAGGCAGTAAAGCACAACGCACATGTATAAATTCACATACTAATGTACTGTAGCGTTAGAAAATGTAAGTTCATATGTCATTTTTATATTCTTTAGTTGTAGGTGATATTACAAATGTGGAAATACTATGAAGTCAGTGGTATGTGTCCAACCATGTTCCTTCCAGAGCCTGTGGACGAAGTGCATCCAGCTAAACAAGGAGATACGTAGGTGATCCCATTCTCTCCACACACTGGATCCCACTCCTTTGTGGAGCACAGGCAACCGGAGTTACAGTCAGAAAACAAAGACTGCTCCTGATAAGACAAGTCTTCCCCTCTGTGTGTGACAACAACAACAAAATGCTTACTGCTAACATCTCCTGTGAAAAATTAACCATTACGTATGTTGTTTAGGAGTAAAGTCAGAAAAATACATTCTCTTTTAGTTTTGCAAATAGTTTAATCTAAACACATCAGAGCTATTGATTGGGAACTGAGGAACAGTACAGAGTTCCTCTTCCAATCAGCCATCTACTGCTCTGATCCCTACCGACCGCTTCCGGCTGTGCCAGGACAACCCTTATTTTTTAAGGCACCAATCCAAATACATAATCATGTATGTTCTTTAACAATATTTTCAGTCTTATTGCGACATGAGTTGTTCTTTTACCATACAAAGTTTCTTTATAAGCATGAATGTGAAACCAAACGTTTTCACAGTGCTACCGGGAACCCAATTTGATGGCATTCAAAAAAGTTACAGTCCAACAAGAACAACCTGTGCTTTGTGTTAAATTAGGTTCAATTAATAGTAATCTTGCTCTTTATGTATTTAAGGCATGTCTGTAGTCTAACATAAAATTTAAGTCATGACTAAACATAACTGTGAATCATTTGCTTTTCAATGTAATTTTTTTCCACTTAAGTTGCTTATTAGCTTTATTCCTAGCTTTATTTGTTTTCCACACCGAACCCTGGAGAACTCCTCAAGATAAGTAAGTAATTTCCCCCTGGAATCATTAAAGTATGTCTGAGTCTGAGTCTGAGTCTGAGTCTGAATAAACTCTGTTGTCCATCAAACTGTCTGATTAAAACCAGGGGTCCTTTAATCCCTAAAACCTGTTAATTCTGTAGTATTCTGAGATTGATTGTAAAAAAATAAAACATGAAACCCCATTTTGGTTTCTGGTTTATGATATTTCTCTACCAAAAACTCTTGAAAAAGATTCATTTGTGTAAACGGTCTGCAGTGGATTTGCTAAAGCTTTTCAGGAATTTGAGGGATAAATCTTGGTTTGTATGGCAAACACTTTTATCTTAAGAACAAAAACAATCCAAAAAAAGCACAGTCCTCAATATAATTTTTACACTGCCTCGGTAATTCATAACTATTGAAAATTCAAGGAAACACAGTGTTTCCGCCTGCTTCTGCTTTAATTAGGATATCTGTAGCCTGGTAACCATAGCAAAAGTAAACATGGACACAGATTAAAATTTGCTTTTCCCTTCTTACTTTTCCCTACAAGCTAAGTGGATCTGGCCAGAAGAGCCGGCTTATTTAACATGGAGTCTTAAATAACTTTTGCAGGGTATAAGGGTAGTTTCAACAACTTTATTTAAAACCACTCAGTTTCTATTCTTCACACTTATGATTCTAGGTCTAAAGCGAGATGAATCCAGCTATTACATACCCAGTGTATGAAACTGTGATGCCAGCCACCTTGGAGTTCTCACAGCCCATGGCTAAGAATAAGAATGACAGAAAGAAACCCAAAAGGGAAGTCCCATAAGCAAACTTAGCTGCTCCCATGACACCCAGTTTGTACTTCTTCATGACAACGCCTCCAGAGAACATTCCAAGGGCCACAGCTGGGATGTTGATCATGCCTAGCCAATCAAAAAGTACAACCCATTTTAAAAGGATAGAGAATCCGGGAAGAAGTTACATAAGTAACATAGGGAGAGACATCATGCCCTAAAACAGGGATCAAAACATTCAGAAATTTCAAAGTGGTCTCATTCATGTCTTATTTAGATAGAAATTAAGCCATAAATGAAAAAATATAATTGAATTCCGATGGTTAAGAAAATGCGTTATGTATGTCACATCTGAGTAACAAACCCCCCAACTGATTAAGTCAGAGGTGATGGATGAGATCTCTGCTTTTACACTGATTTTTTCATTAATCTGTGCGAATTAACACTAATAACAGCATGCCAAAGCATTCTGCTATCTGTGGGAATGTGAAAGTGCAGCACTAACTTGAAAAGTAAGTGGAACTTGGATTATTAATATATATATACATATCAAAAGCTTTATTAATTGAAAAAATAAAAATCACATTGCTCACATCAAACTTGCAGCACAGCCTCAAAACAAGCTTTTAACTCCATAAATAAATAAAAAAAAATTCTACTTACCCATAAGAAAATTGGCTTTTGATGCTGACTGGCCATAGTGCTGCTCAATGTATTTGGGTTTGTAGGTTACCATGCCGATGAGAGAGTTGAACTGAATGATTGTTACACCCAGATAGAGGATGTACACATGGTTTCCTAGAAGAGTCTTCAATGTTGGCACAAACTCTGTGGAGGAACGTTTATGTAAATCTCACTGCTTACGTGTCATATAAAACATAAACAATAGATAGTAATGATTTATATTTTTTTTCTTTTTTTTCTCATCAAGCCCACAAGACCTCACTTTGCTCCACCCTGCCTCAGTATATAGTCAGTATTTTTTCTGTTCCTTGACTTCATGCTCCCTGTTACTCCATTTTTTTCTCCATGCCCAACAGTTGTTTGTCCTGAGTTCATTTGTAAGCTGGCTTTCTTTTTTGAGTTGTTGATTAAATCTTTGCTTCCATCAGGTTGCTTCTGAGGTCCTGTACCCCCAGATTATCTAAAAGTAAACCTAGATTATTAAAAGGGAGTTTGTCATTGCTGAATAAAATGGAATTATATATAAACATGTTATTTTGAGCAAAGATTGAGGAAAAATGGCTTTGGGGGGCTTTTCTTAAGAGGTCAAACATTTTGTCACACAGCAAGCACAAACCTTTATCTATTTTATTAAGATTTAAGTTGGGTTAATGCACCAGTGGTGTCCAAACCTTTAGTTACATCATCCAAAAAGTATCCGATCAAAAGTGCTAACAGGCCAAAAATATATATATTTTAAAATAAATCCAACAAAATATATACTGTGAATTTTCTTTATCTGCTAAACAATGAACTAAGCCTAGTTAAACAACATAGGATTTTACATAAATATCAATACAAAATTTCTGTGAAGGCCACAGTGTTTTTTTTTTTTATAGAACATTAGTGAACAAACTGCATCATGAATACCGAGTAACACTCTGGGCAGGTTGGGATAAAGTTGTAAATCCCTATTAAATATATTTAAGTCTGTGGTTGTAAGGTGACAAAATATGTATATAGTAAGGGTGTAAATAACCAGCTTTATCACAATACAATGTCATATTGATTTCTTTGAATAACAATATATTTGCCGATATCACAAAGTCTGTTACGATTTCCGATCGATGTGATTGATATTATGCAATATCATCGGCTAATCTAACACTATTATTAAGATACTATTGATATCAACTCACAAACAAACCCAAATATGATTGACCATTGTTTCTAACCTCTTACGGGTATCAGGAATTTTCTTCTTATTTTAAAATAATAAAAATAACATATCACCTGTTCACCATAGTCAATGGCTGCATTTTAAAATAAATGTGCAGGGCAGTCAAACGTTTTTACAGTAGCAGGCCGCACACTATCAAGTAGGAGGGTGCACTTATGCCGGTGCCCGAGCCCCGGAGGGGAGAATTTTGAAATATAGACTCTCCCTGATATATTTTGGAAGCTTTCAAGACAGGTGATTATTTAATCAATAGAGTCAGAGTGCATGTTTTAAATTCAATAAAAGGCAAAAAATGTGAATGATCAATTCTTCAAAAACATTTCTTTTTTATCATTATTCTTAAAACATTATTTTTTTACATGATGTTATCATCATGTTTTAACAAGGTAAGGTAATCTCCATTTGCATAAAAGTTGTTTAATTTGAATTACTAGCACCACATAAAACTGATCAGATTAGGTGAGGTCTATTCATCTTATTATTATTATTCACAGTTCTGTTCTAAAAACGATCGTAACATTTCCCCACGAACAAAGTCGAATTTTTATGATAAAAATACAGGGTTGGAATTTGAAATTGAATTCACATGTTGAATTTATTTCAGTTATATCGCTGTTTTCGAAATCTCTTATCTCAGTTAATTTCTCATCACACACACATGATATCATATCATCGGCGAGGATTCTAGAGACAAACACAAAATGCATCCCCTGAAAAACTTTGATAATTTGCTGCTGTAATATTATATTTTATTATATGTAATATTATAGATTTTTCAGAATAAAAAGCTAACAGATGTGCATAATCAAAAAATATCAGAAATACAATTATAGAGCATTCAGTATTGTAAGAAAGCCCACACTGTTTCTGGATAAATAGATTATTGTATGAGTTAAGTTCTATTCCGTTTTATGCCTCTTTCCTTGTAAGTTTGAAATGTCCCATGCTCCTGAATGCACCATAGCTTTCTGACGCTCGTGAGTGCATCACACTGGTCTATGAACGCGGTGCTGTGTGCTGTGAATGTTTGATCTTCCGCTTAAGACAAAGCTTTGCACTTTCAAAACTCACGTCGTCTCTTACGGTTTTATTGCACTTTTCGGCATAACACCGGTTTGTGTTTTGATCGGAAAAGTAGCATCTCGGTTGGAACAATTGGAACCCAATCACTCGTTGATGTTGCTCTCAGTGGAGACAGATGCTAAGCTGATTTTTGGGATGTATAATCGGGGAAAAGTAGGCGGCGGCAGGAGCTGCTATAGACGGCGATTTGCCGTCGTTGACCGGCTACTTTTGACTGCCCTGAATGTGTATCTTAAGAATGACGATATGGATCAATATTTTGATTTTGCATCAATGTGATTGGATGGTTAATCATTTAATCAATATATTGATGTGCATCAATGTATTGTTACACCCCTAGTAAACAGTCGCATGAATAATGATTACTTTGTTAGTATCTGCTTGCTTCCATTTGCTTTTTACTTTGCTGCTGGTACATCTGATTTTCCCTGCTGAGTTACAATAAAGAATATTTCTATTCTAATTTTGTTTGACACTGCATAACACTGTGGTGGATTTCGTACCATTGGCCATAACATGCAAACTGGCTGGTTCCTCAGGTCTGATCTTGTGGTCCAGGGTTGGTGAATCTGCATCTTTAATGAACCTGGTCTGCTCTGGAGTACAGCTGCTGTCATGTTTATCCACGGGCATTGGTAAAGATTTGGGCAGGAACCAGAAAGGAACAGCAGACAGGAGGGTGACAATGCCAGCAATGAGGTAACCTAGCCACCATGCTCCAACCCAGCGAGCATCTTCAGGGGTAATGGTGACGGCCTCTATGAAAAGAAAAGCACACTGTCAACACCCTAGTTTTTTTGTTGTTGAATATATTCACATCTTCACATAACATTTTAGGCTTTAGTCACCTTGATAGAAAACAGTACATGATAAGACTCCAACTATAGGTAACCGTTTAAAATCCTTAAAACTGACTTTTCCAAATGGCTCCAGCATCTGGAGCCAAGAGGTATGGGGATGCAGGCACTGGGACGGTGCAGTCCCTAGGCTGGGCATTTGGATGCTGCCGTTGGGTTGCGGTGGGTCTAGCTCTGAGGTGGTGGGATAAGGGTACTGTACCTGCTGTGAACTGCTGTGCCATCTTGTCTGGCCCTTCTGCCACTCTTGGCAGGTTCAGGGTCAGTTCCCCAAGCAACTTGGAGTATGCTCTGACTCCACCCTATGTGCCGGGCTGAAGTTGCCGCCCTGGCATCCCTGGCCCAGTGTTTGGCCAGATATCTTAGAGTTAGACTTAGACAACTTTATTTGTCATTTTGTATGCACAGAGTGCGTACAGAACAAAATCATGGTGGCTTGGTGTTGGTTGGCTTTGTTTGGGGGGATTTGGGTTAGTCCCAGGTGGACTATGTGGTCTTGGAAGCTGGGTGCACCTACGAGGGCCTGGGATCCTGGCTAGATAGATGGATCTCTTATGCTTGGGCTGCTGGTGGTGGGATTAATTTAGCAAACCCAGTTTTTCCAGACTGGACAAGTTGAACTGTCTGTTGCAGGGCAACACAGAGACAGACAGGACAAACAGCCATTCACGCACACATTCGCACCTAAGGAGAATTTTGAGAGGCCAATTAACCTAACAATCATGTTTTCGGACGATGGGAGGAAGCCACAGTACCCGGAGAGAACCCATGCATGCACAGGGAGAACATGCAAAATCCATGCAGAAAGACCCAGGGCAAGGGTAGGACTTGAACCCAGGATCTTCTTGCTGCATGGCAACAATGCTACCCACTGCGACACTGTGCAGACCATCTTAACCTTAAATTAGCTTTTTTATTCATTGTTTTTAATCTAGTGTGTAAGTCTGGTGTATCCTGTCTATGTGTTTTTGGCCACTTTCACACCAGAATAAAGGCAATAAATGCCTAATCTATTCTACTGTATTCTATACATATGCACATATACTATTTTAAACTTTTATTTGTAAAACGCAGTGTATACAGTAAATCACAATAAGTACACAAATTATGCGATTGTATTGTCAGAAATGTCAAATAGTTTAAGGGGTGTGAATACTTTAACAAAGCACAGACAAATGTCCAGGCTATTTTTTTTATTGCCAGAATACACAAAGAAACTACCGGACAACAACCACTTCTCTGAGTGTACAGCAGCAGATAATCCAAACACCTGCAATTTACCCAATACTGTGGGTAATATGAATGATCTGTTGGAGTTTAGTTTTACTCACCCATGTCTATATAGCCGACATCAACATATATCTTGGCACACAGAGACCCCAGCAAGAAGCCAAATATAGGACCAATTATTGAAATGGTTTGGACACAGCCTGTGATTCACAACAAAGTAAAAAGTATTTATATGGTGTCATCTAACACCTACAAGTTCCTTACAATCCAGTGTTGCTACAATTTGTCTTCTATTCTTTCATGTATAAAACACATGTAGTGTGATAAGCTTGCTAAAACAACACTAAATATTTTGTTTTTAGTGAGGACCAATAGGAAGAGCAAGTGGGGATTCTAATTAGTTATCTTGAAAAACACAGGATGGATGATATCTAAGATCATACACACAGGTCACCCAAAAGAAAGAATGCATAGATTTGCACATTAGAATGTACACAAAAAAAAGCACAGGAGATGTTACCTTGATATATTACCAAATACCAAATGAAAAGCACTGAGCAATTCACAATACATATATCTGAATATAAATGTGTTTTATTCTAAATAATTAATTAATGTGAATTACCTATATACAAGGCAGCGTTTTCTGACTGTGCATAATCATCAAGATAGGAGATTCCTAAAGGCTGCACGGGTGTCTCTCCAATTCCACGTAGGACATTTCCCAGCAATACATACATCCACATTGAAATGCTGGACTCTTTTTCACATCCTGCAGTTAACAAGGAAACAAGAATATTTGCTTTATTTTAAATAAAGAAATTGCAACGGTTAAAAAAATTAAATATGGAGAATTCACTTCTATCATCTTTATATTTTTATCCATGCAATTATATTGAGTCCACATATTTTCATGGGGTAGCACAATTAGAAGTATGTCTTGTGAATTATAGAATACATGTAAAAAGTCCAATTAATTCAGTAGTAACAGAAATAAATGTTGTTTAATTAGATTCACTACACAGAGAGTGACACAATCCAAGTATTTAATATTGTTCATTTTAAGGATTGTATGAGCATCCAGCTGGGTCTTTACGTGGGCTAAGGAGAAAAAAGACTGGAGTATTGCTTTGTGGTCCAAAGTCATCTATTCAGATGTAAGTACATTTCACATTTATTTGGGGAATCAAAGTCCCCAAGTCTAGAGGAAGAGTGGAGTGACACTGAACACAAGATGCATGAAGCGCAGTGTGAAGTTTCCACAGTTAGTGATGATTTGGGTTCCCACGTCCTCTGCTACCGTTGGTGTACTGCGTTTTATCAAGTCCAAAGTCAGCGTAGTCGTCTACATGGAAACCTGCCAAGCTTAAAGGTATACTATGCAACCGGGGTTGATTTTCCAGTGAGGCTCCCCCCAGAGGGCGAAAGTAAAAGTGCACTGTCGTAAAGATGCTCAGCTGTTCTGGTTTCTCCGTCAAGCCAGGCGCGGTTGTTTTGAGCTTAGCAGACAGGCGAACGCAATGAAAAGTAAAAAAAAAACAGCAGTACAAACAATGACTAACACAGTGAAAGTATGAACATCAGGCTTCCCGCAGCGCTATCTTGGCGAGGCGGCCGCGGGGGCCGCCTCGCCAAGCCGCCGCCGCCTCGCCAGTTTTATTATTATTTTTTTTTTAATGTTGGCGAGACGCTACCGCCGCCGCCTCACCAAGCCGCGGCCGCCGCCGCGGTAGCGTCTCGCCAACATAAAAAAAAAAAAAAATAAATAAATAATTAAATAATAATAATAATAATAATAATAAAACTCGACATGCTTGCATGTTTATTTGACGTTAACACGCGGTTCTTTGTTGTTGCTTTCGCGCGTGCATATAGTGAATGGCAGGGCAAAAACACGTGGAGTTCTCGTCGTAAAGCAAGATTGACTCTCGCGGTCTTGCACGAGACTTCTGAGCCTGTGTGTGCGGGCCGACTGCTCCTGCAATTGCAAGTGCGGTATTTCCCCCACAGACCACCAGGGCGGCCGAGAAAACCTTTGTTCGACCTGAAATGACTCATTTAATCATCCAAAACAGTATGGAACACATTAATTAACTGAAAAATGTTGCATAGTATGCCTTTAATGAAGACGGTGACTTAGCATAAACTACCAAAACTGAAAAATGAACAAATACCTGCTTCAATAGCCATGGTATTACGGAGCCTAATTGGCCAGAAAACTGGCCTGACCTAAATCCCTCAGAGAATCTATGGAGTATTGTCAGAAGCAAGATGCATGCAAGTACGGAGGGAATACAAATATGGCTGAAATGCGAGATGTGACTTCTCAGCGGAACTTCTATATCTTACCTTTCGAGAGCAGTGGAGAGGGTCTATCGCCGACCCTGGATGAATCCAAAGAACTTACAGGACATGGAGAGAACTGGCTGGTTGAGTTCTCTGAAGCTCTGATGGTTGTTTCAATCTTATAGCTGCGTATAAAACACCAATGCCAATACTGTTAAACAAGGGGAGGGAGAAAGCATCAGGTACAGTTAGATATTCACAATTTAAATCCACACGTTGACTGTATGAACCAAAGCCATAATGTGGTTGAATATCTATGATGAGAAGGAACATGCATATATTCAGCAATTGGAGATGCAGGAAAAAAAGGGATTTTGAACACCTTTACTTACCGGCCAATAATGAAATGAGGCATGGCGATTAAGAAGGTGCCTAAAGACATCAATGTGCATCCAATTGCTATGATCTTGGGTCGATGGAGCTTGGCACCAAAATAACTAACAAAAGCAATCACCAGCAAATTCCCTGCAGAGAATATAAAAATGAAATGAGGTAAAAACATTGTACAAAGACTTAAACGCGCTATAAGTAATACTGATACCTTGTGGCTCAAATCGGTACAACAGCTTGCCAATCACAACAATCTAAAATGGCATATTAAAGCGGTGTGTTGTTCAACTGAATTTTTACTTCCACAGGACAACTATACGATGTTATATTCAGTTCTGTTTCTGGTCTGCTTCTCTTATTGGCTTCCATGTTATAACGATAAAATACCAAATGCTGCGCTCTGTGTTAGGAACCCTGATAAATGTCATAAGATTGGCTCAGGGACCAGGAAGTAAACACAGCTACACTCTGAACCTAGTAGTTGCGGACCGTACCTCTAGGTTGTAAAGGAGAAAAATGTGACTAAGACGTTGTTGATGGAGAGGGGCAATTGTTTATAGGGAATTTTACTTCCATCCAAGGTGACAAATGAGAAAGATTTAGGTTGATTTTACAGTAAATATCTTACCTAAAGCTCCTTTAAGCAATCCCATTTATCAAAATGTCAGTTATCGGATGACACCAAAATTAATATTGGCCTACATGCGACATGCATCGGGTGGAAGAAAACCTACACCCTGAAAGCACCGACTCTACATGAGCTTAAAAACTCTGCAGCTTGGCTGGTTATTGCTTTGTGTGCCTGGCCTGTCAGGCAGATGGACAACCATTTCTCGATGTGTAACTTGAAAAATGAATCAATTCAGATAAGTTTAAAGCTTAGGAAACTCATTTTATATCTTCACCCTGTCTTAAACTTCTGCATAGCTTTAACCCTGTATGTCCTGAGTGTTCATAGGTCCTTATGATGCATTTTTTCCCCCTAATATCCCCTAACAAACCTCTAAGACCTTCACTCAACAGCTGGATGTGTGCTGAGATTACATTACATAATGTGGATTTAATATTTAGGTGACTTCAAAAGGAAGTTAGTTTTATTGGATTTTATTTAGAGTTATCAACGTAAAGGAGTGTGACTACAAATGCACACCACACTTTTGAGATTTCTGTTTGTAAGAAGAAGTTTGTAATTTTTTTTATCATTTTCCTTCCATTTTATTACTATGCATCAATTAAGGTTGGTCTATCAATAATTTAAAGCAACAGATTAAGGTTATTGGTTATAATGAAACAATTCCATCACAACTTATAGCAATTCAATGCATACGTTGCCAGAAAGCTAATGTTTATGCATAAGAAAACAAGAAAATATAAAGAAACTCATCTTATTTCTCCAAAAGAAAGTTTAGAAATACCGCAGATTTTCGAACAGTTAGGTATTCATAGGGAAATAGAACATGGATTTTGCAGTCAGGCAGTCACAAAACCTAACTTAGTTGTAAAAACAAAGAACATACAAGAAGGAAATGAGAAACCCACCCATTTCAAAGCTTCCATCTATGACGCCGATCAGATAGCTGGGAATGTCAAATCGCCTCTCTAGTTGTGTAATTGTGCTTTTCATGTAGCTGCCAGATAAGGCCTTGGCAAAGTATGCATAGGACAAGGCTGCAAGAAACATCTACAGAGAAAAAAACATAAACTAAAAATAACTGTAAATACAGTGATGGCAAAAATGTACGACATCCTATTATCATTTTCTAACATAACTGAAAATATGAACTTCAAATTTACATTCAATCCATCAACACAATACAGAGAAATCCAATTAATAGAACAAAACTAAATAAAGCGCATGAAAAGACTTTTACAAACTTAAACAAATGCAATCTCTCATATACATTCCAGTTTCAAGAATAGGTTTAGACACCCCCACTGATTCTCACATACAGTGGCCAACTATACACAGGTGCACACGATTGGAAATACGCTACTAAATATTTGAAGGAGGTTTGCACTTTTTAAACCTCCTTTTTGGTGCGCTCCTGATTGTTGAAGTAAGAGTGATGGGGGGGGGGCTTCAGTCACAAGATTGTAGCAGCGGACAAGTTAAAGAGGTCTAAAATTAATCTCCAGGTGTTTGGATTTTGATTTTCTCTTGTCTGTATTTTGACTAGTTCTTTACTGTTAAGTTTCCTGTATTGTGCTTTCTTTGGCTGTTCCCTTATTCTTATTATCCATAGGTGTTTGTGTTTTTTGTGTTTCTATAGTTTTTTACTGTTTATATTTTCTTGTTGCTTCCATTTTAGTTCATACTTTTGTGAATTAATTTAAAGGATTTTCTTTAATTCATTCTGTGTGTTTTGTTATATTTCCTTCCATGCTTTTGCCTTCAGTTTCTTTACATTGCACTCCTATGTCATGATCCTTGAGAGTTTGTGTTTTGATTTCTGTTGGTTCCTGTATTGTGATTTCTTTAGTTAATTTCACTTTAGTGTTGATTTATATTAGTTCTTATTTTTGTGGACGATTTAGTTATTTTATATGTTCAACTTTAGGTTTTGTGTATTTTGTTGGGTTTCTTCGCTGTGTTTCTTCCTGTCTGCCCCTGTTAAATATTTTTCCTTCAGTCTTAGCTACCAGGTAATTATATCAGTTTTAGCTGCATTTACTCATTTTGCCATTAGTCTGCGGCTGTTTTTTTGACCACTATTTAAGGCCTCAGTCGTCTCTGTTACTGGGTTCTTCTGTTGCTTCCCGTCTCCATGTCTGATTTTTGTGGTTCTTGTACTTCGTTCACCTGGTCTTGTAAGTTTGTTTTTCTAATAATCATAACCTTCAAATTCATTATGCTGCTCCTGTGTATTTGTCTGCACTTTGGTCCTGAACTTGAAATTATGACAAACTGAGCTGTTCCTCATTTATCACCTGATTACGCCCACCATTCCTGTCATGTTCAACCTCCACTCCTTTTTCTGTATACAAGCTCCCTGGTTGTCATTTTTCACATTGAGTTTCTTCTGTTGTCTTATGACCCGTGCTACTCCTTTTGATTTCCTACTCCCTTTTTCTCAGTTCCTCTCTCCATACACGATGTTCACTTCCTACGTTTTTTGCCTCTCCTTGTGTATGCTCTGGGCATGGGTTCCCCTTTAACCCCAATTGTGACAGCCAAGGTCCAAGGTAACCCTAACCCTAACCCAGCTAATCAAATTATCTTAATCGCAGACAAGATAAATTCTAAAAGAAGTATCTAGAAACTCTACAAAATGCTTTTTCTACTGTTGATCTGGGTATTGTTTATTTGTTTTGTTTTGTTTTTATTGCAATTGAAATGTGTTCTTTTCTAGGAATAGATACAAAATTATTTTATTTGACATGAATATATGAAAGTTTCTTGCTAAAGAACTGAATATTTTTATACATCCTACGTTTTTTGCAGGTGCACTCTAAATCTTTTCTCAAAACATTGTATATTTCATTTAATTACAGAACTGATGTAAAATGATATATAATACAAATTAAGCTACAAAGTGATGGAGCAGTAGTACGGCCACCACAGCATTGACTTAGAAATGACTGAATACATGTTTTGAGAAACATTGATATGAGTGACATGAATGAACAGTGCAGGTGTGTCTTTGTTAGAGGGAAGCTGTCATAATTCGTGGACCAGAGTATGTCATGTTCTCCATGTCCCTTGCTCATCACCTGCGCACATTGACAGCCAGTAACAAAAGAAGGATTAGGGGACCCAGTGACAGGAAGGCTTAGTCATATCCACTGTACTCTGAGCAATAATTGGAAACAGCTGGTGGGGGGGTAACTATAGACACACTCTGATGAAAATACCCTGAGCTTAGAACAAATGCATGGTTGGAGCCACATCTTTTCCAATAAAAATTAATATCTAATTTTTTTTATTTTTATGTATTTTCCTTTTCAATTCCCTTTTGCCTTGAAGAGCTATTCTTTTATGTCTAAACCCCTCACTATGAGGGGGTCGCAATTTTCAGTCATGCACGGGGAGATTACTCTTTGATGTTGGACAGGAGGCTTAGAGCAACTGCAGAGCTTCAGGTGTGGGAGGATCAGCGTGGTTTTGGTCTTGTTCTTTAAATGGCGGACCGGATCTTTATGCTAACAGAGTTGCAGAGGTTATAGAAGTTTGATTGTAGAGCACACGTTTTTATGTTCGAGGAGGAGAGTTACGCCTTGGTCCCTCAAGGGGATTTTGTGGGAAATCTGTGGGGTTATAGGAAAACCGATTTCTAACACAAAAAACATGCAAATGCTGTGTGTAGCAATTTAATACAAAGGGTTAACTCCAGGGGTATTTCTTGCAGTGGGGAAAAAACCAGACAAAAATGCAGCATGTCTGAAATTCCATTATTATTTTCTTTCACTAAGCAGCTTTGTAAAGGCTGTTAAAACATCCTCTCTAATCTAATAAAGAGGCATAAGAACCCCATTCAAACCTTACAAAGTTTTCACAGAGATTAAACTGAAAGGCCAAAGAACTTGTAGGTCAGCTGCACTCAGCAATTTACCAGGCCAATGAGCAGCCCTCCTAATTATTATGCCTCATCCTGAATTGAAACTTTCGATATGGGAGTCAATAGAAATATAGGAATAGATTTAGAAAGCCACCAACATATGTACTTAGTTGCAAATAAGAAACCATATAGCATCCTGTTCAGAGGGAAACTTTACTATAACTGCTAAGTGCTGGCACTACCAGTAATAGGGTGCAAAGAACAACAAGAATCAGTCTACATATGTTATTTAATATGGAGCCTGAATGAAGAACATAATGTTACTTCAAGAGAATTTGAGTTGTTGTAGATGCAAGTAAGGTTGCAGAAAACTCTTTTGGAAATAAATGATGTATGCCCAGTCCACTCAATTTAGGCACTTACCTCTGCTCTGCAATAATAGTAAATAAATGCCAACAACACTTTGATGCTAAAGCAGACGTTGTAACAGACACAGTGGTAAACCACCCCCAGAAGTCTGTAAAGACATTAATGTGTTATCAAGCAAAGGAAAAACAGCTGAACAATCAAAAGGTAAAGCTTCAGCACACATGGGAGGGAGAATTTATTGCACATACTCTGTGTCTCTCTCTGCTTTCAACACATGATCACCTCCAGTACACGGCTGCTTTGACGTCTTTGAAAGTGACAAGCATGTAGAACCCAATGCCCTTGGTAGCTGAAACACTACATGTGTTTATAACCTCTTTGTGGTATGCAAAATGAACTCTATAACATCTGTACCTTTAATTACGACAAGACCTGAAACAACAATAACTGCTTTTCCAGTTGGTTTTTTAGCACTGTGAACTACATGAAAACACAATGATTCCTTACAACCAAACAAATGACACTGTGTTAAAAACAATATATTACATCTTGAGCTTTTACACATTCATGTAAAATCTTTTTTTCACTACCATGAACTGTCACAACATAAAACTTCAATCTATTTTATATGTATTTTACGTGAAAGACGATTGTGATATGAAAGAAAAATGATGTATGGTGCTCTAAACTATTTTTAAATTAAAAATATTGGTGGATATTCAACCCCTTTGCTCTGATACCCCTGTTAGATGTAATTTATTTAGCAATATGAAGACCAAGAAACACACCAGATAAGCCAGGGATAAAGTAGTGAAATGTAAAGCAGGATTAATTTCTAAAATAATATTATAATCGTTGAAAATTGTGCAAAGACCTTTCAAATAAATTACCCCTAAAGAGTATTTAAGGTGGAGGGCACATCTTCAAACCTACTAAGACATGACAATCCAACTGACAGGCTGTCCAAGGAGAGCATTAATCACATAAGCAGACTACAGCCTCAGAACAATTCAGGGGGAGTTGCAGTGATCCACAGCTCAGGTGGAAGTCTGTAAATAGGACTACTATTAATCATACTCTGTGTAAATTTGATCTCCATGGAAGAGTGCAAAGTAAAAAGCCATTTCTAAACCATGACTACAAAAATTATTATATGCTGTTATCCACAAGTCATGTAGAGGACATAGAAAACATAATGGAAGAATGAGCTGTGGTCAGGGTAAAGCAAAAATCTACTTTTTGTTGACTGTTGACTCAACCGAATCTGAGGCATTTTACAATGAAAAAGGTCCAAAGTGTCAGCCTCTAGATGTGAAAAACGTTTTTTGTTTGTTTTTTTACATAAATATATAATTACAAATACATGTTGTAGTAGTATTTTAGATTTTCTTTGTAGTGGCATTGAATTTCCACAATAGAATTACATTAAAAGTCCCAGCAATATTTTTTAGACCTGTTTTCTCGTAGGTTCATAATTATGTTTTTTTTTACATCATTTCCCACAGATAACAACATTCCATAACCATCCACTTTTAGCAAAAGTTTTGTTTTAAAGCCTAAAAATAGATATAAATAGAGTTGGGTTAGCACTGTACATCCCTGCTCAGACTGCATTTATTTTTTTCACAACACTTTCTACTTAGTTAAATGTAACTTTTAAAATTTTCCTACGAAGTACCTTTAAATTTGGGTGACAGTTCTTCACTGCATGAGTGGCAGGGCTGTCCTCTAGCATCCAGCTGCCTGCGCCTTTTTTGTCCATTTTGCTCATGACAACCACCTTCTCTTTGCTTCACACACAGTCCTCAGGTCTTTTTACAGGTTTATTACTCACACCTGTGGCAAAAGAGAAGAATGCTTCATATGTTACACCTTTTCAAAACAAAAGGAATAAATATCACTTAAAAAACATGAGCAGTGAGTGCCATTTTAAGTTGTGGATTGAAAACACAGCAGCTACGTTTACATGGACAAAAGTAATCAGTAAAAAGGGCAGATCAGAATTAAAATGTGTTATGTAAACAAATGAGAATATTATGATCAGAACAAGGTCAATCAGAATTAAAATGTAATCTAAATGAGGGGGGTGATTTATAATCCTATCAACATGCATGTAAACACTTGTCAGGATGTAGTTATTCAGCCTGGGCACATGGAAGACAAACAAACTTGTACAATACTGATTTGTTTGCTGTTTGTTTTTTTCAGCAAAGATGGAAATTCTTCTTCTTTTGTGTTTTTTTAGAGAAATTTGATAACTGTGCATGTCAGTGGTTCTATGATGAAAGAAGCCAGGTGCATATAAACACACATTTTGATTGGATTGATTGATTGTGTGCCCATATAAACTGTACAATCTGATTATTTTTTGTTTTTTAATCCAAATACATTTCAATATGATCATGACATTTTGTGCATGTAAACAAGGAGGAGGAAACAAGGACTGAACAACACATAGAGAGCAAAAGAGACTAGTAAAACTCTGAATTTGGGGGCGACGGTGGCACAGAGGGAGTTTGTCCTGCAATTGGCTGGTTGCTGGTTCGATCCCCCGCTCTGATGGTCTTAGTCATTGTGTCATTGTGTCCAAGACACTTTACCTGCATTGCCTGCTGGTGCTCAGAGGTTGTCGCCGGTGTATGGCAGCCTCGCCTCTGTCAGCTTGCCCCAGGGCAGCTGTAGCTACTAACATAGCTCACCACCGTCAGGGTGTGAATGTGTGTGTGAATGGGTGAATGACTAAAGCCCTGTAAAGGGCTTTGGAAGTCGTCAAGACTAGTTAAAGCGCTATACAAGTACATTTACCAATCAAAGAATGAACGGGAAGCTGGAATCCCTGTGACATCAGAGAGCTACAGAAGCAATTGGAGAAGCAAGCTGCATTGGGGAGGACATACTCCCAAATGTCCTGATCTCACTGATAGAGAGAAAAACTGAATCTTCAAAGAAATATTGGATCAAAGTAAAGCACAGTCTGCTGTTTCTGTATCTAGTGACCCTTCACCGAATGCCTTCTACAGACAAGACTGTAGAAAAGTCTTGTCCAGCTACACTGAAAATGGCTGCTATTCTTCTTTGTTCATCGGACCCACTAAATTCAACATGCTATCCTGCTCATCAGACGGTAAGAGGTTGTGTCTGGGCAGAGAAAAAAAATTGTTTACAATCAAACAATCTAGATATTTTTTTTACAATATCGTTTTGCTGCTTGAGTCTGATTTTACTAAATTTGTTTTGCTTTAACGTTGTGAGAAGCTTTTTTTAATGAGTAGTTTAAATGCTGATGGTGTGGTATCATGAACTTGTTGCTTTTTTTCAATGTTTTCTATTCTTTCCATTCTGAGAAAGTAGTCCGTTCATGTAGCATTGCAGTCCCGCTCTGCTCCAGTCATACTGAAGAGGTGCAAAAAAAAAGCAAGCCGGTAGGGAAAAAAAACTGTAATAGAAACGCTCGCAAAGCGGGCAGTGCTGCATAGAGCCTGGATATACTGGAGCCCGTGGAAAATGGGCATTAGTTTAACTCATAGTACTTCTGTCAACTTGACAGCTATTTCATTGTAATTGTCATAACATTTTCCCTTCTGGTGCACCTTGGATCAGGTAAATGTGCATTTAGAATATGGTTTCCCAATAATCTAGGTAATTCTATGACTCAGAATAATAAGCAGAGGAAAAAAATGTAAACCAGGGAAAATCAGAAATTCACCATTGCCAGGTCGCAACCACTTTGGCAATTTTTCTCTGAACATAAAGCTATATTTATAATAGGGTAAATATTGTGCCTCATCAATTTACAAAATAGCTTACCACAGTTTTTAAAAAGATAATTGTAAATTTTAACACATTTAATTGGACCTAACAATAAAAAGTACATGATTTTTATTTTAGACATTAAAGATTTGACCAAAAAATATTATATACATGTTTAATCCTCTGTAGCATCAGTTCTGATAATGCCTATCTGATTTAAGTGTGTTCTGACTCTCATTTCATTGTTTTAATGCTGTAGTGAATTTGAAATTATCTTAATAGGCACTGTTGCTTGTCAACAGACAACAACATTGTTCTCCAACTACCAAATTTTAATCATTATTGATGCTTTTAAACAATTATTTGTATACGTTTTAGGTAATAAATGTGGCACTTTGGCACTCCACAATTTATCACGCTTGGTTGGGGAAATTTGCTACAATTTTAGTTTAACAAAGGGCATAACCTTTCATACTCCTGAAAACAGAGGAAATTGTGAACTTAAAAAAAAATGCTATAAAAAAAGCTAATAAAATATTAAACAAGTTTTGAAGTGAAGTCAAACTAACTAAATTTAGACTGGCTCTAAAGGTGTCCGAAAAGACTCTTTTTATGATTTTTTACAACATATGGAGTTTTGTCATAAAAGCAGTGATATACAAAATTTGCAGATAAACAGGCTGTCTACACAGCACCAGCAAAGTGAGAGGCTTCACTGATACTGGATAGTTCTATCACTTACATATTTTGCCTAACTAAAAGACAGAGCATGTTGGAGATAAATCCCATAACTATAAAAAAGCTAATATTTATATGATGAGTGTATATCAACAAGACAAGTCTACTTACCTAACTCGTGTTTCTAATCCCTTGAGTTATCACAGCTCCAATCTATTGTTTATCATAAAGAATAGTAAAGACAAAAATGGGAAAAGGACAAGAGAAGAAGAAAAACAACAGTTTTTTCTGACAAAAACCTCTGGCTGTATCTCACTCCTTGTTAAATCACCTGCTGCTACAGTGCCAGGACCACGAGAGCTAAGACCGGAACATGCCCAGTGGATGGAGTCTAAACACCATCTGCACAGGGAAACACACTTGCTGCCCCAAAGGCTGAAAAAAGCTTAATTGCGACCGAGCATGCCAGAGTTTTTCTGCGCTCTAATAAGCTCTGAAGAGGTAATGATCATTTGTAAATATCTTTGGTGTGTAGCTCTCAGCAGGACGGCTTAGCTTTCCCATTGATGAGACCTGTAGTGTGTTTTGACGTGAATGAAAAAGACTCCAGTCTCTGTTTTGTGCGTCATTTAAAAAAAAAATCACATTCACTGGCTGAGTAGTCCATATCATCCCGGTAAGTGGGTATCTGAAACAATACTTGGGTGTGGATTCGGAACTACTCACATTTTACATTTGAAAAGACTTTCTGATGCAAAGAATACAGGACAATTATACAGGATATTTATTCCAGAAAGTCTTGAATAGAATAAAAGAGGCGTGCTCTTTTACTTCACACTTCACATTTCTTCTGAGGATTATTGAGAGTTTGGTTAACCCAGTTAAACACAGTGTCCTGCCCACTGCGTAAATCCAATACATCAAAAGCTAAACCAAAACTAACAAATCATAAACTACCCCATAGAATAAAAATTGAGATTGAACAGAAAAAATAAAACAAAGAAGATTTCATTTAAATTATCACACATGGGAAAGGAGGAGGAGTAGGAACCATTTTTCACTCAGATTGACTGATTAATCCTTGACTAATGGAACTGTGCAAATCATCAAAATCACTTGTGGTTGTTGTTTTGTATTACCCACCACGCCTCTCAAATTTTAGATCAGTTTGCAGATTTCTTATCTGATTTAGTGCTAAATACTGATTTGGCCATTATAGTGGGGGATTCTAACATTCATGTTCACAAAATGTAGCCTTTAATTTCATCTTAGACTTAGTTGGTTTTGCTTAAAACATCCGCAAATCTACCCACTTTTGTCTTCATACTCTGGACCTTGTGTTGATAGGCATTAAAATCGAACAACTAATAGTATTTTCTCAAATCCCTGTCCTGCCTGTCCATTGTCTATTACCCTTTGAGTTTAATGTTACTGAGTTATCCACCCCTGAAAGAAAAATTCATTGTAGTAGATTACTATCGGACTATGTTGTAATGTCTTTGAAATAATCTATTATTTTTTTTACTTCCTCAGGCGTCAATTTAATTTCTCTCCATTCACAAATTTATGTTATTGTTGCTAGAGTTGCTAATTGCATGTTTAATTAAACAATGTAGCCTCCTTGAAAAACAAGGTAATTATTCATAGGAGGTTGGGCAGCATACTTTAAATCCCAATGGTAGGAAATAGGAGTATAAATGGTGCTGTACACATCTAGAAGAGAGCTAATATGGAAAAAATAGTTGTTGCATAGAAACACCGGTCACCAAGCTAGAGTAGTGTATTTTTCATCATTAATAGAGGAGAATAAGAATAATCCTTGGTTTATTTTTAGTACGATTGCAGGCTTACACAGAGTCATGACTCTGTTGAGCCATCCATTCCTTTAGCTTCCATCAGTAATGACCTTGTGGGATTCATCAAAAATAAAATCTATTTTATTGAAATAAAATCACTGTCATCATCCCAGATGTGATTACTTTGTCATCAGTAAGTGAGACAGCATATAAGGTGACTGTAGAACCTAATTTGTGTTTGGGCTGTTTTGATTGAATTGAGCTTCAAGTTATCAAAAAATTTGCTCTATCTAAACCTTCAACTTATATGTTATAACCAGTCCTAACCACATGATTACGGCCACATATTTAGATATGATTAATCTATCCTTAGATAGGCTTTTAAGGTAGCTGTAATTGAACCTTTAGCATAGCGTATGTTTCAGGATTTCTGCAGACATCTGCCCCCTCTGGCAACAAGTTTAATTAACACTAGTGTTGTACACATGCGTGGGAGAGGAGGAAAAGCTTCTGCCGCTGCAACAGCACAGGTCTTTTGTTTAGCGACATAATGTCTTAAGAAACTTAACTTTCTTAAGGTAAGAAAGTTATAAATACTGACGTTAGCCTGTGTTCTCCTGCTAATGCATCGATTTCGATGGAGAGTAAATAGGTGAATGAGAGAACGCAACGCATCACCCCCTGACGCATGCCCAGAGTATTTGGCCAGGAGTACTCTCTAATAAACTGACTAATCCAGTCTACAGACGTAACTGCGGTAAATAGAGGATAACAGTTTACATGTCAGGCAACTGTAAGGGAATGTATGGGAAAGAAAATCAATACTTCAAAACTTGCACTATGCACCTTTAAAAAATCTTGTCCTGCTCAAGATGACCTAATATGTATTGCAGACATGCATCTAATCTTCATTTCAAATCATCCAACTAAAATAATTTTTAGTTCGACAGGAGGTTAAGCCTAGACCAAACGGCTGCAGTACCGACATTTGAAACCTGCTCCCAAACTTTGCTGTTGTGTTTCACACACTATGGAAATGTCCAGCTGTTTTTTTTTTTGTTGCCTTATTTCGATTGACTCATAAATTCCTAATTAGCTAGTGCAGGGAATATCAGAGTAAAGAGAGCTGAAAAAAATATTTCCAAACCACGCTTTTAAGTTTTGTTTCTAAAAAATAGAAAAGTTGTTTCAATATATTATAGTTTGTGGTTGTAACTTTGCAAACTTTGAAACAATTCAGGGGTATAAATAATTTTGCAAGGGATTGTATGACTTGACATAGAGGTCCATTTCTCTTGGCTTTTTAAAATGGGAAATAAATAAAACCATTCATATAGTGCATATGTGTGTGTGTTCTCTCAAGTATAAAAATTGATATGTTAGAAACAAGACTGGAACAGGACACAACTTTATTTCTCACCTTAAAAAAGTAAGAGAATGGTTGGGGATGCAAGAAATCCATTGTCCATGGTTAGGTAACTGCAGCAAACTAGTCATCTTATGGACACCAAGTCTTCATCACAACATTTGGATACTAATTACATGCAATATTGTTATTTGAGAGGCACAAGAAAAACCCATTGTTGTCCTGTCCGCACAGGCAAGTTTATAGTTTGCTACATGCTACCAGAACTTGACTTGGAACCATGTGCTTGGTCAGATGTTTTTATCAACAGAAAGACCAGGGGTGCCTGGCATGAAATAAAGGACAAATGCACTGCCTAATACCCACTATTAGGTATAGCACATAATATGTAGAGCTTTCAGTCTTTTTTTCATTCAAAGGCCTTGGGAAACTTGTTACACAGGAATTAGAGATAAATTGAAACCCAAAGAAATAATATATATGTGAAAATCTGTCTTTCAATAAAGCAATAATCTAAAAGATATCACTAAATCAGTAAAGAAATGGCTCAGCAGACTCAAAATCAATCAAACCCTTTCAACAGACATCTCAGTCCCCACACATAAGTCTGTACGGCTTGTTGAAGAGAAGAGAACTTAGGGCAGGATCTACATAATCTAACAATACTGTGCCTACAGGAATGGGATATTATGGGAGTAGAAGTGTTGCCTTATTGGCAAAAGGGGGTTGTGCAAAGCAGTAACAGCTGGGGTGCAACAAGCTAATTGTTTTGTTACAAAGAATTATTGCTTTTTCCCCTCTGATAAATTACTTTGAAGGCTTGTTACACATCTTTGCCAGAGGTGCCATTAAGTGTAAAAGGAAGGTACATAAAACCAACAGACCATCAACACAACAATAAACACAGAAACTGTAATTTTGTAATTCAATGTATTCACATTACAACATCCACACTGGTTCAGTCTGTGACATTGTCTATGATCTCCATATACTATATATTCACTGTATGATACATAATACCAATATAGGCACTTCCAGTAAGTCCGGCAATATTGAAGCTACAGTATAGTGTCTAAATTACAAAATGGTAAAAATAAATAATGTATATCTAAAAGTTTTTTGTAGTTTTAAAATTTCTTAACCTGTACAGCATATATTGTACAAAACAGAGCATGAACCTGCAAGAAAATTCATTAATTTAGTTCCACAAATACTGTGAATTTTGACATAGTTTTAGTACATGTAGTAAGTGAAGAGAGCTAGTGAGGAAAATAGTAAGTCATTATTCCATTATGTGTCAGCTATATAAAAATACTCATTTCATTTTGTTTACATCATTGTAAAGCTTGTTTGGTTCAAATGGTTACAATTATCTTACACTTGTGAATAATGGTGACAATCAAACAAAACAATTGAATTAATAAAATAACACTACAAAACAGATATAAAGTTTTAACTCAAATGCAAGTATTCTGATGAGCAGAAATGCATATATTGTTCAGTCTTTTAAAAAAAAGGTGTGATCATGAACAAATTAAATCTACGGACAAAGTCTGAATGCCTTTATGTTTGAGCTCATGGTGCTGTGCAACAAAAGCTCAGCTGATCAAAGTGGAAGCACTAAGAGCAATATGCTGTAGGAGCTTTGGAGGATAACAATTTGAGCTGAGCATGTGCAGGGAATTAAAAGCTGCTTACTGCATCTCTTTGACCTTCATTACCTCATCTATTCCCATTAAAATTCCTCACCACAGCAGTACACCATAGGACAGTCACATTAGAAGGGCCAGTGGATAAATTGAAAAAGATAAAACAACAGCACACATTATGGAATGTTTTGGAGTGTTTCAGGTCAGTAAATTGCGGAAGATTGCATTATAAACTTGTAAATGTTCATTTGGAATATCAGGATTTTCAAAGGTTAAAATAAATATGTCCTTTGTTTAAGGATGGTTGCAGCTCATTTGGAATGAAACAAGTCAACAAAGAAAAAAAAAGGTTCAAACAGAATAAAATCCCACAGCCAGAATAATACAAAGGGTTAGGCAAACACCGGATGATTCAGTGGATCCAAAAAATTCTGTCCTGATAAAAGGTTTGAGGGCAAACGTGTGTGATGTCAGACTAATCGGTAGGTCAGCCAATCCTCAAGCCTGTGTGTGGCCTCCACCCTTAGCAGCACCCACTGCGACAGAGTCAGGACGGCAGCAAAGAGGCCATTGTTCACGGACTGCCCTGTTTAACACAGCTAGGGCCATTGTGTGGTGAAAAAATATGTTAGTGCACAATCTATCAGGATGCAAGGACATGATGCTCCTATGTATTCATAATTCTCAAAGATAAGAAAATTAAGATTATGGACGTGGTTATGCATTGAAATCTTTCCATCAGTTATTAAAAAAAGAAGGATTTTCAAGCTCTGAAATTGGATCTCCCCCATAAAACACTTAACAATGGTCTGGCCTCATGCCTAACATCCAAACGAGTACACACAGCTCTCATTGTGTGACCATAAGGAACTATGGAATGCACAAAATTAATGGGCATGTTGAAGCACTGCATAACAAAAGAGTGGCATTTGTGGTATTAAGACTTGCAAACCTGCTTCAAGGTGGTGCTTATGTTTTACCACTAAAAAAAGAGCAAATGCAATTAGCAGTATGAGGAAACATTTCAGCCATTTTTTTTGGAAACTTGTGTCTGTCCACTTAAAAGTGGAAACATGTCTAAAGCCAAAGAATAATGTTTTTAAAAATCAATAGAGACATTCTAAAGACCTAGTTCCCTTTATCATTAAAATATGGTGGTTCTGGTTGTTTTCTCTTAGTTTTACACCCAGATTACGACTACTGCTCTTTCTGTTCCACACAATGTAAAGCCACAATACAACTTAGTTTGATGCCTAATCCAGTTTAATGAAAACAGAAGTAATTTGCTTATTTTTCCTTTATTTATTTATTTTGACAATCTAGGAGCTGGTTAGTTGAGGTTCTTGCTTCGTAAAAAAAAAAAAAAAAACATTGAATGGAGTGTTATCAAGTCCAACATCCAGATAAGAAAAGACTAAATTTATCAGCGTTTAAGTTGATTTTATTTTTTAACTTTAATTTAAGGTTCAAAGCAAGATCCGGATTTTTTTTCGTGAGATTTCGTCAAAAGGTTGTAAGCAATTAATATCTCACCTGCATAGGAAAACTCACGGCATCTTCATTTATTATAAATCTGAATTAACAGCTAGTTACAGGAAAGTTGATGAATAAGCATTAGCACAGATTAGAATTGGTTTTAGACAAACTGTTAGCTCCATTCTAGATTAAATAATCTACACTTATGTTAGATGAAAGGTTTTATCTACTGCAGGTAAAATATTAACTGATGATAACCTATTAACAGAGCCTCACTTCAAAAACTGTATCCCCTTAAAATTGGCTGTGGTAAGCCATTTCTCCCACTGCATGTGCATGTTAACAGACAGGAGATGCCTCCATGATTATCACAATAGCTTGATAAATGTTTTACCTAATTTTTATGTTGATACATACATCTGACATGTATTGGGGATTGGAGCCACAGAACCAAGTTTTGCTCATGTAGTACAAACAAAATATTAAATTGTGGTGGAGATAGCTAAAACTAATAATCAATCACCATGTTGTCAACCAACTGTGATGTCAAAACAGCCCCATAAAGCTTAGAATGGTGTCTTCTAATGGAGTTCTGGCCAATTTGAAAAGAGTACACAGATTTTAGGAAAGGATTTTGGCTGGATTCACACCGACAATATTTTGTCTACGCTCAAATCAACTGACACGTCGTGTGTTTTTGCCACAAACAGATTGCATTAACTTTGAGTACAGTTAAAACTTTGATGTGAATGTTTGCTGCTAGCTTTCTGACAAGCCTGTTTGGCAGCATCTGGTCTGCTGTGAACCGTAAGAGAATGAATGAGTCCCTGAGGTGCCAGGAGAATCAAACAGATTCACAGCACAAAGATCACTGAAAAAGTAACCATATGTGTCTTTAGTTTCCTTCTGCCTTTTACGGACATGTTTCAGAATTAACACTTATTGGTGTTTGTCTTTAAATGTCATACCAATTTAGTCATACTTGGATGTTAACACATGTAGTTTTCCTGAGGATCATAACCAGTGTCAGTAGGGTTTAAGATTAAAAAAATGTTGAATACAACTGTCCATCCTTTAGTCTAATTATTAGAAAAAAAGAAAAAAGTACCTGTAAGGAAATTCTGGTTGCAAAGCAACACTTTAACTAACACTAAGTTGGGCCAAAGTTAGACTCCCAAGTTTCTTAAGGTTTAACATCTATTTTAGGAATGAAGCCACTAAAGTTTGACATGAATCCAAGGCTGGATTAGCACTAGAATAGCACAAGTCAGTGTTTCTCATTTTTCAGCTTTTTTCTTGCTATTACTCATCATGGAGTTATAGGTGGGTCAATACAATGCATAGAGTTGTGCTGACCAGTGCTTTTTGCAGCTTTTCTTCAAAAAGCAGATCTGTGTGTGATTATCAAAAAAGTACTTTTTAATGAATCCTCTTTGAAATGCTGTGTGCAATTCACATTTGCAGGGCTGCATGTCAAAGGTAGGCTACTGGTCGGTCACAAGTTACTACACAACCTTTTTTAAAACAAGGTTAAACAATTAGGCTAGACATTGGACATTACCGGGGGTACTGGAATACATAATGTGATTGCCATAGTTCAAGTTCCTCAGTGCTTTGTGATCAAGAGAAAATCACATAACAAAGGAAAATCATGCTGTTTCTCTGGCTCTGGAAAACTCCCCCTGGAGCCGCTTAGGTAGAAAATCCCTAAAGGAATAATATTCATGGCAACAATATGGTGTTAAAAGGACTAAATAAAGATCTTGTTTATGATAACTTATTTTACTAAGATTTTTGTCCAGTTGATATATGTATATTTGTTTTCTGTAAGAAAAAAATGGGGTTGGTATATAATTAGTTTCTTGCATTCAGCTTTCTGTAATTGATGTTCTAAGATGCTTCTAGAATTAAGATAAATTACTAATTTTAAACTTTGGATCTGTTGCAGCGTATTGCAAAAGCTTTCATACTCTTCAACCTTTTTTAAATTTAGTCACATTAAGGCCACAAACTTCAATACATTTTAATAGGATTTTGAGGTATAGACCGAAACTAAGCAACATTATTGTGAAGTAGAAGAAAATTTAACCACGTATTTCAAGATTTTCCTGTAATTAAAACGTGTGAAAATGTGGTGTTAATTTTTATCTACCCACTCCCACTCAATACTTTGTTGGACCACCTGTTGCTGCAGTTATTTCAGGAGACTGACCTTTCTTCTTTGCAAAATCAAGCTCAAGCTCAGTCAGATTGGGTGGAGAGCATCTGTGAATATCAATTTTAAAGTGTAGCCAAATGTTTTCCATTGGATTTTTGGTCTGGACTTTGATTCTAGCACATGGATATGCTTTGATCTACACCGTAGTCGTGCTCTGGCTGTGTGTTTAGTCAATCTTAGATGTAAAAACATAGCCATCTTCCCATAATCCCTGACCAACTTCTTTATCGCTAATTAAGGGAAAACAAATCCTCACAGCCATGATGCTGCTACAACCATTTGTCACTGTGTGGGTAGGCCGATGTGCAATGTTAGTTTTCCCATACAGGTAGCATTTTGCCCATTTAATAAAAGTTTTACTTTGGTCTGAACGGAGGAAGTTTTTAACTGTGGTATGAAACAAATACATGGATGTAAATACTTATGCAAGGCAGTACTGTAAGATATTTGTGACTTTGACATAAGGTTTACTGTAATTTAAAAGTGTGATTTTCTGAAAGTTTCTCCTCTGCCTTCTGAAGAACAAATGCGTGCACTGAAACGAAAACGGAGAACTGCACAAATGCTGCCACATAGAGACAGTGCAGGGTTCTACATTTCCCCTATCTCTACAGGATGGTATTAAGTACTTCATTTGGCAATAATCATCAAACATAAAACGTGTGAATATTTGATTTTGTACCCTAAAGCCAAAAGGTGAGGGATTATTTCTGGAAGATCATTCCTCATGTGAATCACTCCATCTATAATCCATGTGTAGAAAGAACAACATACGGTAGCACAGTTCATACTGATTAAAATGAGCCACATTCGCAAAAACAAGCACAAGCAATGGTGACGTTTATAATCACATTCGGGAAATAATTCTGTATAAATTGGCAGCAAGTTTCTGCAGTCCTGTGTTACCACACTGAGCTAAAGCCTTTGCAACTGCTTTTCTTCAACTTTTGACAGTAGCAAAATAGTCTTTATCCCAAAGTCCATGAATAATCAATTATTGCAATATGGAAAAAAAAGTATAAATGTTTGGTAAAACCACATATTCGGATTAAACGTGTAAAGCACAAAATTTCCCAACCTGTATTTTTTTTTTCTGTGTAGGCACGCGTTTCCCAAACATCTACAGTGTTGTGTCTAAGTAATGTGCTGGCAGAAACAGGAGTCAGTAGGACAAGGCAAAAAGGAATATTTCTTTATATTCTTATCCTGACTGATGCTGCGTCTCTAACTGAGGGGGACAGCGTTTTAGAGGTTTCACTGTGGTTCACTGTCTCCTTGCTCCTCTGGAGTCTTACAGTCGCCCCCTACAGACACGGGCCACTCTGGCGCCACTGTTTCTTCCTCACGGTGATCTCCTTCCACCTGCTCCTCCCTGCTGCCCGATTCCTCTTCTTCTTCATCAATAGCCAGTATTGGTTCAGCGATTTTGTTTAAATGGGCCGACTCTGCTCCTTGCTCCTCCTTCTGAGATTCGTCTTCGATCACATTTTTCCACATCTTGTGATTTTCCAGCAGGTGATGTGTGATCTGGCAAAATACTTTCCTCCTTTTTTTAGGAGCCGATTTCTCTGGAAGAAATAAAACAAAAGAAACAAGGCAAGTTAGTTCTTTATAGCTGCTTTAATGTTATTATTCTTTTCTTTTTTAAATAGTAACAAACTGTCATGATTTAGGTTTTTGTTTGTTTGTTGAGGACTTTTCCAGATTTTTCTAGTTTTAGTCCTGTCACCTCTCCTGCCACCATCCTATCAGCTCTGTCCACTCCTCAGCCACCAGTTATCATCCAATCAGCTCAGTCTCCCTCCAGCCACCACTCTGCTCTTAATCAGCTCCACCTGCTGCCACTAATTACAGTCAACTCTGCTCACCTGCTCACCTGCCTACAGATACCTGCCTCAGTCATCCACTCTTTTCCAGAACGTCTCATCTTGCTTCATGTGCTCTGCCGCCTTGCCTCTACCAGTTTCTGTGTGCCCAGCCAGCTGGACTCTTCTGCTTTATTTGTGTTCAGCCTTCACTATTGTATGCTGCCAATGTCCGCTCGCCGCACAAGTCTGCTCTGTTTTCCCGTGAGTTCCAGCCGCTTGCCCTGCCCATTCTGGTGGTTCCTCGGTTCCTCGGTCAGAGCCTGCTCTGGTCAGCTCCTGCCTTCATCTTTTGTTCAAGTCTGTCATTCATTGTTTCATTATTTATTATTATTATTATTATTATTATTATTATTACTACATTCCAGCAATTTCAATGTGCTCCGGTTTAAAATGAAAAGGTTTAATGTTGCTCATTGCTGTTTTAGCTGTGTGGGCTAGCACTAGGACCCAGTATAGGTAATTTACCTGGAATGTATTGCAGCGTACACACCATATTGATGTCCGTGTAACAATATCTTATTAAAATTTATAAAATCTAAACATCTTACAGTATTCCTACTGCGATGTTTTTGTGTCTAAAAAGGATATTTCTCAAATAAAGTCCATTCTTACAACTAATTGTGGATCCCTTTAAGCCACTGACACATCTGTCTTAACAAAGAAACATCTTACAAATTAGAATTGATTTAAATCCCTCAATATAAGCTGATCATGTTTGATTCATGTAATGCCTGAGTAGATCAAAGTGAAAATCATCTATTGTAAAGTTTGTTGGTTTCCTTTAGTAACCGACCTCAAATGCCATTATTCAGTGAAGCAGAATGAGATGAGATTTACTGTAAGTCTCCAAATGAAAGTTATTTTTCGTCTATGTCACATTACTCTGACCTATAAGTCCCCTATTCAGGGGAAAATGGCTCTTATTTTTAACAAAGGCACCAATCTTGTATCTACACACAAGAGTGATCTTAGAATAGAAGCAGATTTTAGTTTTTAGTTAGATCTTTAGGCACTTTGTCACTCGCAGTGTGTCATGGAAACATATTTACTAGTTAGTTGAAGCTGTTTATGTCTAAAAATACAAAAGACATGACAGAATATGAAAATATGTTCAACAGGAGCAGAATGAGAGTATAATGAGGTTAAAGGTAGTGTGCATATTTGCAATGATCAGTGGTATTAATATGAAATTATCTGGATAAACAGTACTAATGGTCAGATGAAGAACAAAGTTGCTACAAAAAAAGAATGAGTTTGCATATTGAAAGAATATTTTGTAATAATAGTTTGAATAATAGTTTGTGAGGCAGCCTTATGTTGTGACTTTTTTCATTCCATTTGTCTTATTTTAGCTTTGGTTTAGACTCTCATGCTTACGTGATGCATCAGAGCAGGTGGATCCATCGTCATCTGCCTCCTCGCTTTCTGCTACTTCTGGCTCTTCTTCCTCAGGCTCCGGCTCCACCCATCGTCCAGGTATGAGGCCAGCCGAGTCGTACGAGTTACAGAGCGGGCCAACAATGTGCGTGATGAATGATTCCTGAAGTTTGGCCAGCTGTGGTGCTGCTCGATCCATGAAGGGGCTGACAGGAAGCCCCAGGCTAGACTCCTCATCGCCCTACATACAGCGTGAGCCATTAATATAAAATGATACAAGCTAAAATAAAACTACAAGAAATGATTCCAAAAGAAATTGGGTCAGATGGATCGATCATCTATATTCCACAGTAGGTGCTTAATTTGCTCAATTAGTTATTTTGAACAATGAAATAAAGCAATTTCTAGACTTTTTCTGCATGTTTTTGTAAATATTTCCAATATCATCTGGAGACATCATATCAATACTTCTATACATTGTGTATCCTAACAGGAAAATAACACTATCAGAACTCACCAAATAAGTGTAGTACAGTTCAAATGTCTTTGAAATCAATTTAAAGCCCGAAAGAAAATGTGTGATTTCGCAAACAGCTCTAGGACTAGCCCGTGTATGGCGTAATATAATGAGATTCATTGTATGACTGTTTCATGAAATGTTCTGGCCTCCAGCATTACACCAGGGTACATTTTCAACAAATGAACCAGGCGTGTATCTACAAAAAATATACAATTTAGCAAAAAACAGTATTAATTGGGGTGCCACGACACTTTGTTACTAGGCTGTCAAAAATATGCTATATTGTCAAGTTTCTTTACTGTACTTATCTAATCTATAACAAACCAAGAAAACAAAGATAGACAGATAGAAAATAGTATTTTATCACTAATAATGTTATATACAAAGAGGTATAGTGTGAAGTGAAGATTTAACATGTGATGAAATTAGTAGCTGAAGAATGAAAAAGCTCCCATGTTTTGTGTCACAAGTCACATTTATTTTATAGCAATCTGACAGGAAAGTGGGCAGACAGTGAATGTGGAAGTCATGCAGCAAAAATCATGAGGCCAGAAGTGGAACCCTGGACAGCTGAGTGAAGAACAAATAGTATCTGCGTGTAGGGGGCACACAGTGGCCCCACTTTTAGATATTTAAGTGCATAATATGCTTGGTCAGGCACAAGGACTGGACAGCATATATGAGAAAATACAAAGATATTTCAAGGAGAAACTTTAAAACATCTTCATAAAGCTTAGAGAAGTGTTGATTGAAACCACTTCAAACTTCATAATAATATATGAATACTTAGAAACTAAAACAATAAGTAATTAAAAGCTTAAACTTTAGCCATGTAACTCATCACTGGTATAGTATTTATTTAGGAAAGAAGTGAATTGCTATCGATTTATAAAGAAGCTGGAAACTTTCAAGTGAACTCAGGTGAAATAGCCATTTCTATGAAGTGCCCTCAGAGACCACCTGAAAGATCCTCCATGCATCACTTCCCCTGAACACATTAAAATCTTTGTAACAGCAGAGTGAGTAAATCTTTGATTATCAAAGTGATCATACTACCTATACTGACTTGCATCTGTTGTACACATATTTTTACCTTTAACCAGATTTGTCTACTCCCGAACAGACAACAAACACCTCATATTGTTGCTTCATTTTTAAGAAAAAAAGCAGTTCTTTATTTCCCAGTTCTCTAATTTTAACACAAATTTTTGTTCATGTCCATATCTCAAAAACAAAGCTTGAGGTGAGACATATATATCTACATCAAGCATGTTTTAGCCAACAATACACTCCAAGCTTAAAATACTTAACAATACCACATCTACACTGCTTTGTAAAAGTATAATTAACATGAAGTATTACTGTTTAGAATTTGACACTTTAAAACTACACACTTCAATAGGTTTTGACAGGATTTTATATCAATGACCAGCACAAAATAGTGCATAATTGTGACACTGAAGCTAAATAATGGATGGTTTTCACATGTTTTCATGAATAAATATCAGCTAAAGCTGTCGGATTAGATGGAGAGTTTATATAAAGCAATTTTCAAGCCTTGCTTAACTTTCTGAATTAGATTTAGACCTGAACTTTATGGGCCACTCTTGTGCATGAATATACTTTGATCTAAACCCTAATGTTGTTGAGTTTAATGTTTTTAGGCTTGTTGTCCTACGGAAGGCTAAACCTCCACCCCAGGGTCAAGTATTTTGCAGCTTCTTCAAGGATGTCTCTTTATTTAACTTCTTTTAGTTAAAGAAGTCTTTATTTAACTTCGTGGCCAAGTAGTTAGAGCAGCGCGCTTGCACCCAGAGAAGGATGCAAGTACCCGGTTCGATCCCCAGTGCTGGCACTCGCAGAAGTGAATTTCTCCATTGTGAGACCAATAAAGTTCAATTATTATTATTATTATTATTATTATTATTATTATTATTGTTATTGTTATTATTATTATTATTCCCTGTCCCTGCTGAAGACCCTAAAAGCATGATGCTGCTGAGACTATGTTTCAACATAGAGAAGGTGTGTTCAGGGTGATGTACATTGTTAGTATAGAAAATGTTTCAGTTTGGTTTCCTTCCTCCTTCTTGCTGTCGACCCTTCATTGATTGCGACAAACTTTAAACATGACCTGTTATAGCTGTCTTTAAACAATGGCTTTTGTGTTGTGTAGGGCAAGCTGAAGATGATTCCCCAGAGTTATCAAAGGCCCCTTGGCTGCTTCTCTGATAACTGCTCTTCTTGCCTGGCCTCTAAGCTCAGTAAATTAGCATGTCTTGGTAGATCCGCAGTTATGCCACACTCTGTCCACTGTCCAATAGTCAAATAAAGAGTACTGCTGTTGAAAGGTGTAATGAATGGATGTTCAAAGCCCTGGATGTTGTTTTATACCCTAATCCTGATTTTAAGTTTTCCAAAACTTTATCTCTGACCTGTCATTTTCTTGGTAATACTGTTTGTTCTTCATAGAATAGTTATATTTCAACTGAGATAAAATCATACACATGGACACTCTATTTACCAATTAGATGACTTCTGAAGGCAAAAAGGTTCATGGATTTTATTCAGAGGTATTCGAATAAAAATATACGACACACTTTTCAGATTTAATTTTCTTGAATATTTATTGCATTTTATTTTCCCTTAATTATTTAGTACAACTTTACGTTGTTCTATCACATAAAATCCCAATAAAATATGTTGAAGATGTTTTTGTGATAAGGCAAAGTGGCAAAAAATGGATTTATTCATTTTCAACCCAGTACAAAAGTCTAAGTTGAATTTATGTGACTTTTTATAACATTGCAATGCGTTGTGCTGCAGTAGTGTTTTTTTTTTTTCAAGCTCACAAACATCCCAGTCCAAGCTGCGAGTCTACCCACCTGTTCATAGAACTCATTGACGATGCCCTCGGTCCACTGCAGATGTAGATCCTTGCACTTCAGAGGCCCATTGATGTCTGCCAGCTTAATGCACATCTGGCAAACCAGCAACCTGTCATTCTCATTAGACCAGTCAATACCTGTGGACGGATCATCGCCCACCTGAGGAATCAATATACAACAGATGTCAGCTTTTTTCACATGTAAAAATATTTACGAATTCAACAAGCAATATGTAATATATTACAAAAGTGGCCATTTTATCATGTGAAAAACATTGCTGCTATAATAAAGAGCTGTAACCCCGTTGCAGGTTACAGGACCAGAGAGCAGGCTATTATCACACTGCTTGGTCTACTGCTGATGCCTAAAAGAGTTATGACAACACATGGTCAGGTGTCTTTATCCTCCTATTGACTTCAGCTTTGGGACAGTCGTCCTGAGGCCAGTTGGATGGTTTTGAAAGTGAAAAAAAGACTTTCCAGTGCAGTCTGCCTTTGAGTAAAAAATATTAAGTATTAGCATATTCTTTGTGGTTTATTTTCATTTTACTTTCATTACAGCTTTAGCAAGAGTTATAATAGTTGTTTTATTGTTTTAGTTCTATTCAAGGTATTATTAGTTTTTACATTATGTTTTTGATAACATTATTTACTATAATTTTAGATTTTATCAGAAATACTTTCACTATTGCATGTTTACTGTTTAAGGTTTTATTATGCTGCAATTTTGGTAAGAAATCTTATGTTGTTTATATATATTTATCACCAGTTTCCTTGCTAATCTACATGCTAGTGCTTGCTTACTTATTCGCCCCCCATAATTGATTAATTTACCTGTCTCTTATTTCTTCATCTACTTCCTAATATTATTTTTATTTTTTTTGTCTATTTATTTAGTTTGATAATTTCTAGTTCCTGTGTCATTCTAAGTGAGTATGACTCTCTGTGTTTACTAATGTTTTCCCCATCTTGTCTTCCGTTCCAGTTTATTTTGTTTAGTTATATAACTTTTAGTTTTTAGAGTGGTGGAAATTGATATTTAACACCATGTGTCCAAGTATGCTACAAAATCATACAGATTGTCTTAGAATTTCATTCTAGAAACAAAACTAATTTATTTGCCATTGATCCTGCAGCAGCGCTCAATCCCCACCATGTCGACTTTGGGATATGTGTCACTGTTAGACTGTTAAATAGCCTTGGCACATGGACATCCACATGTACATGCTGCCTTGAGATAACTTGCCATTTGTTTATGTATGGCATCTGTGAAGCCGTTGGCGTCCGTGAGTTATCTGTTGTTTCCAAGTAACTGTTTTCTGCAGCGTCAGCATTTGTAATCTCATAATCTTTAACAACCCCCCCGTTGATCAGTATAAACCAGTAAAAGTGTTGCGATACCTTGGCGTTGAATTCAGCCAGGAAGTCAAAGTGCTTCTTGAGGTCTGTTGCCAGGATGGCTTCAATAACCAGGAACCTGAAGCGTTTGAACTCCACGTGGTCCAGGTTGACGAGGAAGTTGTACTCTGAGTGCGACATGAAGAGGTTCCAGGCAGAGGCGGCGTGGTGGTTTTCCAGAACTGAGCGATCATTGTAGAGCACTGCCTGCAAAAAGCCAAACTTTCGGCATGAATGTGCACAAACTGGCTGTTAAATACATTCACATATCCAGGGTTCATTTAGGTCAAAATGTCTCTCTTGAAAAAAGGGCTGAGACGGGAGCTATTCTGTAAAAGGCTGAAGCACAACCCTGAGACTTTGGCTTTTTCCTGGAACTTCACTAGCTCGACAACAAACGTTTGACCCAGTTATTTTCACAAGAGGTTTTACTGTAAATATGCTGACTCAGCAGTAAATTAAAAGTTGTGTTTCCTTTTGTACCTGTGGAAAACCTGATAAGATTTTTTGCTTTATAGTCTATGGAAAAGTGAAGCAGTTCAATAATAAAAAAAAAAAATAAATAAATAAATAAATATATATATATATATATATATATATATATATATATATATATATATATATATATATATATATATATATATATATATATTACAGCTTGAGTTATTTGGTACAGCTTGAATTATTTGGTAACAGCCCAATTTTAGGTCTTCAATTTGTTAACTTGTCCATTCAACCTTTCTTCCAAGAAAGTTTTAGAACCCCTTTGGCAGCATTCAGCCATTCCCTGCGCTGTAGTTCGGTCTGAATAATTTCACCATTACAGATAAGGCCCTCATATATATGTGTGTGTGTGTTGGCAATTTTATCACAAACTGTAAATTAAATTAAAGCTTGAATTATTTGATAACAGCCCAATTTCATGTAACCTGTGCAGAACATTTTCCAGAAAAAAATTAAGGCATATTATCATGAGAAATAAAAGTTAAATTACAAGGACAGAGGCAGAGAGATTCTTCAGGCAATCTGTACACCAATGTTTGTAGCTTGTCTTATGAGCAATATTGATACATTTTGAAAAGCTGAGCTGTTGAAGAAATGGTGGGAAATGGAGAGAAATATATACTCAGATGTTAAAGATATCAGAAAAATCTGATAAACAAATTTCTATATTTTCTGATCCAATTCAAAGACGGGTCTCTCATGTACAGTGGACCTCATGAACAAAGTACCTGCGGGGCGCTAGTGGCCACAAGGAAAGCATTTGTTCTCCCAGGGTGATCGTAGTCATGCATTGCAGCAGCCACGTAAAGCGCCATCAGCTCCAGAGCAGGTATGAGACCCGACAGACAGCCGTATCCATCTTCTGGCACAGAGTAGGTCTTTGAAACCAGGAAGCCCATGTGACTGTGCGTTATTCCACTGTCAGAGTCTAACAGTAAGAAAGCAGACAAAGCAAGAGATTTAGGATTAGGGTGGCAGAATTTAAAAAAACACACATATTTTAGGTTTACCTATACAGTGCCAATATTGCACTCTGGAGCGCATACGCAACCCCCTCCTTTTTTCTTGCTTTCTTTCACACACAAATGTTTTATTCCATTTATGTGAAGATCAAAGGGATGGTCCGGGTTAGGCATACAAACAAGGTTATAGAAATACTGGCGAGAGGAGACTCCTAATTTGCCAGCAATTTCACGCTGTCCTAGACTTCAAATAGAGTTTTATTCATGTGCCAAAAGCATGACTAAGGTTGAATGTTCTCACACACTGATGAGATGGCTTACAGGGAAGATGAAGGCACATGGAAAAGTTCCCCCCAAAATGTTAATACCCTAAAGTTCTTATGAAATATCTAAAAAAACAAAAAAAACAAACACATTTCCTTATTTTACACAGTGAGGAACTGGTAGGACGGGGCATACCTGAGTCACTAGCAGAGCCATGATCATTAATTAGGCTGGGTAAGCCAGGCACAGGCTGTGTGGTGAGGTACCAGACCGCATGAAGCACATCTGTGGCATGGATCCTGTTGTGATCTGGTCCAGAGGAGAAAATGTGTTTTTCCAGACTGAAAGGCTGTCCACCAGAGTGCACTGTTGAGCTATTTAGGTTTCTCATAGCAACATCAAGGCAGCTGCTGTACTGTACACTAAAACTGGAAGAAGTGTATGATATGGTATTTCCACCTAGTGGCTGTTCTTATTTTTTACAACTGCAAGAAAAAAAGAAGAACCTGACAGGAAAACTGTGAGAAAAAAGCACAACCAGCTTTCAACTTACATGGTATGTCTCTGTAGCCGCTCTCTAGAGCATGGAAGTAGTTCATGAATTCTTTAACGGGGATCTTAAAGGTCTCAAACAGGCCAGTGTCCTCAAAAAGCCTATAAGATACCTGCAACACACAACCAGTAGAAATGACCGCGCTATCACAAGATTAGACAACCAAAGTGAATTAAATAACCCTCAAAAATCACATCATTCTCTATTGCGTCACCCAATAATGTTAAACCCAGCTAAATAGTTATGTGCTACTATATAATTTCACTGCATCTGTTTATGCTGATTTCTCTCGATGCATTATTCTTAAATTTTCGGCCTTTTTCTTCTCTAGTGGACAATAAACATCAAGTTTCTTTTCTTCTGTTGTTTTTTTACAATCTAATCAGCTGAAATATCCACAAGTAATAACTTGTTTTTTTTCTCTATGAGGTTTTGCAAATATGCTTTGGGTCATTATATTGATACTAACAGTCTATTATAGTTGCACTTCCACCTTTATGGATTGCTAATAGCAATATGTATTACCTGTAGTGCATCAGTCAGATGTGCTCATCAGAAATGCCTTAGACTCATCTGACCAATGTGGGCTCATACAATTCATAGCTTCTCTTACAAATTTTTTTAGCAAAGTTTCCTTAAAAGAAGATTGTTTTTTTCCCTTTCAAGCAAACAATCCAGAGACATTTACATTATGCCGACTCATTCGGAGTTATCCCAAACACAGTTTTTTAATGACAAGTCCCAAGCCAAGTCTGAAGCACTTGGCAGCTGCTCGTACGTCATCGTAAGAAAACAGCAGCCGTGGCTGGGGAAGATTTAGTGTTCGTCTGATATCCTATAAACATGTTCTTGCTTATTAATGAGCCTGTATTTTTCTTTTTTCTTAGGGGCTTTTTGATTGTGCGTCAGAATAATCTATGTTGCATGGATCACATTAACAAACACTTCTTGAACACATTTAATAGTTTTTTACTTCTTTTATGAAAAACAGAAAGTCTTTGAATGTGCGGAATCGTCGCTAAAACCCTCAATAGAAAGAGCAGATTGCAGTGATACGTCTCTGATCTTGCTTCTTTGTGTTCTTTAATGTTCTCACCTGACTAAGGATCCTCCCACTTTTTCCATTTGTCTTCTCCATTAGGGTGAAAATAGGGAAGTTCCAATTGTTTAACTGACACATCAAAGGCTCCAGGTCTTCCATTACTAATGGTTCTGGTGCCAGAACGGGTTTGTCCTGTACGAAAGAGCACATAATGAGAATGTTTAAAAGAATAAATTCCTCCATGATAGAAACTAATAGCACATTTATAGCGGATACACAAAGTGTATACACCTCCAGTAATTTATTATAATTTTTTTGTGTGATGTTAAGAATGAGATAAATTTAAATCCTTTTTTAACTTTAATATACCATATACCAATTGAAAAAGGAACCATGTGTTGAAATCCGAAATAATTATGAAACATTTGTTGCAAAATTGAAAGATTTAAGTTGCAATAACGGATCTTTGCATTAGTGTGCACAAATAATTATCTTGTGGTGCAAAGGTATCAGGAGAAGAGTGGAACGTAGATATTTATCTTATTTTTAAGTTGAACAATATAGGATAAATGTCAGATCAAAGGTGCTTAAAAAATGTCTTCATGTTCTTATATTTTACATCAAAACCATTTATCATTTTGACCAGGGAGTGTAGACTTTTTAGATTAACTGAATATTGTGTCTGTCTGTTCTCAGACTTAAAACGTAAAACTTCTCATTCTGGGATTAAAGACATGTTTCTAAAAGACTCTTGTCTTAATTTACCTCGGGAGGTATTAGTGCATGGAGGAGGACGTTCTGGGAGGGTTTTTTCCCTTCTTCCGTGCCCTCCTCTGTGTGTGCTACATCACTGCTGTCACTGTGGTTGGCTTCATGGGTGCTGTCATAGTCGGATGACGCAACCACTTGGTCCTCTGTAAATAAATAAAAAAACAAAGAGATGTGACATTGATGACTTGTAATCAACTCATCTATCTCACAGAGATCAACTGGCATTACATAATCAGCTGAAATGCACTGTATTCTGTTGTTAGTAGGATTAAATTGGAGTATATGTAACTTAACTCCAAATTTGATTATTTAATGGTGCTTGAATGAATTGGTTGGATTTAAATTGAACTTTATACTGTACTATTGGAGATAAATTCAACCTGCTTGTCCTCTGTAGCGCCCTGAGACGAAACCCGTGAACTGGAGCTATTTAGATACCTGGAACTTAGCTGTATTATATCGACACTAGACTAGACTGTTGTCTAGTAAATATTTCACAGGTAAATAAATTAAAAGAATGAAAAACATTGGATTTCTCTAACACATCCACTGCTTAACTATTTGTATGTTTTAACATGGAATTTACTCTTAACAGACACTGTCCATACTAATGTAGGCTCAAAGGGGGCATAGTGTCCTGTGTCCTATTTCGTGCTGCTCCCGAGCCCGGATAAATTCACGGGGGTTTTGTCAGGAAGGGCATCTGGCATAAAACTTTTGCCCAATTTGCCATGCGAGTCGATAACATGATGTCAGATAGAGACAGATGACTTGCTGTGGTGACCCCTGAAAGGGAAAAGCCAACAGAATACAACACTGTCCATACACAAGTACATCTAATATGTTTTCTATTGACTATAGTTCCTGGTAGTGTTAGTGTTCTTGTTTTTTTTTATGTTAGTGTTTATATTTTGGTTTGTGTGGGTACACCAGAAAAAAGTGCAGTATTACAACATGCTGGTTAAGCAGACAGCCCCTTTATTTAAACTCACTTAGGGACTTAGAAAAACTTAAAATGACAAACAGACACGATTGAATGTTTTTGTCTGCATAAGAAAATAAAAGTTGGAGAAAATGTTTCAGTCATAAGTCTTTGAACATGTTAATAACATTGTTGAACTTTCTAAGTAAAGACAAATAAGACTGCAACAAAAATAAATATGCTTGGGTCTGCGACAATGTTTAAATCTCTTTATCACACATTCCAAAGATGCTAAGCACACTTCTCCCCTGCAAATTAAAAGGAAAAAATATGCTCCCACCTGTTCGTGGTGTTCTGTCTCCCTTATCTATAGATCCCTCTCCATGGGTTAGTCTGATGTATGGCCTCCCACAACTGCAGAAAACAGCGTTACACAGATGTATCAATTAAGGCATTGATCACTCTATAGTGTATACCCACACTTATTTTTGATACAATAAAGATTCACCTACAACTTGTGAAAAGCATTGGTAATTAAAAATGCTGTGGTGGATGGAACAGGTTAATTATTTTTCAAAGTTTTTTACAAGCTAAAATCTGAAAACTTATGACGTATTCAGCCGCCATGAGGCAATACTTAGTAGTTATAAAAGCAGGAATAGCTGTTCCTAAGTCTTTCGGGTATACAGCTTTGCACTTCTAAAGATTGAAATGTTTGCTCATTCTTTTTTGCAAATTACTTCAAGCTGTGTCAGATTGATTCAGTTTTCAAGTTTTGCTACAGATTGTGAACTGGAATTAGGTCTGTATTTTTGCCTGGGCCATTTTAACACATGCATATGCTTGTATCTAAACGTTTCCATTTTAGCTCTGGTTGTATTTTTAAGGCCATCATCCTCCTGGATGGTGAACGTCAGCCAAAGTCTAACTTTTTTTTTTTTTTTTGCAGCCTAAATTCCTTTCTCTCCTTGTCCCTGTTGAAAAAAGTACTTACACAGCATGATGATAGTGTTAGTATTTGGCCACGCACAGCTGTTTTCAAGCAGACCAACCATCTAACCAAAGCATCTTCTTCCACATGTTTACAGAGTCCTCTACATGACTTGTGGCAAACTGCAAACAGCACCTCTTATACTCCATCATCACTGTCTTTTGTCTTGTTTAGAAGGCCAGATGAAGGCCACATTTGTGGAATGTACACCAAATAGCTGTTGTATTGACAGAGTCTCCCACCTGAGCTGTGGATCACTGCAGCTCCTCTGGTGTTATCATTGACCTCTTGGTTGCTTCTCTAAGTAATCCTTGAGGTCTCTGCCCCGCTTGTCAGTTTATGTGGACAACGATGCCTTTGTAGGCTTGCAGTTGCGCATTTTGGATGAGGGATCCGAAATGTATTTCAGTGGGATTTTCAAAGTTTACGATGTTTTTTCAAAAGAAAAACTTAGCTCTTATTTTATATTCTCCACAAATGCATCCCTGACACCTGTCTGGTGTGTTCACTAGTGTTTGCCTAGAAATGCCCATAGCGGGCACCTAGCAGTGGCTTTATATATATATATATATATATATATATATATATATATATATATATATATATATAGATATATATATAGATATATATATATATATATATATATATATATATATATATATAGATATATATAGATAGATATAGATAGATATAGATATATATAAATATATACACAAATGGTCGTTTGCAGTTGGCTGGACTGAATTTAATTTAGCACCCTACATTTTATTAGTAACATTTTTGAAATGTTACATGAAAACTATGGGTTCTTTTCCTTCTTATTCACAATCATGCAACCGTTTTGTGTTGTTCTATGACATAAAGTCTTAATGAAAAAAATAGGAATATGTGGTTGGAGAGAACAAATCTTATCAGGCACCATGAATACTTGTGCCATGAACCGTAAATGAGAAACTCTTTAAATTTTGACAGTACAGAATAAATTACATATTATAAAGAAATGTTTTTTCTATTACAGAGTTTTTCATGGCCATGTTTAATAGCAAATCAACAACAAAATAATAATTGAACAGTGACAAAGTGAACCATTTCTTGTAGGGGGAAAAATGTTACATCTGGTTGTTTGCAGTTGAGCCAAAAGAGTAGAAATGATGCCAGGCTTTGATAACTAACTGCAGAAGCTGTCAAGAGAGCTAATTGGTGTGCCAAGGCTGCTGTCCAACTGAAGAGTTTACAGATGTTGCAAGAAAATGCTAATCTATTAGGGTAATTAACGCAGACATTAACATAAAAAAGATATGAATAAACAACCAAACAAATCTGAAGCAGTTGCTGGCTTTGTTATAAATGACTCATTAGTGCAAAGGCCCACCCTATTTGTGATTTATGACAGAGCAATATCAGTCACATGAACAACACAAACTCACAGACAGATTAAAACTGAAACAATTGTTGACTCGATTATCAATCAAACAGCGAGTGTCCTGTGTTTCAGACGAGGGGCGTCAAGTTGTTTGACACCGCGGGGAGCCTCCGGAGCTGCTCTCAACAGTTTTTCCGTAAGCCTCCGCCGAGACCACTGTCAGACTGTAGGTGGTTTCAATTAAAATACCTCACCCTAAATGTTGTAAAACCTTCCTCCCGAGCACAGGAAATACCTGCCGTTAATATGTTGTGTCACAGGGAGCACAAAGGCCTGCAGTGTGTCTATCTCCTTCTGATAAACTGTTTCTGGAACACTTTCGGGCCATACCCACCCACTATAATGGTCCTGGGCCCCTAACAAAGAGTGTTATGTTAAGTTTGTGTTGCCAGGTTGGAGTACTGTGTCTAATGCCTCGCGGGTGTGAAATATAAAACAGTTTGATAGCTTGGCGGGTGAACAGTTAGAACATTATTGTCAAAGGTACGGGGTTCTGGGCAGGCCGCAGTGTTTGGCCTAAAAGGTTCAGCTTTTATGAAAGATGAAGAACTGGCAGACACCTTTGCCGTTCTGCTAATGCAGCAGAATAACCTTGAGTACTGACACTGAGCCACCGGCACAAAATGTAAATAAGGAGGCCGGCTGTTTTCCCTCGTGCAGTCCGTCAGTCAATTGTCAAGTCACTCTGCTTTTATCACTGAAAAAGTAGAGCAGTTAAAGTGGTAACCACTGTGGTTAAAGTAATTTAACTGTCTCAGTGGGACGTCTGCAGCTATTATAAAAACATAATACACATTCCAGTATGCATAAGCTGAAAACCCGTCCGCTAGAAATAACATTGATCTACTGTAAAAGAATGTGTTTTCCCTTACTTCCTTGGGAAGAATGTAAATGTATGAAGGAAGGTGTTGGTTACTAATTTACAGGGCAGGCAAATCCTGACATGAATATCCATGCTGACAACTTCTAGGCACACTCTGTACAAGCAGCTATTTCACCTATAAATTGGTAAACATTGTATAAAGTGACACAAAAACATTTTTTTCTTACTATCTGACTTTAAATATTTTTTTCTGGCAGTTATGATTACCAAAGTAATTTATATAGGCAAAATGCCAGATAATTATTTCAATAATCTTTCTTCGGGTACTCTTCCACAACCTTCTCACAATTCCTTTCTAGGATTTTGACCCATTCCTTGAAAGAACCGTAACTCAAGGTAAGTCCAGCTTCAGACTACCTTTGTCAGACAAAGGTAGCCACAATTTCAATAGGACTTTGATCAGGGCTTTGTTATGGCTGCCCTAAAACATTGCCTTTGTTGTCATTAAGCCACTTTCTAAATAATTTGTTGGTATGCTTTGAGTCTTTGTCCATTTGAAAGACTATTTTGTGCCCAAGCTTTTACTTTCTGGAAGATGTCATGAGATGACGTGTCAAAATTTCCAGATGATGTTTTTTCCACATGATGCCATCCATTGTTTGAACTGTCTCTCCAGGACCCAACAGCAGGGCGGTCAACTCTTTAGTTAACAACTTGGATGATGTTCGCAGATTTGCAAGTGAGGTAAGGTGAGGTAAGGTACGTTTATTTGTATAGCACTTTTCAGTGACAAGACATTCAAAGTGCTGTACATGAACAGAAAAAACATTATAGACATGCATAGGAAAAACAAAGGAATAAGATAAATAAATCATTGACTAGAATTCTAAAAATGGTAAAATGTTGGTTTCATCAGACAAAGGGAAACATTTCCAAAACATTTTGTGCATCTGTTAACTGTGATCTGGTTTGTTTGAATAGATCAACTGGGAATCGTGCCCTTGAATGAACCTTACTTTTGGACGTCCACAATTTACTTTTTGATATTGCGACTTATTTCTTTTAGTTTTACTTGACTCCATAAAAGGAAGAGATGGGTTTGAGATGTTGCCTTAAAATACATCTACATGTGTGCTCCTTTGGTTGTTAGTTTTTTCCAAAGGCAATTGCTGCCCAGCTTACAGCCTACTTGGAAAAAAAAAAAAAAACATCTATCCCCACTTTCAATCTAAAAATGCATTAATTTACAATACATGTTAAAATGCATTCCACCAAAACAGCTCTACTTAAAATTACCTGTGAAATTATGATGTCAGCAGATTCTAGAAAATACACAGTCCTGGTCTCTCTTCAGCTTTTGACACAGTTAATATATTATGCTGATAGACAGACAGGGGTCTGATTGGGATGTCTGGGTTTGCTCTAAAGTGGTTTTGTCTGCGAACCAGATTGTCTCAAAATTTACAGAGTTACAGTGGGTTGTTCCTCAGGGCTCCGTACTGGGACCTGCTTTGTTTTTACCATACATAATTCCTTTAGCCCAGACAATCCAGGAGTTTTATGGCGTTGCTTATCATTGTTTTGCTGATGATATTCAGCTTTACTGCTCAATTATCCTTCTCAGGTTCGCAAACTCTCCTCTTTTATTAACTGCTTAACAAACATCCAGCAGAGGTTGAATAACAACCACTTACAACTAACCCAAGACAAAATTTAAACTTTAATTATTACACTTAACCCTATCCCCCCCCCCCCCCCCTTTTATTCTGAGAAGTTTTTAGTTTATTTCAAGCTTTTTTTATATGAATTTGGTAATGTGTTATGTTTTGTTTTATCTGTCGTACATTGTTGTGTGTTTTGTAGGGTTTAGCCTTGTTGCAATGCACTTTGTAACCCCTGTCTGTGAAAACGTCAGTGCATTTTTGAATTAATTAATTAGATGCTTACAAATTCATGGCATCATCTGGGCTCTCACAAATTATCTGAATGTACTCATCATACTGTATGTAAATGTAGAAATTTAAAGAGAGAAATAAATATATATTAAAAAAAAATATCTCTCTCATTATTCTGATATTTAGTAAATAGACATAGTTATAGCAATCCTAACTGATTTAAAACAGTAAAGGTTTTGTCTGATTTACAACGGACATCGTCCAAGCCAGACAGTGCAATAAAAAGGTTTGGATTTTTTTAAGAATGTATATAATATCTGGTTTCAACTGTAAAGGAGGGCTTGTTTGTTTTATTTGCACACACCCCCCAACTATTCCTTTATTTGTTACTTGCTCTATTTGGGATTTTGTAGACACAAAATAGCTGTTTTGGCTGGAAACTTCAACTGTAAACTCCAGCTGGCCTCTGTTTGCTCCCACTTCTGTTACATTTTCCTCCTAGAGTTCAGACTGCTTTCCACGCAGCAGGTTGACAGATTATCTTTGGTTCAGAGCCCAAACGGACATTGTCCAAGCCACAATAAACACAGCAGCTATTATTTCTGCTTCCAGTAATCTACCTACTTTTGAGCTAGATGACGTGAAGAAGATAACAGTGCAGTGGCCCGGACTGAGGCAAATGGAAGGTATCAGTTGCTCCCTTTTTAACAAGGACAGTCCGATAACAAGCCTGCATTGCAACTTTGAAGTTGTTGTTGCCCTTGAACGTCACTGAAGGCTGACATGATGGAAAAGAGTGTGCAGGAAAAGAGACGCTTAATGTCCAAATTAAGATTGCACAGATTTGATGAGGAGTAGAAAACGGGGGGAATTGAAACCATGTGTTCATTTTCTTCCAAACCTCCCTTTCACATGTTCTCCTCATCCATGTTTCTTTCTCTCTTAGGACACATGAGGACAGATTATTCCTTTGCTATGTTTGATCTCTAAAGAGATTTATATATATTACAAATTTCTTGGCCAGACAAACTGAAAAAAAGAAAAGACAAAAAGGCTGTACATAAATTAAAGAAATACTCCCTTTTCCTTCCACTGTCTTGTAAACGTTTAGCTGGAGAAACTGTGTGTTTTCAGGTTGCCGATTAATCCCAGATCAGGGAGCAAGTTGTTTCTAAACAGCCGTTGGACAGGTTTACCTGTAGTTTATTTTTAAACTGAACAATCTTTTTTTCATTTTAAGCATCTGAAGGCCGAAATTTGACTAAAGTGCTACTGACAAGAGACGTCAGTAAACTAAACCAAGAAGCTCTTGGTGCACTTGAAATCCCTCTCCATAACCTGCGCCAGAAGTTGCAGCTGCGACAGTGTGTGTGTATGTGGGTGTGTTTGTGCGCTAGTGTGCGTGTTAATTGCGGAGCTGTGGTGACTTGGGGAAAGACCAGGTGTTTGTTTACACTCTCACCCCCATAAGTGGGTATAGCTGAGGCCCGCTGCTGGGTTGAGTGACTGTTTGAGTCAAGGGGACAGGGCTTTGTGTACAGAGTCTGCTCGGTGTGCTTACATTTACAGATCTCGCTCGAGTATCGCGCTGTCAGTGTGCAAAGAGAGCCAAACATCTCACTGACAGACGCAACCCACACGGTTCTTTTGGAGGGCTGAAGACACGGGGAAAAGGGTGAGTGTAGAAAACAGCCCATTAAACAAAATGAAGTAAACCACAGCCTTTAAGACCCCTCCAGATTGTGGTGCAATAAAGGAAAACTACAATGGAGGTTGTATCAACTATTAACATGGGATTCAGTCTTGTTTTGTTTCAGCAATTATTTTACCAGCAGTTAATGTAAAAAAATATGTTCAGTTCAGACTTCATGTTTGCTGGGGAAAGATATTGAAATAAGAAAAATCATACGCGCAATCTATGTCGTAGTCTGACCTATCTTCTGTCTGGATCCTGTTATTCCTTCTCTCCATGCAGACATTAAGGAGCTGTGTGATTGCCTCTCCACCCCACCACAGTCAAGATCATCTCTGTCACCTGTTTCAAGCTTGTTATAAGCTTTACTCAGACAGCAAGGCGGTGCCAGATTATTGAAAGCCTGGAGCCATTAGATAATGCCTGTTTTCAGGTTTTAACCTATTTCTATGGATTTCCCTGCCTCCTTAAGTCCTTGTCAGACATTTACGCCTCATTCTGTTTCTGGACACGACCTAGACTGTTATCACGACTACGAGCCTTGCCTATAGCTCATTGGATCTTTTCCTGATTGCCCATGTTTGACCCAAGCCTGAACCCCAAACTCTTATCAAGTCATCCTGTGTGTTTCCTCTGCAATGAGTAAGTCAGCTCCTGTGGCAGCTGAAAAAAATCAACCTGCCAAGGACAATGATGGTGTAATTCTACTCCTCCATCATTCAGTCCATCCTCACCTCCTCCATCATCATCTGGTACGCTGGTGCCACCGCCAAGGACAAGGGCAGACTGCAGCGTGTCATCCGGTTTGCAGAGAAGGTGATTGGCTGCAATCTTCTATCTCTCCAGGACCTGTACACCTCCAGGACTCTGAGGCGTGCAGGGAAGACTGGCTGATCCCTCGCACCCCAGTCACAAACTATTTCAGTCACTTCCCTCTGGCAAGAGGCTGCGGTCCATCAGGACCAAAACCTCACGCCACAAGAACAGTTTCTTCCCATCTACCCGCCTTATCAACAAGGCCCAGAGCCGCCTTGACACTTGACACCGCTTCTCTCCCTCCTCCGTTCAAGACCTACAAGCTACATCAACGTAGCATCTCCAGACCTGTGTTACATTGACGCACAGTCTACTGTGTATTTGGCTCTAGATTCTGTATATATATGTATGTATTGTCTACACCATCAACACCAAGTCAAATTCCTTGTAAGTGCAAACCTACTTGGCAATAAACTTGATTCTGATTCTGATTCTGAATGCCAAAATCTCTGGCTTACTCCTGCAGAGGCTTTCCTGTTTGCACCAGATTATTAATCTCTTTAAATGCAACACTGTGTCCGGGTCAAATGTTGGAATGTTTGCCTGCTCTATTACATCTATGCCTAATTTTTAACATCTCATTTCAAAGCTACATACAACAATCTGATGATGGTGTGTGAATTGTGGTGGGTGTCAGTCTTGGCAGGTTTGTTGAGGTACCCTGTGCTTTCCATTTGAAGATTATGGATTTGATGGTGATTCCCATTAAAGATATGGATTTTTTTTTCTGAACCCTCCTTGACTTGTACTTCTCAAAGATTTAAAGTCTCTGACTTGTTTAGTGAGCTCCGAGGTTTTCTTGGTATGATGCCTCTTGCTTAGTGGTGTTTCATCCTCTGGGGCCTTTCAGGAAAGGTGTGTGAACACTGACAGATCACATGACACTTACATTGCACAATGGTGGATATAATTTCACTAATTATGGGGCTTTTCAAAGTAATTGGTTTCACCAGAACTTTTAAGAGCTTCATAGCAAAGTTTGGCATACAGACACACAACTTTGCATATGTCCAATGTTCACATCGAACATCAGTCTCATGTCAACGCAGATATGTGGGAGCTGACATCCATGTGCAGAAAACTACGTGCAGAGCTAAACTTTTGTGACCATTTTCTGCTCACACTATAAACTGCTCGGCAAAAAGAAGTTTTCACATTTAACTATTTAATATGTGATTCCGAGCTTAATGCACTGAGCTGCTCCAAGCAGGTGGTCAACAGGACGCATGGTGTCACAGCCCCTCTCTGTGCTGCACTGACAAATGTGAGGTGAGTGTCTGCTGGAGAAGAAACACCTCTAGGTGCTCAACTAGCTCATTAAACATGCTACTATTAATTCTCCTGCTTCGTTCCACTGGGAGAAAATGTGGGAAATGTAGAAATTTGTCACAAGAAATGTAGGCGATAGGTATGCTCGACTATGAAGGGTAAAACATCCATGCCAACTCCTCGCATTTCACAGTATGCCCGAGTATGTGGGAGCCTTAAGGCTTTGTCTATGTGCCTGAACTATGTGAGGGATATGTCCACTACCAACACTCAAGCTTAAATGCTGGGTAAGCAGAACTGCAGGCCAGCTGCGATTCCTGAAATTGCTAGCGGGATGGAATAGATGGTGTGTCCACATTAAGAAGGGCATTATGTGAAACGTGGACATCTTTGAGCTGACAAAAAAGGCCCAGCAAAGACTATACTTCTTGGGAGTTCTCAGGAAGAACAATATCAAGCAAAACGTACTGGTGTCCTTCTACAAGTGCTCCACAGAGAGCATGCTAATGTACTGTATCTGTGTATGGTATACCAGCAGCACTGTGGTTCAAAGAAAAACTCACCAAAGGGTTGTGAACAGGGCCAAAAAATAATCCACTGCCCTTTCCCCTGACTGGAGGACTTACACAGCAACTGCTGTCTTAAATCACAAAATACATTTCTCACCCTGGACACTCTCTATTTGGACTGTTGTTGTCAGGTAGACGGTAAAGAATAATAAGAACAAGAACTAATCGATTCATAGACAGTTTTTATCCTACAGCTATATCAAAACTCAAGCATTAATAAACAACCCATAAATTGACATGGATGGTTGTGTGTAAGAATGTGCATGTGTAGGCAATTTTTATTCATTAGTTACTTATCGGTTATTTGTTTTATATCTTAGGTTGTGGGTAAATGCTTTTTAGATATTATAGTTATTTTAATTTTTTTTCATCAGCACTGACTGATAGCACTTTTAATTTCGTTGTGCATTTGACAATGTAAATAAAGATCTAATCTAATCTAAATCTACTTCTTTTGTCTTTGAGATGTTGAGGTCCAGGTTATTTTTTAAATGCCATAGTGTCGAGTGCTGGACCTACTCTCTCTAGACTGACTCATTATTATCATAAATCAGACCTACAACATTGGTGTCATCAGCAAACTTGACTATGGTGTTGGTGCAGCGAGTGAGGAAGCAGTCATGAGTGAATACTGACTAGAGACTGTCCTTGCTTCCAGACAGAGATTTAATCGTCTGCCACATGCTCTTGCTGTTGTTTGTGGAAAAATATTCTTCTACGCACTGCTTGTACCTGTGTTTGGCCTCTTTGATTCCCTTTTCCAGCTTCCACCAGGCTTTGATATAGGCCCGTAGGTTCCCGGATTTAAAAGCTGCCTGTTGTGTTCTGAGCAATGTTTTTGGTTTGCTGGCGAACCATGTTCTTTGGTTTGAGAAGAGTTTAACAGTTATAGTTTTGCCCCCTATCTCAGGAAAAACCTAATGTATGAGAGGACAGCAGATGTGTTTGCAAAACAATCCTGCATGACTGAGATGGCTTCCTCATTCTAGACATTTACTGTTTAGATGACTGGTTTTAGCCTGCAGCTGAGTGATTAGGGTTAGGGCCAGAGAGCAGTGATCAGATAGTTCCAGATGTGGCAGAGGGAAAGCTTTGTATGGATTTAGATTGTTACAATAAACTATGTCCAATGTGTTGCTCCTTCTTGTTGGAAAATTCACTAATTATGGAATTTGGGCAAAACAGACTTTAGGTAACGTGATTAAAATCTCCTGCTGAAATTCTGATGAAGGTGTAGGCTGATGGCATGATGACTCCATAGCTGGACAATATAAAGTGTGCTGCCTCTGTTCTTACTGTATTGAGTGGTTCTGTCTGATCTGAAGATGGCCTGGCCTGCTTTGTTGATAGCCAAGTGCGGGATGTTTTCGTCCAACCACATTTCTGTTCTAACCAGCTCACATAAATCTCGACAATTTGCAACAGTTCGTAGCTTTAAATCATCCATCATGCTGTTTAGAGATTGTTTGCCAGAAAGAGGCTTGTTTGGCTTATGAAGATTAGCTTTGAGCCTAGCATGAAGGCCTCCCCTTTTCCCTCTCTTTTGTTCTTCAGATGCCAGCCTCTGCACCTTCGCTGCAGACGGAGGGTGCAATCACCCCACAGTGGCTTTCTCTGTATTTCCAGGAGTGTGAAATCCCAGTTTATGTGGCTTCAAAAGAATCGATTTGCGGCTGTCAGTAATTTGTTCCAACTGCAGCTAACTATTAGAGTCACAAATTGTGCAAAAATGCATAAAAACACGAAAAGATAAACAAAGCTGCTGCCAAAACTGTAAGAGGGCCGGGCTGCAGGACTCTCGCATGCCGCCATCTTGCTCAAGATGCTAAAAAACCCAGCCAAACTATCTCAGCCAAACTATCTCAGCCAGAATAATATTTTGTGTGCCCAGTATAGCTGCAGTGAAGAGTCAAATGATTACTACCGATCTTTGTGTGAGAAAACTACTCAGCAGTAGTCTGTTTTGGCATAAACAGCACTCTATCACCTTAATGATTTAAAAATGTTGGAAAATATTAACAAAACATGACAGTCTCCAAAGTAAAAGTATGTTTCTAGTTATTTAATTGACCATCTTTAGGTTGCAAGTAAAAGGATTTTTTTAAAACGAGAAATAAACAAAAAACTCAGTTGAACGACTTGCCAAACAGCTCTGATCCCTCAGATGTTAGTTTACACTTTTTACAACAAAGCCTCCAGCAGAGTGGTGTATGATATATTAAAGCAAGCAGAATATTTCAAGTAGATCCCAAAATATATTAACAGACCTTTAAATGGGCCTAATTTGAGCTCACATAATGAAACCCACATAATTAGTGGATAAAACTGACAACTAAAGGCTAGTCTACTATGAGCTACCAAGGCTTTGTCCTGAAGGTTAATCAGTCTGTTTCGTAACAACGTGCTTTAAAGGTAATTACAGAGAAGCCATGCATTTTATATGAACAATTCAGTATTAGAATAAGGTTCTAATAATTTACTAACTTAATGAAAGAACTATTTCCACACAAAAACTATTTCAGAATACACAACTACAGACTGGCTGGCTTCATTACACAGCAAGGACGAGCTATTTTAGGATATTCATTATGTTGAGTATGTTTCACCAAAATTAATGTATCATCTGAATTTATTACAGTAAAATATTGCCCTGTTTTATTTTTCCTCTCCTTATACAGCCAGATCAACATGACCGTAGGTATGGTATTTCCTTGTAATTTCCAAATCTGAATAAAGCCAGGTTAAAGTACTATTTTCTTTTATAACAATTATCCACCCAACATTTGTTTCCAAATTAGGCCATGCAGTATTAAAGTCACGCCTCATTTTACATGTACTGCTCTAGGTTTTAACAATAGCAAAGGTTCAGGGTGTTTCCACCAACGGTAAATTAGTTTATATTTAAACGCTTGGTGATTGGAGCAGTAGGAACACAGGCGAGCTGATTCAAATCTTCTCACAAGGGTCACACTGACTAATGACTAGGATAAGGATATTTGGGCAAATTTTGAAGTTTTGAACTGTAAGTCCTAAATACGGAGAGGAAAAACTTGCGTAACTTCACACATGCATGCAGACTCTTGCAGACTGTTACAATATATAGGTTATTATGAGCTGGGGCTGCATTGTTTGGATCCCAGCAGGCCTTTCTCTGCCTCTTTGAGGCAGACATCAGACGTGTTTTACTGAAGTTCTTCTGCGCATTAATAATTGAGTTGCAGATTCAGATTAGCTATTCAACAAAAGTTCCACTGTAGCGTTTAATAAGAGACAGAAGCATGATGCAAAAACTGTCCTACTTGCACGGTAAAACATCAAAAAAAAATACAATGCTGTTTTACAGCACAGGTGACTGTAATTGTAAACAAAAGCAGATCTATGTTGGAAGAGTGGGTGAGTGGCAAAAGCTTGACCAGGAGAAACTAAATAAGGTGTTGATGATGAAACATCATGTCTTAAAACAATCAATCATGTCCCTTATAAAAGACTAGCTTCTTCAATGCACAACCAATCATTTTCCATCATTTAGAAACATGATTTGCTGAATGTTTATATAATAAAACTACATTTTGTGCCATCTTGGCATTCCAGTATATTATTTACAAGCACAGGCCAAACACAATTAATAGTTACTGTAATGTAACCATTATTTCAGCACTATTTATAAGACATGCAGAATGAGTTATTTTTATAGCAAATTGTCTTTTGATGGTTCTGTAATATTCAATAATCCCAGATTAAATGTAGTCCTGTATTTATTTGACAAAGAATCAGTATGATCTAAAATAAAACATTGCTACAAATTTAATTTCATATGGTTTTGTTCAATGTGGACACAAATATTCAAATTAAAACTCTTTTACTATGAGCATTCATACAACCCTCAGCTTCTTTCTGATATACAGTACAACTCCTTAAAATTGTACAAAAATGGACCACATAAGCTACCACATAAACTCAACCCCTGTTCATTATATCGTTTGCATCCTGAACCATAATACCCCTGCGTAACCAGAGTGCCATGCCTTCTTCAGCATTAATGCGCTCACAGTTGATGTGCATCTTAGTTATTCAGGTTAATGCGTTTGCCTGTGGGGCATATTTCCATTCTGGCTTTCACTGCACACGCATCTTTTTTCAGGACTGCTGTGCCATCACTGTTCACTCGCTCTGATTTTCTTTGATATAAATGCGGCCACACTGCTGCAGACACCTAATGACCTTTATAAACATGAATCAAACTGTGGTAGCTAATGCAAATCGGACATAACAGTCTCTACTGTAACATTTTATGGATTAAACTTTTAGAGATTTGTTTAACATGTTCCTTTTATATAAAAACATAATGCACTGAGAATTAAATATGTATACTTTCCATCCATATCAACATGTGCATAAAGTTTTTTATTTGGCCCACTTGATATGTTTTTTGTCTTTTTTTTGTTTAAAGAGCTAAGATTATATATCATAGATCCATGTCTATTTTAAACACACTTCCATTAAAAAAAACAGCAACTGGCATTGGCAGAAAAACTGTTATGACAAGATAAGAAGAAAGGGATTTGGAATATCAGGAAACCAAGGGAGCATTGATACGCTGGACTACCCATAACAAGATTCTTCTGGATTACCAGGGGGATTTTTTTTTTACAATCCAATCTATGTTAAAAACTAATTTCCTCATCATGAACGAACAGTGATTAACCATGGTTTTAGCTCAGTTTCACCAGCCACCCAGGCCTGATTATTGCCTGACCTGTATAGCTTAGAAATCACTTAAAAAAGCAGAATTAGGCCCCAGTCTAAATTTAAAAATAACAAAAAAACTTTTCATTCACTGACATATATCAGTCTCCCAAGGATACTAAGCCACTCGTCAAATACGGATGACGTACAATAGTGGTGAATTTTTGTGGAATTTGCTAGTCTATTGACAACTTATCTATAAAGTCAACTAAGAACCCAAAATGATTGCTAAAGTGCTATAGATCCAACTTGTCTCAGTTAAGGTATCAACATCATTCAACAATAAGAGTGAGACTGGGCAAAGACAAAGAACCATCTCACATTTACAAAAATACCAGCTTTGACCTTTGAGGAGAATATTACTTTGACTTGCAATACATAAGTTTAACTTTCTGGGAGCCACGCATCCTGTTATATTTGATGAAAAACAAGCACATAATTTAAAAAGAAAAACAAAACAATATATCATGCTGACATTCGAACTACCACCAAGGTGGTGATAGTGTGATGGTCTGGGGCTGTTTTCCTGGACATTTTTGCACTCCTCAGTTGAGCCCTGAATTCTGCTTTCTATCAGCAAATCCCGAAGGAGAATGTCCGACCATCAATTTGTGTCCTTAAGCTCAAACACAGTTGGGTTATGCGTTAAGAAAGAAACCTCAAGCAAACCAGAAAGTCCACCTCTGAATGGCTCTGAAGTGACCTAATCGAAATCTGGACTTAAATCTGATTGACGTGCTGCAGTATGACCTTACAAGGGCTGCTCAGGCTTGACAACTATTTTGCGATTACTTTCACTCAGTGCCAGGGTGCTTTGCATTGCCTTTTCGGTTATTAGATGAAATCCTAACTTGATAATCTTTCCTTGGTTCTTTTTAATTAAGAACAGGTGTTGTATGGGAAACAGAACATAAATCTGAACGTGGAAGAAAACAAGAAGCAAGATTCCCAGTAACAACAGAATACGTTAACCAGCGTTCAGTCATTACTGAAACATTTGAATTGTGCTTGCTTAAATTTATTAGCAGTGGTGACTGCAGTCTGTACAGTATACACAGATTCTCCAAGCCTGAAAGCTGATGTTACGTCATTTTTCAACATTTTGAAGAAATCTGAGTTAACCTGGCTTTGCTTGAGATCAAGTGAACAATACTAAAGTATCAGATGCGTAGAAAATAAATGTTTGAGCATTATTTACTCAAAGCAACATACCTTTAAATGTCATTGAGACATAAGGCAGACACACAATATTATGACAGGGGTATTAAATTCATGAAAACAGAAAAACAACAGTCTCTGTTATTCAGCTTTGTTTTGGGTACCTGCATGTGAGTGTGTCATGGTACGGTTTGATGCTGGAGCTGCGGTCCCTTCGAACAGGTCCAGGCTCAATGGTGGGCAGACCAGTGGCAGAGGTGGTGGTTGTCCATGTGGAAGAAATCCTCCTTAAGAGGCCAGGGTGGAGACTTCGCCTAAGACGCTGCACACACACACACACACACACACACACACACACAGACACACACACACACACGGACAGGACATTTGCAGACAGACTTAACAATGCAAATATGATGTAAAAGCTGCTGTTTAACTTTATAAATGAAAGCTGTAGCGTTGAGGGATTACAAGAGCTGAACAAACTTGAATTGTTTTGTTTTGGGGGTTTTTTTGTATTTTGATAGAGGTTCTAAAAGTGCTCCCAGGGAAAGTGTAAAGAAAAGTTCATGTCAAATACTTCAGCTAAATGGGCCCAGTTCATGATGCATAGAGCTGAGATGACATAAATGGAGCATTTGATTAGTTAGAAGTTATTTCACCATTAGAATCATGGTGAAATATATTTCTGAAGGGAAATAACTGCGTAATATAATCTGCCACAGTGAAAGGACCGTGGTCAAAAAAGAACAGGAGAATATTCACAGGCAGCTGTGGCAGTAAAGATTCTGGAAGTTCATTATTAGATAAAGTACCAGTATTGCATTACACATAGATTAATTTCATCATCTGGATTCTGCCAGTCTGCTCCTCATTCTTTCAGTCTATTTTTTTATTGCGGTCCTCATCTGTCCCACTCTTTCCTCAGATTCCCAGAGGTGTGTGTGCCCTTGTGATGCCCCCATCTGTTTTGGCGTCGTGCCGCAGCAGTTTGGCGCAACAACACCGAACATAGCTGGCCCTTTACTTAGTCTTCTGCAGGGTGACCTAGTAAAGATCACCTCTGAATACTGAATGGGCCCATTCACGGTACCAGAGAACATATTGAGCACCAGCAAACATGCACAAGGTATTTGCTGGTGCAAAAAACAAGGTGTCAGTTTATGTCACTCCAGCCCGCCGTGCATCAGGGTCATACCCCTTAAAATTGTTCACTTTACATCACTACAGCCACAAACGTAAATGTATTTTATTGGGGTTTTATGTGTGTAATAGTGAAGTGGAAAGAAAATAGTAAATAACATTACTTTATTTTTTAATAATTCAAATTGTAAAAGTGTAGCCCGTTTTTTTTTTTTTTTTTTTTGAGCTCCAGTTACTCCAGTTACGCCATGAAACACAGCAGACAGATCAGGGGTAAAATTAAGGAGAAGTTTAAAGTGGCATTAGACTATGAAACATACACTGCTCAATTCTTCATCAGAAAATTAAAAACTGCAAACCGACCAAGGAATGGCCATACACCTAAAATGATAGGGTGGACAACGAGAGCAATGGTCAGAGCAGCAGGGATGCCAATGGTAAATCTGGGGGAGCTGCAATTTCTATTTGAGCAGAGCAAATTCGCTGACAGCTTTTAGTGCACTTAACAAAACTGGCCTTTATGGAAGGGCACCGAAAGGAAAAATGTTGTTGAAAAAAAAATCCAGATGAAGTCCCATTTACTGACAGCAACAAACCACAGAGGCAACACATCATCCATGCAGAAGACGATGCTCATGTCTTGCCATTACGCTTGTTTTTAGGTTATTTATTGTTTCTCAAACAACTCTCGGCATGTAAGGTATTGTACGGTGAATATCAGCCCAAACAGCTGATATTAGGACCACAGTTGAAAGGATGATTTGAGCACTAGCATTCTTCTAATAGCAAACTCTGCACACATATAGAATAAATGAGTGACAACTTCTACAGGAATTTATGAACATAAACAGATGCACATCCGGGGAAAACCATTAAAAAGGTTGTTTATCTGAATTAGCACTATATTTCAATCAACAAATCCTCTCTACTAGTCTAATGAAACCTAATTAAATGTAGTAAGTAAAGTGAGGATTAAAGAAACCAAGGAACTATGTGCACACAAAAGAACTAAAGGACAAACAAAAATAGTGGAAAACCATCATCATAGCAATGATTCAGTGAATCTTGAGTTGAGCGCAGGTATAAGTTAGAGACCCAAAGTTCATCTTAAAGAATGTGGAATGAGGTTAAATTAGCTTAACTAATTTAGGACAACATTTGGTATGTGTTTCAATCCATTCACAGTGCAAATCCAAGTTAGATAAAACATTATTTGAGGAAATAACATTTTAAAGATATTTATATATTTGTAACTCAAGCAGCTAGAGGGTGCTGTAGGCGGTCAAACGATCAGGACACATACACAAAATACCATTAAATCAGCATTAATGTTCCCTATTAATACTGTACTAATGCTCGTAGCACTATCGGGGCGATGCGAAGCAAAACGAAAACAAGTATTATGTTTAAACAAACCGTAGTTATGTTTACTAAGGTTAGTAGTAAGCTATTAAAGAGGCTAATAGCAGCTGATTCTAGCCCACGTTCTAACCTTAGGGGAGGGGTGTGAGGGTAGTCCCTTGGGCAGCTTTTTATAGCATTAGAAACATTCTGATTTAATTTCACTTGGCTGAAAGCGCAACAATCAGGTCAGTTTACTTCTGGGCCTTGGTGCACAATGCTGTATGCAACAAAACACTAACACTGCACATTACCCTAAACACAACATTTCCATGGTGAAACATGGTGGCGGCAAAGCTTTATGCGGTGCACAGAGAAACCGTCAGCATGTGAAGGTGGTGTTGGATAATGTTATGATGTGTGCCAAATGGGACATTCCTCTTAATGGACACAAAGAAACAGAAGACTGGCCGATTATTGTATGGGGTAGGCTCGCTGTGGGGCTGCTGCATCATCTTACGCTTGAATTCAGATGAACATACTCAACTTTTAATTTTAAGGGACATTTTTAGGGTCTTGTAATATTGGGAGCTTCAGCAACGGACCCCTTCCTCAACCTCTTTATGGTCTGTATTTACGCATTTTCCCCGCGATGTCTATCCTTTGCGCACAGCACAGAACGGTCGAGGCAGATGACCGTTCATACTGAGCCCGGTTCTGCCGGAGGTTTTTTTTCCCCGTTAATGGGTGGTTTTTCTTCCCACTGTCGCTTCATGCTTGCTCAGTATGAGGGATTGCAGCAAAGCCATGTACAATGCAGATGATTCTTCCTGTGGCTCTACGGTTCCCCAGGAGTGAATGCTGCTTGTCGGGACTTTGATGCAATCAACTGGTTTCCTTATATAGGAAATTTTTGACCAATCTGTATAATCTGACCCAATCTGTATAATATGATTGAACTTGACTTTGTAAAGTGCCTTGAGATGACATGTTTCATGATTTGGCGCTATATAAATAAAATTGAATTGAATTGAATTGAACTGAAAAGAAGAATTATTTCCACTCCCCTCACCACCTCAACCGGGTATCATTGAACATAAATAATGCTGGGACCAGACAATCCGTACCCAAATTGCCTAATGTTTTTCTATAGCCATCTAGGCTTTGTAAAAAAGTGAGGCGCGGTGAAGCGCAGCGTCTAAAGGGCTGCGCCTCTACAGAATTTGGGGTTGTGACAGATAAATAAAAGTGCTATTTCCTATATCTCTATTTCCTGTAGGCAAAAGACTAATGCTAGTGGGTTAAAGGCAAAGCAGTAGTCCATGCCTCACTGGGTCCGCTTGGAGCACAAACATGAAACATCTGCTCGGAGAACAACTTCAACCTCAGACTTCGGCTTCACACTCAGAGGCGCCCTGCGCAAACTAATGTCTGGTCATGGTGGAGGCTGAGATGACAAACCTGTCGCTGTGAAAGGTGACGACAAAAGGTTATGAAATGTAACAATCTATGATCAAGAGCAGGAGCAGATCAGAGGAAAACTCAGCAGGTGGATCATGCGTAAAGATCCAGCGTAACCACCGCTGCATGCAGCCAATCATACCCCCCTTTTAACTGTTAACTGTAATTATGTGTTTAATAAAAGAAAAGAAAATAGCTGAAGTTTTCCACTCATCAAAAAAAAAAAAACGGTTTCGTCTGTCCTGGGCGTCTAAGTGACGGCGGCCGTTACTTCGTGACATTGCATTCAGAAACGGAAATAATAACGTTGACAGGCTGCCGTAGTTTAAATGATCCAGAAGCTAATCCACCAGGTTTGTGGCTGTAAATCATTTTACAAGTGATGGGTCCTGCTTATTTTTTTTTACTGTCAATGTAAGGAAGTTCACTTTAACAGAGAAAATAATTTTTTCCTTCTCCTCAGCTTGTGTCTTCTCCATAGTGAGCTTACAAATGTGCAACTTACAAATAAACTTACTTTCAGCTATAAATATTTGCCCCACCCATTTTTTATTAGGCTGGCTGAAATGCAATTTCTGGCTACGCCATTGATGCTGTGGGGATGTGTTCCTTCAACCAGGAAAGGAAAGTTAGCGAGAGGTGATAGGAAGACAACCTCTAAGAGACCACAAAGTGCCTGTGAGTATGGTGAAGGTTATTCATTTATAGACACAATGGCCCTAAACATAGCTACAAGGCTCAATGGCATAGATCAAAGTTTATTCATGTGTTGGAATGGGCCAGTCAGGGCTCAGACCTATATTTAATTGAGAATCTGTGGCAAAACTTAGAAAATAGCTGCTCACGGATGGTATATAGCAGGGGTCATCAACTATAAGCTACTTCAATGGTGTTGTGTCATACAAAAGGGCTACCAGTACTGTCCTTTGAACTAGAAGAGTCAGAGTTCATCTTAACTTTATGTAAAATAAAATAAAAAAAATCATGCTTTCTTATGGATATTGTCAATTTTAATGAATGCAAGTGTGATTAAATAGGAAGAGTAACACAATTAAAATAAAGGTTTAGATGCAACTCACTGGTTGATTGTGAGTCTATACATGTGTGACACTCGCACAGAAACATCACCAAAGACTGTAAAGGGGAGTTCTACGGTATTTACATAAGGAAGCTGTACGTGCAAGCATGGCATAAATTTTGGATTTTTATATGTAAAAGATTTTGAAAATCATGTATTCTCTTACTTAGTTCCTCTCCATTTTAAATGCATTAAAGTCCATTTTAAATTGCAAAACTGTTTAAAGAATATAGTTAATTTTGCAAGAGACTGTGCAAGGAGGGGTATAACTGTCAAGTATATTATCTGTTTCTTGAAGCCATATGTAAGACACTCATTTCAGAATAGTCTAAGTACACTTTATCCCAATTTAAATCGCATGGATGTGTTTTATGTTTTTGGTTGACTCTGTTTGTTCCATTTTATATTGAATGCCCCCCAGATATAATCCAAAAACAGACACATGTAAGGCACAGATGCACACACAAATAGCCATCAGCAAAACAAGTCCATATAATCTGATGCCTGCTGATGTTGGGTCTATGAATGACCAAATAAACACTAATACAATTTAAACACCTTAATAATTCTTGTGTATTAAAAATGACTCCATGCTTTCTTACACTCGTTGGTATAGTGCAGCATGGGGAAAAGGGAATGGGAGTTTTAAAGCAAGTGTAAAAGGCATTAGCTCGAGCCACAACTAGACGTCTAACAAGCCAAAAGGAAAACGACATTCTTCCCAAACTCCCTTCCCTCCTCGTGTAATTTTCTTCCTTAGATTTTAATGCTGGACATTTATAAGCAGACATTGCTGCTTTTACACAGTCCGGAAGACGTAAAAGGACATCTGTCAGAACCGGACGTGCTCAAAGTCAAGTCAACCACCACCCACACAACGCCATCGAAGACAGCCAGTGAGGGTATCTTTCGCCAGATAAGGAGCCAGATGTATAATTGTAGTGGGATTCAAGTTGTGTTGACACATACCCATCCCTCTTCAGAAGCTTCTGAGAAATGCATCCAGCTGCGTGTTGCCTCCCTTATGCTACTCCCCTCACATACACTCGCTCAAACACACTGTCTGGCTCGGCACATCTGTCATGTTGACACAGCTGTGGCTATGAAAGGGAGAACACTGCCCCGAGCGGTAGACGCTCTCTATTTTCTTTCTCAACTTTTTCAGAAATACACTATTTCACTTGATGTCAGACGCTCTGAGAGCAAGAACCACTCATCAGTTGAGAGTTGGACTGAAAGATTAACGTGTGGGGAGTGTTGCATGGTACGGCTGACCCTAATGAGGTGGACCACATTACCATCTATGGATTATTTCAGCTGCTTCCAAATGAAACTGTTTTGAGTGCTCTTGATTAACAGCCTTGATCTTTCAGCAGTTAAAAGATGAATTATATTTGCTTTCAACATGGCTTCAGGGCACTGCTGTTCTTGTCAGTAAAGTTTAACATGAGGATGATTAATCCTTACAGATTATCCTACCTTGTGTATGGATGTCTTCTCTCCTTTCTCAGGCCCCTCCTCTGAATCAGAGCAGGTGTACGCATCGCTGGGGTTGAGCAGGGGGGCGGGGCGCGGTCGGTATAGTGGCTGGAAGGTGAGCTGGGTGGTCAGGAGGCTGCTGACCGCCCGCAGCGACGTGCAAGTGTGGGACGGCAAGGAGGGGTCAGCCAGCAGGTCTGTGATCAGTCCGTGGGCCTCTCCCATCACTGCAATATCCACCATCACAGTTGTGCCGGAGGACTACATTTTGACAAGGAGACAGAAGCTCAATTCAATTCATTTCAATTTTGTTTATAAAGCGCCAATTCATCATACATGTCGTCTCAAGGCACTTTCCAAAGTCAAATTCAATCAGGTTATACAGATTGGGTGAAAAAAGTTTCCTATCTAAGTCAGAAGCAAACGTCGTGATACAGCACGTAACTGCAGCAGGTGCTAATTAGAGCTGTTAGGTAGGGTCTGATAGCGGCCGCCTGAAGCTGCTGCAGTGTGGCAGCGTGAAAAGCAGATGCGTAAACTATGTCACCAGCTCCCCTATGAGGATGTAATGTGGTTACCTGTGACACGGACAAACCTTTGATGTTATTCCTACAGAGGTGAAGCTAAAGTGGGTGGCTGTGGATCAGAGAGTAGAGTGGTAGTGCTCAAACGCTAAGGTTGGAGTACTATTTCCCCAAACCTTGATGGTTCGAACCACGTTACCCCTAGCATGGTTACTGATATTAAAAAAAACACCTTAATCTTATAAAGATAGTTATGAAAAAAACATTGTGACCCTTCACAAAAGCCTGTGTGCATTTCTCACATATTTCAAAATATGTTTGTTTATATCAATGTTATACAACTGATAAGGCCATTAAAAATAATTAAACAATAAAAACTGATTTAATAAAACAATGGTTTTTGTGAAAAATTACAAATATTTGGGGATGCAGGATCTGACCAGATCTCCACACAGGAATCCACCATGAATTCTACCCTGTCTCACAGGGTGCTTGAAGAAAATGTAAGACCATCTGTACCAAAAAAAAAGAGCTAAAGCAGAGCTATTCCCTGCAGCATTACAATGACCAAAAACATACCAGTACATCCCCCAATCATTGAAGAGTATAGATCTGTAAAGTCCTGGCCCAGAGCTTGAGCTCATTTACATAGTGTGTGTTGACCTAAAATTATTTGTACTGTAGATGCAGGAAATCAGTTAAACGTTTCACAGCTGTAAGTGAGGAGCGACACAAACGTTCCACAGGTGGACGTCAGACGCTGGTAGATGGTTACAAGAATCTTCTCACAGGAGATATTTCACTCGACGGATGTAATACAAACTATTATATCAGCATAAGAGACTAGCAAGCTATTCAGGCTGTGAGCTGCCCGGTAAAAAGAACCAGACGTATCTCCAAGTTAATCCAAGGTTTTATAAATAAATCCCAGTAATAAAAACTTTGAACCATGAACACAGTTTTATTCCACTTTTCTCAATGAAAAAATTTGGTTGTTAAAATTTGCCTCAACATAAATAGGCAAAATTATATATATATATATATATATATATATCCGTCCGTCCGTCCGTCCGTCCGTCCGTCCGTCCGTCCGTTCTCTTCCGCTTATCCGGGGTCGGGTCGCAGGGGTAGCAGCTTCAGTAGGGAGGCCCAGACGTCCCTCTCCCCAGCCACTTGGGCCAGCTCCTCAGGAGGAATCCCAAGGCGTTCCCAGGCCAGCCGGGAGACATAGTCCCTCCAGCGTGTCCTGGGTCTTCCCCTGGGCCTCCTCCCGGTGGGACGTGCCCGGAACACCTCTCCAGGGAGGCGTCCAGGAGGCATCCTGACCAGATGCCCGAGCCACCTCAACTGGCTCCTCTCGACGTGGAGGAGCAGCGGCTCTACTCTGAGTCCTCCCCGGATGACTGAGCTCCTCACCCTATCTCTAAGGGAGAGCCCAGACACACTACGGAGAAAACTCATTTCAGCCGCTTGTATCCGGGATCTCGTTCTTTCGGTCACGACCCAAAGCTCGTGACCATAGATGAGGGTAGGAACGTAGATCGACCGGTAAATCGAGAGCTTCGCCTTTTGGCTCAGCTCTCTCTTCACCACAACGGATCGGTACAGCGATATATATATATATATATATATATATATATATATATATATATATATATATATATATATACATAAAATATAGTTATATATATATATATTTTGTGCCAATATATACACATATATATACATTTTAACACTAAACAAAATTTCAGTTTAAATATGAAACAATCCAATTACAGACAGCACTTTCAGCCAGGTATTGTCCAACTGAGACTGTGTAGTTTTGTTTAACAGCGCCTTCATCGCACAAGGCTACATACTGTACATGCACACCCGCTTGTCTAAGTGGATGACTTAGACATAGACTTTATTTTATACCTTAAGGCACTTTTTAGTTTACAGAAGCATCAAAAAGTAGGAACTGAGTGGTAACTAACAGTAGTAAATGGTGATGTGCTGGTAGCCAGCCCTCTCTAAAAACATCAGTCTGAAACATGTTTAGCACAGCTGATCAGAACCCAATACTTATGAATTAAAAATGCATCACAGGGCCTCTTAGCTTTGACCTGATCCCAATAAAAACCAGCGACTATTAGATGTTTCTTTCCACCCTTGCAGCTCAGTGTGAGTGCGAGCTGGAGTGGTTTTAGCAGGTAGAAGGAAAAATCATCAACTAATTTGTGTCGTGCAACCACAAGTGAGTGAAAGTCAGCCTTGGCCTCTGGAAAGTTCTTACAAAGAAGACATATTCCCCACTCACCCTCAACGATTGTTATCAGATTTTTCTCTCCATATGTCCTATTGATTCTCACAAAAGCCATTGGACGCCTGGAGTTATTCTAGTTACACTGGCAAAGAAACAAGCGGGTGACCTGAACATTAGTTTGAACAACTCTCATTTGTCTCCACTTGTTGGAACGGAAAAGGTTTCCCATTTTCCCAGAATATAATTAGATCATTAGGTTTTACAATTGATAAGCTTTTTTCCTAGCACTCCGGAAAATTACAAAAAAACAAAAACACTGTTTTCTCTGCATGCATGATTCATATTGAAGCAACAGGTCCTAAAGCTTTACTGGTATCTGAATATAAGAAAGATTCTCATCACATATAGAGAGAACATTTGTCGAACTATTATTGTTTATAGGTAATAATTCTTCCCACACATCTTCTGTGTTACTGCAAAGTTTAAGGAGAAGATAAAACCAGCTTTTTTGACATAAATCTAACTTTTAAAAATAAACGGACATAAATTATATAAAACAATAATACTCCTTTTTGTGTATTGGTAGGGTAAATACAAACAAATTAGTATGTGAATTCATTTACAGTCATATTCAATAAAATAGAGTGTTACTGAAAGGTTTATTAATGTAAATACCTCAATTCACTAAGTAACACACGGATAAATAAAACAGACTGATGATTTAAGCCTGCTTTTCTGGTAATTATGATGTTTCAGCATACGGCTAATAAAAGCATGACTTTTATTATTAAAATGGTACATCCTACCAATAAAATTACAAAGTTTAGTACTGAAATGTGTGCTTAATGAAAAGTATGTTTAATACCTGCTTAAAGGTTATTTTCAAAAGGTACTATTAATCTGACAAACAGGCCTCGTCGGAAAGCATATTCTGTTATATTTATATTGAAATACAGTCCAAACTGTTTTAAATAATATCTGAAAGCATTTTTAAAACATTTAAAGTATTTTAAAAGGCAACCATCCATTAAGCATAGATATTAACTTTTTCCCATGATATTGCAAGTTGTTAAAAATTAACAGTTTCATTGCTTTTATTCCAAAAGTGTCAATTATTTATCGTGAAAGGAATTATTTTTGATATGACATTCTTGTTACAATGTAAATAAAAACAGATTTTTGAAAACGATACCCCTTTCACATTGTCTTATTGGTGGTGTCTGTCATTTTTTTTTTAAATAAACGTGGTTGAAAGAAAACCACATCCACACCAATCTAAATCTGTCACGGGTATGAATAAATTTGTCCTTAACCGTATGTGGAAAAATTACTAGATTTCTGATAGAAATGTCATTACGTTAATGAGTGCAGCATAAACAAATCCAGAACCTCCATTCGACTAACAAATCGCTCTGAAATTCCTTGCTGACGTATGTGTGTAAATGTATTTATGGAAAAAATTATATATAGAATTAGTTCCTTTTGTTCCTTATCAACTGAAATACGTGCAATAAACTATCGCTCCATTTCAGTGGCTTTGTCTATAACCACACCAATCTCATTGGAACAAAAACAACCAGAACAGTTATTACACACCAACAAAATGGATGTTATCATAAAAGAGTTTTTTTACTTTGCCATATAAACAATTTTCTGCTTAAAGGAAGAAGAAAAAAAATTTTATTCGTCGGGGTATTTATTAAAAGAAATAGAAAGGAGAATCCAACACATTACCAGGGGTTATAGGAGAAAAAGTCACTGCTATTATTAGTCGCAAACAACAAGCGAAACAAGAACAACCTTGACTGTTTTGTCCAGAAAATACAGGCCTTCTAAATCACTGTAAATGTGACAACAGCATCCCCTGCTGTTTTGGTCTGTATCAAAAATGCTGCCCCATTTTGAATGTGCTTTTGTTCATTTATTGATTGGTCAAGCAATGATGTGGGAAGACGATGCAGCTTTTCTTTCAACTGACCATATTGTAACAGAAAGAAGAAAATGTTTTAATTTTCCCTATTAATGTGCATAAATAGAATCAATATGAACATCTGAGTGGATAATTTACTTATGTCTCTCTCCCTCTCTCTCTCTCTTTATATATATATATATATATATATATATATATATATATATATATATATATATATATATATATATATATATATATATATACATTCTCTCACACACACACATACACACACACAGAGGAAATTCTCAACATAACAGGCAGTGTGGAAATTGTGGCGCTATTATGTCTCACTATATCGCTTGGGGAGATTTGATCTAAGCTATAATTTTGGCAGGAAGGCAATACTTAATGTCCCTAATGTTCCAGTCATCTGCAAGTTAGATCTAAAAAAATCATCAATGAAACATCCTAGAACATATTTTGAGTGAGTTACATAATGCCACAGGGTTATGCAAGTTCTCCCCTTCAAGTTATATGATAAGTTTCGGCCAGGAGCTTGTCTGTAACTTTTTTTATTGAATAGATGTAATGCAAACCACATAGAGGGAATGCTAGAAAGGAAGTAACTTCATTTGGAAGTTTGGTGTGTTTTTCCTGCTAGAATGATAATGTTTCTGCAATAAAAGTATAATCTAACAAATATCAGAAATCTGTCTCACCTGGTTAATCTAGAGATTTCCTGTAAAGTACGCTGTAACCCAGGACAAAGTGTCATTCTCTCTAAAGTAAAAACAGTAAAAAAAACAAAAAAAAACAAATAAACATTATTTTACAGCAAAAGTATTTCATTGATTGACCCCCTTTATTGAAATGCTTTATGTGATGTTGCATTTATGTTGTTCTGCCTTGCACAATGTTCATAGCAAAACACAAGAACATCTGGAAACTGTCAACAACAGTGAGCCACTGACTCACAGCCCTCTCTGTTGAGATATTGCAATAAAAACACCCTTCAGAGTCACTCAGCAATCAAACACTATTGAGAGCTATGTGGAGCAGATATGATGGCAAGCACTTCAAACAAACATTTTCTGATTTAAAGGGGGTAAAAAGGTTTCTCTGTTTTCATTGTTACATATTATAATAGTCAATACAGTTCAATGCCAATGTTCTGGCTCAGCAAGATGTTTAAGGAAGCTTACTGATTCATTTTTTGGTTGCATGTAAATCTGACAGTATAAATGTACTTTATTTAATTAAAAATGCAATTACATCTTGGTCTTTTGGTCTTGGTTTTCTTTTGTGCTTATGTTTACAGTTTCCTTGTTGTTTTATTATGTTCAGTATATTTTAGACTCGCTTTATTAGTTTATGCTTTTGTGTGCAGTTTGTTGGTTTATTCTTGTGTTCTGTTTGTTTTACATTTAGTACCATTTCTCTTTATCCTTTCCCTTTGGATGATTTTGAAAAGTTTAGTGAAAGCAAAGGAGGCTGAGAAGAATAGTTCCATAAGCAACATTGCTAATTGTACCGTGGAGGGGATTGTGAAAATTGTGAGGCAAAGCCTATTCAAGAGTTTGGAGATATTTTTAAGGAGTAGACTGTGGCTGGATCCATTGCTTCATGAGTCACTGCACACAAACGTGTTCGGGACTTGGGTTATAGCTCTTGCATTCCTTGTGTTAAGCCATGCATTTGATCTGTGTTTCACTTTTTGAATCTAATTTCTGAAACAAATTAACTTTTTGTGATATTAGAATTTCTTAAGATGTTTTTTTACACATGGGGACAACAAACCAACAGCCCTCGCTCTAAATAACCTGGGGCTTTCATGTAACTAGCCATCTAATGGAAAACTGATAGTGGTTTTAATGTTTCAACAAAGGTTAATTCTCTCAGATCTTAGCTACCTCTTAACTCAAGAGGTACATTTTTAGTGCTGAATCTCCAGTCTTTAACCTATTGCGCATCAACTGTAGTGAACTTGTGCTGTCCAAGAAGCATTATTTTTAATAGAAGGTGGCATCCTTTCGAGGTTTCTGTGGCATGGAGCGCTATGCTTATCAAAGCCAGGAAAATTTCAGATATGCCTCACGTCTTTAACACACTCACTGATCCTCATGAGCCGGCACTCAGTGCAAGACCCTCCGGTCAAAGATTTACCACAGATCTGTGTTATATTCTCTCACAAGCCCCCAGCTTTGTTTGACACGCTACATTAGGTAAAAGTGAGTATCAGCATCACTTTTTATGACTCCTTTAACAGATGAAGTAATATACTAAACCATGCATGAACACCCTGTTATGACATCTTACTGTGACTAACACAGCAGTGGTCATGATCAATGGTCTTAATTGTTTGTGTGAATTCTGCCTAGAAAAAGTACCCCAATAGACACACTGCAGATTGACACCCGCACAGTTATATGAACGAAACTCAGAAGCAGTCAAAACAAAACAGCAATCATTCTCTAAACTCGGGATTGCTATATTTGTCCGCTGTTACATTATTTACTGTTTCAAATTACATTAATAAACAATAGCAAACAAGTTTTCAGGTTTCTGTCATAAACATCAGGCGTTTACAGTTCTAGTAAAAAACCATTAGGTTTAACAAACAACTGAATTGACCTCTGCAACAAAACTGACTCAGGGAAATATGACTGCTGACGTTCCTGCTGCGTCCACATGTATTTTTCCGGTAACTGCAGAATGCAGAGGACAGACAAAACCCATTTGGTGCGACAGAACAAAATGCTGAGGCCTCTGATCAATGCAGGTTTATTAATGACACATACACAGGGGTCGCATATTTGTAATTTTTTAGATGGTCCACTTGATACACTTTCAGCCCTTTGGCCCACTGTGCGAAGCACTTCAAAGCCTGTAGTAAAAGCCAGGACCTCTGAAATTGTGCAGTGCTGCATGGGAAAAATAATATCTCCCAAAGGAGAAAAAGAAACAGGACAGCTACTTAGGGTGCTAGTAGAGCAACAGGGGGATTTTATATTCCCGGTTATAATATAGGACATTTGTATTTTCCTATATTATAAGGTAAGGTACAGACGCACAAATTATTCTGCTTAAGAAGGCTTCTTAAAAAGGAAAAAATATCATACGGAACGTAGCACTGATTACATGTTGCATTTCCAAATTAAGGCGTCATCCATAACATTTAATAAAAAGCCAGACCATTCTAAGCAGACAGTATTAGGACCAACCATTAATTAGTCATGCTTTTCTGGAAACTATGGTTAGGCTTTTTTCGTTGTTCTTCGGATTTTTTTTTTTTTTACAATGATTCTTCTTGCAAAAGAAGAAGAATAAACACATAAACATAAGCATGTAATACCCCACTAAGCTAATGCCAGGCTGTGTTGTAACACTCAGTTGCACCTTTTTTTTTTGTATGCTGCTGTATATGATGTGTCTGAAGGTGGATTTTATTTGTATGTAGAAGTCAGAACTCCCAGTTTCACCGCTGGAATTTGGAAACCCTGAGTTTAAGATTAAACATGACTACCACACATTTGAAATTTAGCAAAAGCTGCAAAAATCTAGCAAAAGCTTCAGTGGTTTGCATCTCATTAACGAAGTCTCAGTCAGGATTTCGGTTGTGAACCACTCAAATGCAGAGATTGACTGAGGGCGAAACAGAGTTCTTTATCGATGAACTTACCGGGGTTACAGAAGGAGAACAGGAGATGCAGCACAGGTAGAGTAATGGGCATGACAACAGACACTCAAACGGAGAATGAAGTAGTATAACCGAAGAATCCATGGAAGAACAATAAAAAAACGGTGAACATATAAACTGAGGAACAAGTGGAGAATGACATTGAATGAATGGAAATAAGTCATGAAATAATGTGAAGCAGCATGGGGCAGAAGGGGAGCAGGGAGACTGGGAAAGGGTAACTAATTAAAAAGAAATGAGCTGAAAAGAGATACAATAAAGCGATTAGAGCAAGAGGGACATCTAACAGAAAAATGATATATAAATAATACCTAATATACAAAGAACATAACACAAAAATTAACTAATAAACCAAACATAAAGGAATAAACGAATAATGAACATAAATAGTGGGAAAATGAAAAACACAGAGACACATAAGAAACCCAAAACCTGACACCCAAGGATTCTGATAGTCACACAGAAAGCACTGTATAACTTCTGATAATGAACATGTTGCCCCAGAATGTAAAACATGCTAGGGGGAAAAAAACGTTATTGACTTCAACAGATGATAGCGTTTACCCCGGTCAGTAATCACATCAATTATGAAAATCTCACTGGTTCACCGAGTTGCAGCCGAAACTGTGTGGGTGTAACACCATTGTGAGGCACAAATTCTGACTCCTGAGGTCGATGGAACCCTATTACAACGTGTGTATGAGCACCATGACAAGCTGAGCGACAGACGATTTAAAACCCTTCTGAAAAAAAAACTCACTAATACAGACTCTTGTCTTAGACTCCACAAATTTATAAATAATTTGATACTTGATACTTAGAGGCCATAACTTAACAATCAGTTACTTTCGGACTCACTTTTGAAAATAACAACACAGCTTAAGTTTCCACCAGTAGCAAATCAACCAATCCGTGCATGTGCTAAATAAAGTAAATTATGAATGTGATTTAAAATATAATACAATGTAGGTGATAGAGTTGTTGTCATTTTGGTTTGTTGTAGATGATTACATTCTTTCAAACTAAGTTGCTGAACAATATGAGATAATTTGAGAAAAGACTGGAATGTTGCTGGGAATATTGTATGAAAGTTGGTGTTCACTGAAGCGGACGCTAAAGCTGCCGAGCCTCAGATGTGACCACAGAGCTGATTGACATGAGTAAACATTCTGATATGAGGCTCTTAAATTTGCTGTACTGGGTGTATTTAATTAATAATGATTGGTCTTTGATCATGCCGAGCAGCCACTTTACTGTGAGGCATTTCAGAGGGTCAGGCTCGGCCCCGCATTATTGACAAGTGATTTATTACTTAAGCAAACCGGCATTATGATAGTTCTGCGATACTGCCAGTAGATGGCGCCACATCTGTTTATATCTGTTCATTGTGCCCGTTGTGGGGCCATATTTTGCCTCAAAAAGGACCATCAAAACACTATCAGGATGGACGCTTGGTGTGTATGATCTTATTTTATCATGCTTTATCAACAGTTTTTGGTCTTTTTTAAAGCATATAAAGTTGCCATATACCTTTTAAACATGCCACTGCGTTACAATTGATGCAGAGATATTTATAAGAAACTGTTTGGGGGAAAAAGAAAAACTACATGAAAAAAAAAAACCTGAAGAATAAAACCCAGAAGCTTTCCATTTCAGAGACTGGGAGGTCTCATCTGTCCACTTGGATTAATCTTTTAAGCCTCGGAGATGGTCATCAGAAGACCTGTGTTACAAAACCCCACTAAGACACCACTGCCAGTACTACACTTTCAAGCTCACAACAAGCTCTCACCCCAACTGTTACCTAACTCCCTTCAAAACCTCAGTCAGCTTAAACTCTGAGCCAGGTCCTCAGCTGCAGCCAGGATACAATTACACGCTATTCTATTTTTTATCACAAAGAGGCGGTTCTTGGGGAATATTGAAGAGGTTCAAAACGAAGGAAAAAAGGATAATTGCTTTGTTAAAGATTTACTAGGAAAAAAAGGTTAAGACAAATGACCCCTTATATTCAACCATTTTAAAGTCTTGTTTGATTCCAGAATAGGTGCTACACGGGCTTTTAAAAAAATTGAAGTCCAAAGACTTAAATTGGTCAGACCAAAAAAAAAATCTGACATGAAGGGCAGAGCAGAAATAGAGTAAAGCAGTGTGAGCTCTTGTGCTTGGATAACCATTAGGTCTAACAAATGCACTCAAATCACAGACTTCCAGAAGATCTTGCGCAAAATGTAGAAATTCCTCATATTGTAATTCATTTTTGTTGAGAACAAAATGGGGTTTAGTGTTGAATATAACATGTGATGTAGCAGGAATACATGAAATGAGAAGAACTGGTCTACAGAGATGTTCAAAAGTAACTAAATCTAAGGCAACCTTCAAATCTGTAATGACTAAAATGAGTGTCTAATCAGTGAATGCAAGTCATCAAGTCTGCCTATAACACTACATTGTTCGGAATTCAGTTTATGCACTGTTTTAGACCCCTCATCCATCCATCCATCCATCCATCCATCCATCCATCCAGTTCCACTTTTCCAAGATCAAGTCATGGAGGTAACAGGACCTGATCTTCTCAGACATCCTTCTCTCCATGGACACTCTCCAGCTCATTCTGGAAGATGGTTTCTTGGCCAGATGGTATAAATAGCCCCTCCAATGAATTCTGGGTGTCCTCTCAATGAGATGTGGCTGAAAAACTTCCAAAAGGAGGCACCCAGCAAGCATCCAAATCAGATGCTCAAATCATAACTGCCTCCTTTGGATGCAGCGGAGCAGTGGCTCAACTCTGGGCATCCCCTGGATAATGGAGCTTCTCACCATTTTTGAGACTGACCCCAGCCACCCTACAGAAAAAAAGCTTGTTTCTGCTGTTTGCAATAAGAATCCTGTTTTTTTTTATTTTCAAACCCAGAAATGTTCTTTTTTTTAGTAATTACATTACCCTAAAAGCTATGGAATAAGACGTTAGAGGTAGGCTTGCTTTGTCCTAACGCAACCAAAAATAATGTAATCATCTGAGTTTTAAACTAATAAACACTAACTATCATGGTTTATAGGTCAAAACAAGCTGTCACAACTGTGGTCTGTGGCTTAAATACTTTCACTCCTGATAACATTCAATAACAAAAATGTTTAAGAAACTTAAATCCCAGAACTTGAGTCTAACTCAAGCCTTAAGACTTTAAAAGAGGAGCCCAAAGCCCCATCCATACTAAACAGGATATTTTGGAAACTGGAGGTTTTCTGCTCTATTTGCACCTTCTGTCCACCTGATAATGGAGATAATGGTCACCAACCAGATATTTTAAAGACCCTTTTCAAAATGAAGATGTTTAAAAACTCTGTATATGGTGTTTAAAAGTGGCCAGGATGTCTGAAGATTACATAGGCATGGAGGTCTACTTTGTACATGCCCACTCTGGCTTTCTGTACTAAAAACCAAAACAACAAATTAACCTATTTTTATCTGGATTATTACACATTTGTTTCTGTTTCCACTGAAACTCAAATACAAGCTGACAAACTTTATGACATAATGGAGAACATAAACTGTCAACAAAAACCTGAGCTACAAATGTTATGTGAGAATCTTTAGCTTAGAAATGCTTTTGCTAATCACAGGTTCTTACTTTTTTATTTTGATTTAGTTAAATTATGCTATCACCATCTACTGGCAGAGTAAATATATTGCAGTGTTTTTAATTAGAATCCAACAAATAATGTAGACATTATTGTCTCCAAAACCCAGGTAAAAGTAGGAACTGAAAAAACAAAAACAAACATCCAAAGTACTGTAGCCCAAAATGAAATGTGAAGTTTTTTATTTTTTAACTTAAAGGTATAGTAGATGATCTTCTTCCGGGATCATCTTACCTATTGGTTGACTCAGATGAATCATTGTGACGTGCTCACCTAACGCCAATGTGCATCCACGTTCCTTGCTAGTTTACTCTTATTGGCTGCACACTTCTAGTGTTTATATATTCAACGAGCTTCGGTTTCAGCCGTTCATTATAGGTCTTCTGCTCTCACTTTGAAAATGGCTGAGAGTCACAAGAAGCAAACTGTCTTACAAGTCTATGGGAAGAAGAGGAAGGCCTCAGAAGACCAGAGTGAATTTGGGAGATTCTTTCACATTTTCCCCCTGAGGAGCGGAAGGACAGGTAGGATGGTCTTGTGCATGCGCAGTTATTCAAAAGGTGACTTGGGCGTTTCTTACCTAGATTTTCAGAAATATCATCCACTATATCTTTAAACTGAAGCTCAAGACAAAGATGCCATCTGTTCTGGTAGTAACACCGAGTTAAAAGTGGTGACTCAAAATTCCTGGCAACGGAAGATAGTTAGCGGCTTTTTTTTAAATGGACTCAACTTTACTTTGTTGAATAAATAAGCTTTCTAGAAGAAATCACAGTCAAAGCCCTGATTATTTTCCACTCTGACCTTGTCAACTTTACTAAACACAATGTGCAAAACATATGAGGACCAGACAGAAGGAGTGCAGATAGAAAAACGTTAAAGTATTTCGGAAAGTTTAACAAATTAGTACATCTCTTCAAATATTCAGGACAAATGCAAAGGTAAAAGGCAACTGGACTCAGAACAAGTTGAACAACTTAGGAACATTTATTCCAGTGCAGCAAGGAGTGCAGAGCCATTTATATAGCGGAAAATAAACAACTTCACAAGTGCATGGCACGGCATGACACCCATGTCATCAATTGTCTGCTTCACACTCCTTCAACCTTTCATTAATTTAGAATAACAGTCAGAAAATCCATCCAGCACTACAAACACTCTTTTCTAATTCCCCTGGGCTCCATCCAAAACCAACGACTTTCGAGTTGAATACAAACATTTGAATAGCGCTATCCATACATAACACTACTGTCCGTTCCTAAGCTAAAACATCCACCACAAGCTTTAGAGGTGGAAAAAAGATGTGGTTTGGAAAATGAGCCCACTAATGTGTGCATGTTGGCAAATACAACACAGAGAAGATCAATCAAATGCCCTGGTCTCTTTCTCTCTCTCTCTCTCTCTCTCTGTGCATTGAGTGTGCTATGAGTTGCTAGGGCACAGAGGGGAGCAGCCTGATCCTCTGACCAGCAACCTGGACCAGGAGTTGGGGGAAAACTGCCACAAGATGGAGAGAGATGCCAACATAAGCCTTGGCTTCTTACACGTCTCGTCAGTCTCTGTACCTCCACAAGAGTCCAGTGAGGAATGTGCCGCTCGTATCCAGATAAACAAAGAACAAGCTGACCACTGAATCTAGATGACAGCTTAGGTGATGCTACTAACTTCACACATAGCATCAAGGTACAAGTCCCAGCAGGAAACAAAGCATGGAAGAGTATTTAAAAATGTATTTGTCTAAGGGTAGTGAGACGCTGGAGTAAAGCGTGTAAGGGATCCTTCTGCCCGTGGGGCTTTTTCTATACAATTTCAAACATCCGCTGCAATTTTAGAGCTATTTCAAGCATTTTTCAAAGCTTTCAGTGCATCATAGCTATACTTCTACTAATAATTGTAAATATCTCATTTTTATTTAGGTAATGATATTCAATAAAATTGAATAGGGCAAACTTTCAAGTCAATGAAACACATTGTGTTCTTGAAGGATTCACTACTTCCCCTTTATTTCCATCATTCTAACTTTAAACAGGTCAAAAGCTATCAGGCTAATATCAAGTTCTACAGCTTTCTATTACTACTTTTGCTATTTTTTATTTAATTACAGTTCAAGGTCCATTATGTATTTATCAAACACTATGAATTGGAATGTTTTGATAAATAAAACCCTCTTCCTTTAACCAAACCTTCAGGATTCCATAAATAATGTGTAGATCAACATGCAGGAACTGTTCTCCTCTTTCACATTGCATCACTTTAAATGACAGCTTCTTGACAAAATTGAACTACCTGCTTAAGAAGCAACGACATCCCAACCACTTTGCTTTCAGTCAAAGAAGTATAAAATGCTTTTAACTCACTGATGTGTTCACATTTTACACAGTTACAGTAAAATCAATGCGTCTGTGATCCTTGAACCTTAACACATACTAATGTGGTACAAAACGCTTAAAGGATTTATTTAGTTACTTAATTTTAAGGAAAATTAACAGTACAGTGCATTTAAAATTTCAGCTTATTTTAACCTTGTCTTTTGAACATTGGATACAGCCATGAACTGGATACAGTTTGAACTGTTATCTCTGCTAAAATTTAACTAACAGGTTTCTGGCAGGGTTTTGACTAGTTTCATGTTTTTGCTCACTTATAATATTAGTTGGAATTTCTGCCTCACTTTAGCCTTTCCAGCTAATTTGACCCTTTCTTTTTTATAGAACTCAGAATATAGTTCTGCAGAAAAAGGATTTTTCGAGGACTATTTGAGTCGAGTAAGAATATTACTTTATATTGTTAATTTTTAGATGCAGTGCCGAGGAATTTCGCAGCATTTATTGCTTTCTAAATAAACTGTACAGTGTCAGCACAGACTTTCTGTCCATTTATTTCTGAAGGATGTCCCCCACCCCTTGCACTCCACCCCGATAGCAGAACATGCGGTACAGGACACATTCATACTGGACGTGGGAAAGCCAGTGCCAAGGGCATTGTTTATTCTTGCTTTAGAGTCCTGTCCCGAAGCTCCATAGCAGCTCAATACATCAATTTCCAAGCACAGACACATCCACAAATTCCCCTGCCCACAAAAGATGGGGAAGGTTATCTGAAGGATGTGGCTGAATGTCTGTACTCCCATAGCCAATTCCCCAGGGCCCTTCTTTGTCTATTGCCATTCCCTTGGCCTTTAATCGTTTACAGCACCTTATGTTGAGCCAAATCACTCTGTCTTTCAAACTAGCACTAAGACAAGTACTTTGTGGAGGGAGAATGACATCTCTGAACATGGTTTTCAAGAACATGTAAAATGTGTGGAAAAGAAAATTCCTCTTTTACTGCTGAGCATTGAAACACTGATTATTTCCCCAAAAAAACTTACCCTTAATATAGATAGAAGCCACAGGTATTGGTGCCACTAATGACCATTTAAAAATAATATAACTAAAGCATTTCTTAATCTTTACTCTGCTTTATGTTTTCTTTAAGTTGGTCATAGTTTCTGTGGTAATTTATTGGTCATCCATTACATTATGCTTCCTTGGGGTATAAATGATATAAAATTATAACAGTCCTGCCAAAAGGGCTGGAGAAGGAGTCACACTTATCTTGCGACCACCCACATTAATGAAGGTGTTATATGGGGTAGAACAAGAACTCGCCAAAGATCAATGATACAGAACTGCATGAAAGTGAAGCATCTTAATGTCTCAAGAGGGTGGTTTGGAATTGATTCCAGAAAGAAATGCCCCTTTTGTCCAACTATCACAAATATAAACATGGAATTAGGAATTTACTGGAGTATGGTGCTCTGTGTAAGGTACAACAAATGATGAATTTGTAGAAAAGCTGCTTATGTCCACCATTAAGTATGGTAGAGGATCCATTATACTGTAACTTTGTATTACCCATAGGTTGTGGGAACCTTGTAAGAGCTCCAGGCACAAGTAAATGTTTAAATTACAAGGTGATTTTCAATAAAAAAAAATATTTTTCTGTCTTAATTTGGTCTTTAAACAGTATAATAATCCAGAACACGTAGCCAAATCAACTTAAAAATGGTTCATCAGACACAAAATCAACCTTCTCCCATGGCCATCTCAGTCGCCAGACATGATAAATTCTATTGAGTTAGCTGAGAAGAGAGCATAAGAGAGGAACAAGGACTCCACAATCAAGCTAGACTGAGCAAAGAAGGAGGAGTCAAAGACCCCTTTCTATATGCTTCAACCTTGTGAAATGTTACAGAAGAATAGGTATAAGTATTTTTTCATGTGACTTGTTTTTCACTCAAAAACCATACTCAAATTAAAAAAAGAGAGTATTAAATGTTTAAATATAAAATGTTGATGCCACAATGAAGTATGTACTTAGGGGTTGTTCACAGTGTTCATCATTTTCACAAGTGTTAAGACCATATGCTCGGTTGGGGTGGGGGTGTGGGTTTAAGACCTGTTGTACACTTCTTAAATGATTACCTTTTTATAATACACTCTGGTATTACAGCTCATTTTGCTGTTCTCGCACATGGCAAACGTGTCATCGCAGGACAACACAGGACGCAGAATTAACAGTGCGCTAAGTAGCTCAGTTGTGCAGCTCTGTGGCAGGTATGGCAGGTGCAGAATACAGTCGCAGAAAACTGTCAGTTCATGTCAGCCAGTATGGTTGGGGTAATGCACCACTAAAAGATTCAGCAGCACATTACCGGAGCTGGGCAAAATTCGGTTCCCGTTAAATATTCTGTTTTCTTAAAATTTAGGTGTGAGTCATGTAAGGTTAGAGTTAGTGAACTGCAGACTGGTGAGGAGAATCTGAAATAGTCATATACTGGTGCTTCCTACGGCACCAGGGTTATACCAGCAGGAGTACAGAATACCACACAACACCAGGAAAAAAAGAGAGAAGCTGACTACTGTAAAGCCCTCATTCAGAACCAGTCACGAATGCACTTTGGGTCAGCAAACACACGTGTTACCAACAATTAGTCTAAAACACGACTTATTCTGTTTATGAATTGCTTCTTTACTCATTCTGAATTGTTTCTGAACTTTCCGACCGTGCTGGTTTAGAGCCTCAAAGCTCTTTGCCTTGCTTTCCTCCCCTCCCCTCAGAGCCTGAGGCTTCATATTGTTATATTTTTATCTCTTCTAGTTTTTTTTTTTACATTTTACATAGTTTTCTTTTTATTCTGCATATTTTAAAAAGTCGCATTGTCTTTATAGACGACAATTCTGACCTGTAAAATAATAATACTAATTTTTCAGTGATGTGCCATGAAAATGTAAAATCACAGTAACTTTACCTAATAATAGCCCCTTATGTACATAGGTTCTATATCTATGCCTCAGATATAACATATTGGGGTACTTCAAAAGGAACACTTTTTCTCCAGGAGGTGGTGTGGGGGGGCTTTTTTTTTTTTTTTTTTTTTTTTTTTTTTTTTTTTTTACACATTTCTATCAGACTATCTACTAAACACGTCTGGTACAGTGTGTCTATCTGATTATTGTGCTAACCTGTGATCCTCGGGAGCCTCTCTTGTGGTCCCATTCTGAACGGGAAAGCATCTGTGGGAAACAAAGACAGAAACATGTTCAAAGCTCAGTGCTTCACATCCTGTGTCTGGTAACTTCCTGGATCAGGCGCACCAAAAGAAAAAAAAAAACAAAAAAAAAACCTGTAAATAATCTGTACTGTTTTAGGAAGGGGTTGGAGCACATGGATGAAAATGCTTATGAAGGAGAAGAAAATGTCAGTTGTTTAAACTTTTTTGTCGTTTTTAGTACGCACGCGGCTCTAATGTAATTTCACAGCCAGGTTTAGTTTACTTTAACTCTCATTTACTGCCTCAGGAGTGTATGGAGGCTGAGGATTTTTTATTTATTCTAATTACCAGCCTCTGCGTCCTCCCACGGGCCTCGTAAACCCATTTTCCACTCTCTTGTGTTTCTCCACATGCATAAATGCGGTTCTGCCATTGTTTCTTTTTTTTGCTGAACATGTTGCTTAAGAGGTCAACATTAAACTCAGGCTTATTTCTGTCAGACCCACCACCATAACGAAACGCAAGCCCAGCATGTTGCTAAATTGCAGCTGAAAGCTGCAAAGAAAGAGGCTCAGTATGAAAGCCAATTTGATAATTCAGGTGTAATTTACTGTGTCAATGGAGGTCACTGAGTTGTATCATGCTGTGAGTGGAAAAATTATGCTAGTCTGGACAACAGAGTTATTTTGAGTTCCCGAAAGAGCTTCTTTGCTAAACAAAGAAAAAAAGCTAAAAATCCTCATACTTCATAACAATCTAAATTCAATTCAGTTAAATCCATTAGCCAACCTTATCGGCATCACTTCTTAATCAAAGATTTGCCCAACACTGCTGCCTGTGCCATGTAATTCTATGTAAGCTAGAACTTTCACACCATATAGATTTTAATGCTTTTACTGAAATAAATATTAATTACTGGAAAATAATATTACAATGAGAGCATGAGAGCGAAACAATAGGAACAATAATGTTCTGCTCTGATACGCTCCACATAACCATCCACTACACAGTTATTAAGCTTTATATCGGCCATTTGAACCTTTAAACCTTTGCATTTTGTCTTTGTAAGCAAGGATTAACTAGCTTAAGTCAGCTATCAGCACACTTTCAGATATTACTAATAGGTTTTGATAGCAATACTGTAATAAGCTATAACAGATTTTTCAAAAAACAGCAATAGTGTTCTTGTGAACATGTCTTAACAGACACACTTTACTTTGCTGTAAAATAAATCAAACTCACATTAGATGTAGTTGGTCACCTATAGAGCAACATGTAAGGCCAGTTTCTTTATCCATTCATCCAGCCAATTATCGTCTACAGCTGCGTATCCTCGCTGGGTCGCAGGCAGGCTGGTGCCTTTCGCCTGCAGTCATTGGGCCGGAGGCAGGGTGCATGCCAGACAAAGCAGTTTCTGTATTTGTCGGGATATTTTACTGTGACTCGTTATTTAAGTATGATAAAATCTACCCGCCCAAAAACAAGCTTCCATGTGCCCATGCATCTGATGACAGAACAAAAGGCATAAGGGAAGTTTTGTTGGTGTTTCTTCCTCTTTAACCATAATTATGTGAGAACTCTGCATAGATAATTTGAAACCAATGAAATACATGGAAGCGGTTTCTGAAGAGGACCAGGGTAGACTGGAAATACCAGAATCATTATCAGCGGAGCATCGTGATTTTCTCAATAGTGTCTCTTTGTGTTGAGGAGCGACTATAGTCACAGGTATATTAATCAACACGCCAATATTTTGAAAATGACAATTGACATACTCCATTTACCAATCTGTTAGCATCTTCATTAACCTGTTGATCTTTAGTGGATTAAGAAATTCTTAAAAGGGTTTTCACAGCCAGAACCTCTATAATCACATATGCTGAACATATTAAAACAAAAAATATATTGTTGTTTCTATAACCCTCTTAAACATAGCAGTTCACCTGTAAAGTGCAGCCTGCTAAAGAGGAGGACATCGTTGTTAAAACTAAACCCACCTAGACCAAATAATGGTATATTTTGGCAGTGTTGTACAATAAAATTAAGAAAAAGAAGAGTTGACGGGATAATATAGCGATTCTGTTTTATGGAGATAAAGGTAGCATAAGACTGCTTCCTGGACTTGAAGCTCAGCTTTGGTGCATAGCTGGGAAGTCTCTGGCCACTGTGCCCCCTCCATTCCTTGCACAGATGCCATCATATACCATTATATAATAGGTAGAATTCTACCAAACACAACTTTTACAGACTATTGCCATGTTGATTCTGTGATGGGAGCGCTGGGCATTTCACCTTATAGCAAACAAATAATTCAATAGCTACTAATAGCTTAACATTTGCATATGGCAAAACCATTTTGTCCAATTTAAGAAATGTAGTAAAATCTAATGAAGCATCAGGCTAAAATAGAAGGCCTCCGATTTAAGCCTGTTTGCTGTTCCGATGTCCCGGATAACTGAGAATATGCACAGGCATAATAAAGTATCAAGTTTCCAGTAATAATAACCACCTAACATTTTCTGACACATGTAGGTCACGTGACCACCTTTTTCATCTTGAATCCTAGCACAGTTTACTAAGTCATCTGACTACCAACGAAACTTCAGAGCAAATAATGAAAAAGTATTTAACCATTGTTTGAAGCAGACCTGCTGGCAGTAAAGCAATGGTTTGGAGTCTGTAATTATTCTTTACAGTCTGATAAACAAACATGCTACTGCCATATATAGCTGAGCAGGATATATGTTCTGTTTCAATCTTTATAGGAAATATGTTGTCCACCTTGTCCTTTGGTCAAGGTTTCATTAACAATGGGCATAGCAGCACAAGAATTAGTGACCCTGACAGAAAGCAAACATTTTTTTACACATCATTCATTAAAAAACAACAACAGTCTTTGTATAATTTGACATTTTGGAAGTTTAAAAAAGAAACATAAGTGCTTTCTTAACCAGTATTTCCATGCTATATTTATAAAGGATGATTATGCTTTGATCATCTACAGTATTATTGTAAATCCCCTAAAATTTGTAAGAAGTTGACTAAAAAGGTACACAAATAATGTAAGTCCCTGTAGATGATATTATTTTCCAGTTCCTCTTTGCCTAACTTCTTAGTGCTCTAAAACCAAGATTTTGCCGTAACAGTACAAGAGCTGAGTGCAAAACCTTCTCCCCAAAGTTGCAGCAGAGCACTGCTCCATTAGAAGATCGCCTTAGCGCTAAAATATCCTGACACACACACATATAAACAGGCTGTGTTCTGACAAACTTATGTAACTCAACCTTTGATCTGTGTGCTATGAAAGAAAAACTTAGACTACAACAAAGTCTCCATGTGCTGTTTGATGAACCAAAAAATACCAACAAAAAAAAACATCTAAGCTGAGCAAAAAAATTGAACACTGCACACAGCTACCCTGCAAGGAGTGGCTCTGAAGGTCACAATAAGATGGTTTTCCGTACTAGCTCAACCATTTGATTGTACATCACTGTAAGGAAAAGCACAGAGATTTCATATGACCTGTTCATTCCACTTAATCTTTTATACCTATAAGAATAGGAAAAAGAAACACAAAAAGTTGTATTCAACACAGTGAAAGTTGAAGTAAATCTTTGAGTGATTGAGTGATCATATTATTGAATCATTTCAGCACCAGTGGAGTCGCAGTTAATTCTGGAGTGGTGATGCATATGTGCAGAAAACAAGAAATGTGTGAGCTGCAGCACTAATTTGAAGTATATTATTGACTTATCCAAAGGTTTTATGGCAGGTTGCTTTTTCTGGGGATCAACTTTTGCTAGAGCACATATTTTTGCGTTGTATGTATTAATTAATGTGCCAGAACCAATAGATAGGAAGAAACAATAGAGGGTTTGGGAACATTCTTACCTTATATACTTAAATGTGTATATTTTTGTCCTAAAAAAACAAAATCTTTTTCTTTCTATCTTTTTTTTAGTGTTCTTCAATCCTGGACCTCAGCACTTTTCATCTCATCTGACACATCTGAACCGACATGGCAACATTCTTTCAAATACATCAGTCTGAAATAGTGTTGCTACACATCAGGCTTTCCCAGATTTTGTCACATTCTTTTAGTGAATTTTGTTGTGGTAGAACAACACAAAATGGCACATCGCTGTGAAGTGGAAGGAAAATTACACGTAATTTTGACATGTTTACAAATAATATCTGAACAGTTCAGCAGAACCTTTTTCTGGAGTTTTACTATTCTATTGCATTAATAGGCTTTGATCAAACTGTTCCATTATGTCCATGGCTGTATTTCCATGTTAGTGTGTTTAGGGTTCTTGTCCTGGTAAAAAATTACTCCCACCCATAGCAAATGGGACTTCTTATTGGCTGCACTTGATTTTGTTTAGGGGTATCAAAATATCCTGCCAAAGCAAACTTTTTCAAGGTACTGTACCTGACCATAACCCATTCACACACACACACACATTTAACGTAGGATGTGCAACATTGTACGTGTCCTGGGTAAACTGGAGAAGAAATCACGTGTGCTGTGCAAGAACATGCATACTCTGCACATAAATGCCTGGTTTAGAGTACAGGACCTTCTTTATGTGAGACACCAGCGCTAACTGCTGCCACCACCTGTGCTGCTCTGATACAACTCTTCCATAATCAATGAGATCAAAAGTAGTATAGGTCTGAATGAACCAGACTTAAAAGAGTAGACATTTTTCAGCTCTGTTTACTCAGTTTATCATCCTTGATAAATACTGATTTATTTGTCTTAATATAATTTTTTCATACCATTTAAACATTTTTACCTGTCTGTTTTTTTAACTATGCAAAGTACATTGTGCGACAGTCACAGTTCAGAAATTGCTTTACAACTAAAGTGTGATTGATTGATTTTGATTGGCGGCCAGGGCAGTTAGGATCACCGTTGGGCAAAATATACATACAAATGCTCATCATTCCTAAGCTACACCTCAGAGCCATTAAACTCTTGTTAGCAAAGAAACACTGCTCCGAGCATGGGAGGTGGTGACAGCTCATATACCCCCCCTTTTTGTCATTGATCTCCCTGAAGTCTCTTAATGAGGCCAACCCATCACACTATCAACCTGCCATCAGCCTGTTACAGAGTCAGAAAAAATGAACCAGTATCTGCCACAGTCTATTGCTCACTGCAAGATAACAGCACACAGCATCTCTTAATCATTATCGGTGACATTGACTTATTATCTTTGTATTTCCTATATTTACACTGCCTTGCAGAAGTATTCACACTGCTTGGACTTTTCCAAAAAAAAATCTATTACACCCAAAAACTTTAATTTATTTTATTGTGTTTTTATGTGACGGACCTGCAATCATAAACATGAAGTGGTAAGAAATTGCTACAAAGATTTTACTGTTTTTAAAAAAATATAAAAATTGATTTTTGTAAAGTAGATGAAGAGTATCCGGGCAGCAAATTTCTAGTTTTACCACAAATTCTCAGTTAAAGATGTTTAACTGGGTTGTTCTATCATGAATGTGCTTTGATCTAAATCATTCCAATATGTTCTTATGTTCAGGGCTATTGTCCTACTAGTAGGAGACCTCCTGCCAGTTTCAAGTCTTTTGTAGCCTCTGACCGGATTTCTTCCACAATCGCCTTGCATTTAGCTCGATCCGTCTCTCCATCAGCTCTGATCAGCTTCGTTTACATATTGAAAGCTCAGAATCATCTTTAATTGCCATGTTGGAGCATACAAACAAGGAACTTTCCCTAAGTTTCAATTTGCTTTCAACGAAGACATTTTAAGTACAAACATACAAAAAAGGAAAATGTTAATTCTTTTGTAAACGCAGTATGTGTTTACACACTGTATATGTATCTACAAAAAAGAAAGACATGGTTGGATTGGTGTAAATAAGTGTGGTATTTATCTGGTTTTCTGACTGTGAAGTGTTCATCAACTTGAAAGCCTTGGGGATAAAAACTGTCTCTGTCGCAGCTGGTTTTTGTGAGCAGCGTTCACGGATCTAAAGGAAAAAACCCAAACAGTTTGTGTGCAGGGGTGTTAGGTCTGCAGAGATGTTGGTTGTTCTTTTCCTGCTCAGGACCTGTGTGGAGGGAAGGCCAGCCTTGATGATCCTCTCAGCAGACCTAATTGTTTATTGTAGTTTGAAGGTGTCTTGTTGTGTTGATGAGTCAAACCACACAGGGAGGGATGTGCAAAAAACAGACTGAATAATGGCAGTCTAGAAGATAACCAGCAGCTCCAGTGGAAGGTTGTACTTCTTGATTTGCTGTGAGAAGTACTATCTCTGCTGAGCCTTCTTCCGAGGTTGATGAGGGGTCAATTGGTGCATGGGGAGCTTTAGCTTTAGTGCAATGTGAAAAAGTTGGTAGAAGGGGTGATGACTGCTTTTCAAACCTGCAAACCTGCACTGCAAAAACAGAACTAGAAATAAGTAAAATGTTCTTAAAATTAGTGTATTTGTCCTTGATTTGAGCAGGTAAATAAGATGATTTGCCAATGGAATAAGATTTTTGCACTTAAAATAGGAACAATTCATCTCCATCATCTTATTTAGAGTGCAGGATGTCTAATTATCTTATTTTAGGGGTAAAAATACTCATTCCATTGGCAGATTACCTTATTTACCTGCCCAAATAAAGAATAAATACACCAACTTTAAGAACATTTTACTTATTTTTAGATCCGTTTTTGCAGTGTGTTAAGGTCGTCTCCCAGACATGGATTTTGCTCAGGATATGGGGACGAGATCCTGTAAGTTATGATGTTTCTTAGGGCATTCCAAACTGTATAGCTGTGTCACTAACTGAGAAACTGTTCTGTAGCTTCTCGCTTTAGCTTCTCTTTGTTGCCTTGATCTCCTTGGTCAGTCCGTTCCTGGCCTGCTTATGCAAGGCCCCGATCCCACTGCTTTAAGCCTGTTATTCATTTTTACAGAGCCTTCTCAGATGTGAAGTGAAATATGGCTTATTGTTGTTAAATGTGCAAAAAGGTCTTGGCAGATCCACGGAAATTTTAGAATTTTTTTCAGAGCAAAGCATCCAGATTTTTAGAGCAAAGCATCCAGCTACATGATGCTGGATAGTGCAGCATGACAATGCCAACATTATGCTTTACACTGGGGATGGTGTGTTCTGAGTCATGTCCAGTGTCAAATTTCACCCACACTGAAGGTTTGCAAGGTTTCCCCTACAAAGCTTGTAGAACACTGCATAAAGGAAATCTTAAAGGTATATAGCCACATTATACGCCTATACCAAAAAGACCAAAATCCAGTTGATTATGATAAAATAAGGCTATATACTCCACGCATCCATCCAGGTAGTATTTTGATAGTCCTTTCTGAACCCCAGCATGATGAGCTGACATAAACAGACGTGGCGGCATCTACTGGCAATACCACAGAACTATTAAAAAGCCAGATGGTGGCCATTGGCACAGCTACTAAATAAGTCCCCACCATGCTGTAATGGCTCACAGAAAACCGACAGCTCAGTGTGGTCGAAGACCAACCCGACCTACTCATATTTCAAGTTCCAGTGAGCTGCCTTCCACAAAATCAAGGAAAATTACAGCTCCTACCGAACACAAACAAGGACACAGCGTGACGGTAAGAATTTTTTCAAAGGCTAAAACATTTTCATTGGAATGAACGCATATTAAACGCATTAGAATGCTATTTCCCCGATAAGTAAGTTGTTTATGACCCGGTCACATGATGTTGTAATGGTACATATTCATAGAAAGGGCTATGTTTACTATCAAATTGAGCAAAAACAAAGCTTATAAGACAAAAATAACAAATACCACGCCAACAGGACATGATAATCTTTCAGAAAAACATTGTATGCAACCAAAGTGAGTTACTGGCATATACATTTTTAAAATGGCATATAACGTGAATATGTACCTTTGAGGCCTACACTCAAAACTGTCTTTCATGTTTTTTTCGTATTCAATATAGACCAAATTGGTAGTGTGCACTAACTAAACTTGTCATATCAATAGTTCCTCCAGACTTACCATGGGCTTCTTTGCCACTTCTCTGATTTTTATTTTCCTTTTCTGGCCCTGTCACTTAAGGTGGGCAACACTCAACACTCAAATAATGAATTGAACAGTGCTTCAAATATTGTTTTGTAACCTAATCTGTTAAACAAACTCATGTTTGCCATTTATTAGCACAAACGTAAAACGGCATGCATGCTTTAAAAATATCAATATCAGCTCTTCTCTGACACCATGGTGGGAGTTTCTTAAAATGACGGAGTCATCACTTTTTCCATGCAGCCGTACACCCATCTGGCATAATCCTGACATCCTACAAAAAAATAAAAAATATGATAAACTTCCCATACTGGAAGAATAAAGGTATTGAATACCTGGAACATAGAGTATATTTGAAGGAACTGAGTGTATCACATTTGATAGATTAAAGATACAATATATCATATTGACAAAAAATTAAAGCTATAATAAAAAATACATTTAAGCTCATTAAAGGTGGTTTACAATTTTCAAAAATGCATTAGACTTCCTTGATCTACCCCCCCCCCCCCCCCCCCCCTCAAAAAAAAAATATATTGTCTAAATTATACAGGACACAGTCTAAAATAGATGATTCAATATTTCTTTCTATTATGAAATGGGAAACGGATTTATCAGTCACCGTTGAACAAAACCCCTGGTCTCAGATACGTTCAAGAACTTTTCAAATGACTAGAAACCCAGATTTACAACTAATACAATACAAACTCCATCCCAGAGTACACAATACAAGTCAAAGATTAATTAGAATGGGTCTTGCACAATCTAATATGTGTTCACAGTGCACAAGCAATAATCCTGACAATTATATTCATGCATTATGGTTATGGTTCTGGGGCCAGATATGTGAAGACTTGTCAAAGTGTCTGAGATGTAAAATTTCACCTTCCCCTTCAGCTTGCTTGCTGGGTAACTTGGAGGATAACAATTTGGGAAAAAAACGGTTTGCATGGCTTTCTCTGCCCTATGTATCACTAAAAAAAAAAAAAAAACTTAATGAATTTGAAAAGCAAAAAAATTCTTAGTATTAATCAGTATAGAGATCTTTTGTTGATTTATATTAGACTTGAGACAGCATCTGTCCCCACATCAGATCGATTTGTCAGGGCTCCCTTCATCGGCTCCATCACTTGGTGGGAGTGTTTACCATTTTTCAGAGATGGTTTCAAGACAATGGTTGTTTGTATACTTTGTTGTTTGTATCCTGTTATAATTTATCGGTTTGTTTTGCTGTTCTTTTTATATATCTCTCTGCAGGTGTAGAAGCAGACTCTGAGGATGTTATCTTGCTCTCTCCTGTTCCTCTCATCTATTTTTTCATTAATTTTGTCTAATTTTTTGCTCTTCGTTTTTGTCTCCTAGCTTCCAGTTTTTGTGTCCATTGAACATGAAACAGTCCCAGAATAAAATCTAATGAAGGTTTTTGCATATATAAATCAAGTGGAGCACTATGGTGAAACCACTAATGCCCCACTTGTGACAGTAAAACCTGTTTGGCTCTCTTTGGCATTGAGACACCAATTCTTAACGCTACTCTGCCAGACAGGGCAAATAAAAAAAAGGAAAGAAGAAAAATAAAGAAAAAGGAAAAATAAACTCAAGTTTGTGGGGGTGGGTTTCACTTTGTACAGGCTTGAATAACAGGTTAGCCAGAATAATGCTGTCAAGATCTTTATTCTAACTTTCACTGGTGGGTGAGCTGCAGTACAACTGTCCTTATCACAGCTGTGATAATTGGCAGGAGCATTTTTCACACCCACAGATGGAGATAATGAGTGCTTTCTTGACATTTATTTTTCTTATCATTTAAAGGGGAAGTCCAGTCAACAAGGAAAAAATCAGGAGATCATTAGCTATAACTAAAACTAATACATTTGTTGTTATGAATTTAGCATGAATCAATATAAAAAATAAAAGCATAAATTGACGTCTGGATTACTGTGTATGGACAAATATGGGCAATAATGGCCGCCTGACATCACAGCCTGTGACGTAGAATCGCGGAGATCTGACGGCAGTTCTCCGCGCTTTACAAGCAAAGTCAATAAGAGCTGTTGTACACAGCTGTGATCAACAACAATTATTTCGGATTTCCAGAGGACTTCACTATTGAAATTTGCGAGAGCTATTGTTGAAGCAACCATGCTCATGTGCATGGCAGTTGGATGTAACAATACATCAGGTAAAAGTGGAAAAAAACATTTGTTTTTTCACCTTTCCGATTCATCATCCACCTTGGGCTGTTTTGTTGGATTACCACCATGAAGAGGGAGGATTTGCCATCGAACTTCTGGCCAAAGAGAAAACATGTCGTCTTTAGCCAACATTTCGAAGAAGAATGTCTTCAAGATGACATGAGAGTGAGACATTTTGGTAGGTTTTTCTTTTTGATGATGTAGAATTTGCTGGAACATTTGTTTACCGACCAGAGCGGTGAAGGGATACGACACACTTAGAAAGTATGCTCACTGTTGTGAAGCCCACTTATTTTATGCAACTTTGGTCTTATTTTTTCTAAAGTCGCTTGTAAATTTCATGAGTTGTGGGTTGCAGTTTTTTTTTGGGCTTATTTCTGAAAGTGAAGTCGATTGTTTTCGCTCTAAACTAAGTGACGGTGAAATATCCCTCCGCTTCATAATGCACTGCAGCTCATCCTGACAGGAGCAGAGTAAACTCAGAAGGAGTCAATCTGCCTGTATTTTCTGCAGTTTACGGTTGCAATAACTGGTGATAACTGCTGAAAGTAGATTAGGTGGTGCAGATCACCATTTTGAGCAGAGATTGGTTCTAAAGATGAGTTTTATATTCATCTTCTAATATTGCAGGACCCAACCCATAAACCGTACTTTAATGCTTATTTTTTTGTCTTATTATGTCTCTAAAATGTAAAATTTGTAATAATTTAAATTTAAATGCTTAATACCATGTCTATCTTTGTTTACGGGGTTAAAAAAATATTTTTGTATGAAAACGGATATTTATTTACAAGGGGACAGATAGGGCATTGGGACTTGCTCTACAGCCGATCCCGCACAGTGACGTCACAAACTGGGAGGAGGCAGTACTGTTCTTCATCAAGATAGCGGCCCCCATAAAAGGACCTTCAAATGAAAATTACTCTTAATTAAAAAAGCTTATCATTTATTGAACAATATGTAATAATTTTATATTTAAAGTACTTTCAGCAGTTTGAATTCTGATTTTGATCCGTACTTCTCCTTTAAGGCAGATTCAGGTTTACAATGTGGCACTAAATTGCCCTGTAGAGCTGGTAAGTTTGCTCTGGTGTTGCAAAAACAATGACCCTGTCACCGGTTCACTCATTCGTGAAATCATTCATGAAAAAAATAATAGATGATTTAAAAAAAAATAATTATAAAAATAAAAATGTGTTATTTATATTCATGTGTATTTACTCAATACCTGAAATAAAGCCAATCAATGCAACTAATTACCTTCTAAAGCCAACTAAATGGCAAATAGACTCCACCTGTTTGTAATTTCGTATCAGTACAAATACAACTATTGCTGGAGAAGGAGAGAATTGTCCAGAGAAGCAGCCAAGAAGGCCATGTCAACTCTGGCAGAGGTGCAGAGATCCACTGCCCATAAGCAGCAAACTGTTGATGGGATAATCTGTTAACGCTATAAATCTGTTCTTTATGGAAGAGTGAGAAGATAAAACCCAATGTTGAAAGAACACTATAGGAAGTCCTGTTTGCAAGTTGCAACAAGTCATAAAGGGGACACAATAGGCACCTCAAAAGTGCTCTGGTCAGGCACGGCCAAAATTTGATTTCTGTCCAACACACAAATTATTGTGAGGCTTAAAACTAAACTTGCACCTCAACTGGACATACAATCACAATAGTCAAACATGATAGTGGCAGCATCAGGTTGCTGTGATACTTTACTTCAGCGGCAGCAGGACTACACTGTAAAAGTGCGGAAAGCCTGAGTTCTTTTAAATCAGGATTAAAAACACATTTGTTTAAAATTGCCTTCAACTGTCCTAGTTAACTGAATCACCACTTTTTTGTTCTATTTTCTATCTATATTTTATTCCTACTTGCTCTTATTCTGTTTTATTTTGCTATGTTTTAATCATGTAAAGCACTTTGCATTGTCTTTGTACTGAATTGTGCTATATAAATAAATTTGCCTTGCCTTGCCTACCCAGCGAGGGTTGATTATTAGGAGATGGCTGAAGTTAAATATAGAGCAATCCAGCAAGAAAATGTGTTATAGGCTGCAAGACACTTAAGACTGGTAAAGAAGTTTGCCTTTCATAAGGATAAAAACTCAGTCATAGAGTCAAAGCTACAATGAAGTTGCAGCTTGTTTATTTGTTAGAATGATGTTGTCAAATGCCAGATGTAAATAGAATTGAGGACACACTGCAAGCCTTAAGAATTGATGTTCACAGACACCCTCCATGCAATCTGAGTTTGAGCCATTTGGCTGGAAGAATGTGCAAAAATGTCAGTTTGTAGATGTGTAAAAGCTGACAGAATGAATGCCATGTTACAACCACAAACATTCACGTTTGAACTTTTCCATATTTTTTCACTTTACAACCACAAAGACTATGAATAATTTTACTAGACACTTATAAATGCACAGATATGTTTCTGACTATACAGTGTTTAGATACCCATTCACCACCTTTTGTGCTCTTTAGTAAATAAAAATGCAACAAATCCAAAAGTGATATGCCATTATACCTACCAGGGGATTTTTAATTTTTTTTTTTTTGCAACTTGACAAATATTTAGCAGCACCAGATATTCCATCTTAACACATCTTTATATTAGCTGTAATTGTTACACCAAGGTATTTAGGAAAAGGAAAGTGTATACATAAACTATTAACAGGTATGTGAACGGTACATTGTGAAACTGAAAGCTAAGTAAAAGTATGAAATTCAGCCAACTTGTATCCACTTTTCCAGACAAACCTATAAACCTTCTCCTCTATAGCATTCATCCACTTTGCTCGGGCTATCAAAAGACGTTATAAATCCTCCCCCTGCGTGCCTGCCTGCTGGGGAGGAATATGGAGAGCTGTTCCTAATCATGCTGGCTAATGTTTTACAGGTTTTACTGTGGGGGTCAGTAATTGTGAGCCATTTGCGTCATCACTGGAGGGAAGGGAACTATTGAGGTGGGCTGCCAAGGCCAGGGGAGGGGGGCTGTGTGCAGGTAATGAGGAACACGCTTGTGTGTGTGTGTGTGTGTGTGTGTGTGTTTGTGCATATTGCAAGATTTGCACATGCACAGTTAAAAGCATCCACAGATCCTCAGTTTCTCACGCTTGCAAAACATAGAGCTAATGAACAAAATCTCACACTGAAAATAATCCCATGATCTCACAAAGAATCTACATTTGCTCATTTTCCCCTCTTGTCAGCTATTCACACTTTCTTATTCCGACATTTCTAATTTGTAGAGTGTGACTAATGAGATTTATAGACTTTAGGTTATATGGAAGCTTGATCCTTGAAGAACGCAGGCTAGACATGAAAAGGCAGAAGCTTCGAAACCCGAGAAGAACATCCCAACTGTTATGTACAGGGGTGGCATAATCATGTTGTGTAGGTGTTTTGCTTCAGGTTGGACTGGTGCAGTTTTCAAAATAGATGACACTGAGAGAGTAATGAGCATTTTGAGGAAACAATGAAGCAACACCTCAAGAAAAAACTTTAGGGCTTGTAGACAAATGAAGTAGCTCAGGGCAACAAAGTCCGTGTTTATGATTGGACATCCCAAAAAAGCCTGATCTCAGTCCCCCTGAAAGTTTGTACGCAGAGCTGAAATGCTGGTGTGCAAGGCAGGCTAAAAACCTGAATCAGTGATACAAGTTTGACCAGGGGGAACGAGCCAAAATTCCAGTAAACTAAGTATATCATTTTTTGACGCAAATCATGCAGTTTAAAAAGGAAACTCTAGCTAATATTAAGAAACAGCATGATTTTAAATAAACTTATACAATTATTTTAAAAATGTCCTCTCTATCATTATTCTGGTATTCAACAGATAGAAATTGTTTTGATAATCCCTACCCCCTAAAGCTGTAAACGTTTAGTGTCCTTATTTCTCAGACAGCAAAGGGTATGTGTCTTTTTAAACACTATGTAAACATCTGGTTTTAACTACATCTGTTTCCAACAGTGTGTTCACCTGGGTGACCTGTGTTGATCATAAAAGGTTTCAGTCACCACCTCAAATGGGTTTTCATTTGACTGGTTTTATCTTACATCCTTTTTATTTTTGCTGCAAGGAGCTCTTGATCTGGCTGACAACTCCTTATAAAACAGTAGATGTGTCACTCAAAGCATTCCTAGTTTTAATTATATAGGAATTCCAAGGGGTAATGTTCTTTAAACGGTTATTTACATAGTCAATCCCATTTTGTCAAGAGACATAAAAACTGTTTTCGCCTCCTTTTATTCAAATTACAAACATGTTTATTTCTTCAGATAGATTTGGGGATTTTACCAAAGAGGTCCATGGGGAATTAACTTCCTTTTGGAGCAAGCCTTTAAGTGGCTATTCCAGGAACTGCAAGTTTTAACTTTTCCAAAATGTTCCATTCTCTTCTAAGAGGTCGACAATGTATCTTTCTTGAACTTCAATGTTGTTGTCTCTTTCCTTCCAATCTCTCTTTGCAAAAGAAATATATATAAATCAGATAACAATATGGTCACTGAAAAGTTTAATTGAAAACTGATTGTCTCTGCATCAATGCATCATTCGTGGGTGAGCAATATCAGGCCAACCTTTTTAATAGCAACTGTCACTCAAGCAAATTTGGTTTCAGCATTCTCACATATTTTCCAAATAAGTAGAAAAAAGACTTAGACATTTTCAGCTTCTCGTTTTATGTAATAAAAACTAAAATGTGATCATTTCTTCTCTAAAGTTTAAAATTTTATGTTCAATTGATGGACAGAAATACCCTTAGAAGCCAGAATTAATCGTGGGAAAGTCAGCTGTTTCTTACCAACCCTGAGTTTAAGATCTGTTTGGTAGCCTTGCATATAAATCTTAGTGATAGCTACAGTAAAATAACTGTTCAAATGCACCTCTGTCTGTGTGTATCTCATCAGATCAGTCATACATACAATCTCCTTTAGTAAACAAGTGTATATAATGTTTTAAGGGGCCTAGTCACATACTATGACTTTACAAATTTCTATCCCAGTAACTTTCAGTGGTTGCATACAAAGGTTTTCCAACTAAATTATCTCGCCCTGTTTGCTTATTATATGTTATTTGGTCTTCAACTATGCCAAGCTGTCACTTCACCGTGAGGTATTGCAGGCTGGTCTACAGTAGGTGTGTCAATTGTCACCATCTTGCTTTCTGATAGTTCTGTGGTACTGCTGGCAGATGGCACAACAATGTTTATGTCTGCTGATCATGCCCGGTGCAAAAAGTCTTTTCAGGCTCAAAAAGTACTAAGTAAACACTATCAGGATGAAAACTTGGTGTATATTCTTTTATTTGAAGAAGATATGCTGTTGTTTTTTATGGTCATAGTCTGTGACTAGCCTGTTTAATGTGATAACAGAACATATCCATGATTGATCAAATTCCGCTAGTTTTCAAACTTTGAACTGGACAGCAGATCTAAGGTTGAACTTCAGAGGTTTTTAAACACAACATAAGTAACCACAAGTAGTAGTCCCCTGTTCTACACCACAGTTAATAGCTTTGTATTAACCTTGTAAATAATTAACACCAAAATTTCATCTGAGGACCACTAAAGGCGGTCTAAATACCTAAACTGCTACTTGCACAATAGTTTGAAACCATGGCATTAAGCAAAGGGTGATCACTTGTTTCTCAAGTGTGTGAACACATTTCCTCAAAGCTGATGTGTTAGAAGTAGGCAAAATGAACAAACGTAAGGAAAATTAGCGAGTTTGATAAGTCGGAAACTGAGTTGGCTCTACGACTGGGTAATGGCATCTTTAAATTTGCAGCTATTATGGGGTGTTCCCGGTCGGAACTCGTCCACAAGCAGGAACAACTGTTGTGAACCGTGACTGCGGCATGGACATTAATGCATAATAGATGAGGCACTGTAGCTCAAATGAATGGTGGTTCTGATAGGAAGATGTACGAATACACAGTGTACTGAAGTTTATTACACATGAGGCTTTACAGCTGCAGACCACCCAAGGTGCCCAAGCTGACTCTTTTCCACCCCCCGAAGTTCCCACAGTACAAACATAATCATAAGAACTGGACCATATAAAGATGGAATGAGGTGATTTAGTCTGATTAATCCAGTTTTCTTTAACAGGATGCATCCGTGTCCTGTGGGTTTAAGGTAAGCCAACAGGGTTAGTTTGATGCTTTGGGCAATGCTTTGCTTGGAAACCTTGATGCTGCTATCTGAGTAGATGTTACTTTACACATGATACCTACCATTGTCGCAGACCATGTTCAAGCTTTCATGTGAGCGATATTCTACTATCACTGTACTTTTTCAGCAGGATAGCACGCCTTGCCACAGAGCAGAATTACACCAAGAATAGTTTGAAAAGCACAACAAACAGCTTCAGAGGCTGATTGGGGATCCTTCCACAGATACCAATCTGATAGAGCAACTTTATGACAAACAAGTCTGATCCATGCAGGCCCCACCTTAGAGGACCTAATGGATCTGGTGACTGTTTCTTAGGGCTAGATACCACGGGATACCTTTGGGGGTCTATTGGAATGTATGCCTCAATAGAACAAGGCTTTTTGGGCAGAATACAAGGGACCAAGACACTGTCACAATGGTCACAAGGCTATAGTTTATCAGTGTATCTAACCTTTAAAGGATTTTTGTAGCAGGGATCAATTTATTAAAGGCCATGTGATTAGAAGAAAGCTAACTTCTCAAGTTCTTTGCTCATTTTTAAGCAATGGTAAATGGCTTTAGCATAGCAAAGAGAATCAACATCAACACAAATAACGTGGTATAGTTCACTAGTAAAATGCTTTTATGAATAATGGCAGCACACAGGGGCTAATTTCTTCTAGAAGAAGCAAAGTATATCAAGCATGACGTTTGAAGTTAAATGACAATGCAAGCTTATCTCAATATATCACACCACAGTGAAACACACTGAACCAAATAGTTCATTTTGGCAGAATAATTAAGTTGGAGCTCTGCCCTCTAAAATTACTCTGATCTCACTCACTAAGAAGTCTAACTTGAGCTTTGCCATAACACCCAGAGACTGTCAACACAGAGTTCAGTAAAAGGCAATGTTGTGAGAGCATTACTTTGAGTACAGATGCTTCCTCCACATTATTTAATCTTTTATGAACTGAATTGACTTAGCAATGCATTTTTTTCTCAGATTTTCAGATAGTACATGCGTACATGCACAAATGCACACATTTACCCAACAATTTTACCCAGTACAATCCTATCAAAATTCCCACAGGACTGTGATTAAAAAAAAGAGAAGGAATTGCCTGCTGAAGCACGTACCATTAAATCATATCCCATCATCTTTTATAAATCACTGACATGCAAATATAAATGTGCTGTGAAGCCTCAAATAAACAGCATGTGTCTCTGTGTGAGGCCATAAATCTTTGCTTCCTCTTTTTGCAGGTGGAAGAATTTGTACTACTGAGTGTGATCCTCTGAAAGAGACTCAAGTCAACCCCAAGGGGGGAGGTCTCCAACATGAGACTGTAAAGTGCTTGTTTTGTCCTTTTAAGTTCCATAAGGACTCTGGTTTCCCAAGAAAAGGAAAATAAGGTTCATATGGGGACACCCTCACTTCTAATCTGCATTTATTCCTAATGTGCATGTACATACATGTATATACATATACATTGGATGTTTAATAAAATTGTAATTGTAAGCTCTTTTTTTACTTTATAATATTTATTCTTTAAGCTGTCTATGTTATAAAGTATTGTGAATGACTGAAAGAGTGGGGTGTCTTTTTTTATTGGGAGTCCTGGACAATATAATTTCCCATCAGGGATGAATAAAGTTGTATTCTGTTCTATTCTGTTGATGTGCAGAAGAGGAGGAGGAGGTGATCTTCACTCTGGATGGCTTCTTAGTATGAGATAAAGCAAAGGACCAATGAGAAGGGGCCCAGACAGCATGCTGACAGCCACCCTGGAAACCTGTCTTAAAGAAAAGCAAACACAAAGATAAGATACAGGGGATGATGGCTATCCTCAGGGGAAATAGGCTGCAGACTGTGCAACAGTTAGCCATCCTATTCTAACATGCTATATTACTGGGGCTCACAGAGGCTTAGTAAGTAATACACAAAGTATACTATCTTAAACCTCTCTGCCTCAAACTCCTACACGATGCATGTCATAATAACCAGATAAAGTAGACTGTAGCAATACTATCTTATCACTGTGTCTAAAAGCAATGATGCCTGGTTTTAGGCCATATTAAGGCAAGGTAAGGCAACACGCGTATCTTTGCAAGCAATGGAACCATTTCCCAAATTTATATTTCATCTGTCAAAGCTTTTCCAGACTATGATGTCAGATGATGACAAAGAAGAAATCAAAGTATTTTCATAAGTCATTTATTTGGATGTTATTACCACCTACTGGCCTGGCATAGTTACTTCACCAAAACATGCCTGCCTTGCACTGTGTTGATTGCCATTTTTTTTCACATTTCAATGTATTTTATTGGAACTTTATGTGACAGACCAACACAAAGTAGTGCATAATTTTTATCCGGTTTTGGCCCTGGGGGGTGAAGGGAAAATGACTCATGGCTTTCTCAATTTTCTACTGATAAATAAATAGAAAATTCGACATACATTTCTATTCAATAACTTTGAATCAATACTCTATTGAACAATTGTTTGCTGCAATCAGCTGCAAGCCTTTTGATGCATATCTCTATTAGTATTGCACACCTAGAGCCTGACATTTTAGTTGATTTCTAAAATAGCTGAAGCTCAGGCTAAGTCAGATCGAGACCTTCTATGAACCTATATTTTCAGGCTTATTTTACTTTAGAGCTGGGTTCTGACTAGGCAAGTCTATCACACTATATTTGCTCTCACTACTTAGATCTAAATAATTTGTCCCAGTTCGCACGCTCCAGTGCGAACTGCATTTTAAATATCCCCAATTATAATCAAGGCCAACATCAACTTGGCCTTCGCAAGGCAGCATATGGCGGTAGTATACTGTTGGCCATCTACTAAAATCAGACTTCATTCTAATTTTATCAGACAGTGGAGCCCGACAGTAGTCGCTATACACAGATCACGCCACACTAATGGGAAACTCAATAATCACGACATACATATTTAGAAAATATTTCACTGAAGATGGACTAGACTTTATTAAATCCCTCAATACGTTGAATATATACCTTACAAGTTCAATAACATATGGATGGGCTTCTGAATGCAATTGGTTGCACTGGGTTAAGGGTATAGGAGTAAAATGGGTTGTACACAAAAGTATGCCACACTTTTCAGATTTTATTTGTAAAATATTTTCTGCACCACACTGTGTTGGTCTAATGCATACAAATTCCAAGGAAGTACAAAGAGTTCTGTAGTTGTAACGTGATGAAATGTAGAAACGTTTCATGGGTTTAAATACTTTTGCAAAACACCATATATTGTAAACTTTGCAGAATATAATCTGGGTCAACTATAAGTGCTAGAAAACTAAGTGTGTTCATGAATACAAAACATGGAAAAGACATGCTGTAGAGGCAGTGCATGGGTTGATGCTCCAGGACAGCTTTAGAAACACAGTGGTCCATCATGGAAAGTGTTAAGGTTTTTACAAGTTTAAGAAGGTTATCATAGAAAAGAGAGGAGCAGGAATCCTACATTTCAAATGTATCTTTGTTTTGTTCTTTAGGTTTTAATAATTACCTGTTACCGAGCCACACAACCTTTTCACTTTTATCTGCCACACTCTTTACCTTTTTACCATGTCGGGACATCGTTAGATCCATAAGCATACTAGCCAATAATTAGCCAAATCTTGATATGCACGGTGATACATTTATTGGTTGACTTTGTGGTGGTTATGTTTTTAAATTAGTTTATTTTAAATGCTGTTTGATGTATGATTTATAACCGCAGGCCTTCACAAGATGAAAGCCACAAGCCGAACTGTCTACAGATCTCGCTGGAGTTTGACCACCATAAAATGTTTCATCACCTTGTGGCCAAATTCTGCTGTCTGCCTTTTGATGCTGTGCAGGTAATAAAAGGTTGGTTTATTGCAGCTTTTTGTGCTGCAGTGGCAAAATCGAGAATAAAGTGAGGAGATATGTTGAAAAACGTCATACTAAAGAGCAGAGTCAGACATTCTTTGGAAGCTCCTCTACTGACAGCACTAATAAAAGGAAGAAAGTTACCATTTTACAAAAACAACTTGATATTATATGAGAATTCAACCACCAGACGACAGTTATTTTAATCTCAATTTGGTCCATAAAGACTAGCAGTTTCTTCCTGTCTTAAACATACAACTCAACCAGGCCTGGAAAGAGGCTATTATACCATTGCCTAAGGATAATAAATAGCATTTCTTTGGCCCCAACAGTCGGCCAATTAGCCAGTTACCAGCTTTAAGTAATATTTTTCAAAAGGCAATTTTTGATCAAATACAATTATACTTCTCTGATAATAGTCTCTTAACAAATTTCCCACATGCCTACAGAAAAGGATATTCCACATGTAAATTGTTGACACAAATGAATGGCTGATGAATGGTACACAGAACTAGATAATCAAAAGATATGTGGAGTAGTCCTATTAGACTTTTCAGCAGTGTTTGATGTGATTGATCGTAACCTGCTTTTAGAAAAACTTGAGCTTGATGGTTTTAAACCATCAGCGAAAACATTGATGAAGAATTACTTGTCTGATAGATCACAGCATGTGTATTATAATGGTAGTTTTTCAACAAGAGGGTCAGTAGACCCTGGAATTCCACAAGGCAGCTTTGGTCCACTCTTGTACGCTATTTTTACAAATGACCTACTATTCACATTAAAACATACAAAATTACCAATGAAAGCAGATGATATTACTGTGTAGGCATCTCCAAAATCAATATCAGAATTGAGATACATTTTAAACAATGAATTAAAATTGTAGCGCAATGGGTTTTAGATAACAAATTGATGTTAAATACATCAAAGGCAAAATGTTTAGTAATTGGTTCAAACAAGTCTCTTAAAAATTATTATTAATACATTCATTGAACAAGTAACAGAAGTAAAGCTTCTCGTTGTCTATCTGGATAATAAACTGTTTTGGTCAAGACACATAGAAGCTGTTGTGAAGAATATGGGCAGGGCTTTAGCTTTAATAATAATAAGAATTTCTGCCAGCAGATTTGGCTAAGAACATTATTTATTTCTCAGCTTGACTGCTGTCAGACAATATGGGCAAATGCAAAAAGAAAAGATTTAGACAAACTTCAATTGATGCATAATAAAGTTGCCAGTTTAGCACTGAATTGTTCTTAGAGGACCAGCATAAATACTCTGCATTTAAATCTTGGCTGGCTAAAAGTCCATGACAGGGCATTCGCTTCACTATTATTCTCGATATGGAAACTCTTAAAACTCTAAACTCCACATTATTTGTTTATCCAGTTAAAGAACAATTTAAAGTCCCATGGATATGCCAAAAGACATTTTCTAATTCCTCTAGCAAAAACTAACTTTCTCAAATGCACCTTTACTTACAAAGCCATGATAGAATGGAATTCTTTACCATTAATTCTTATAAAAAAATTTTTAACTCAAGTCAGTTTTTAAGAAAAAGCTGTAAAGCATTTTAGGAGCAAATTATTTATAAATTAAATGGTTAATAATTGCTGCGATAGACTGGCGACCTGTCCAGGGTTTACCCCGCCTCTCGCCTGTTGACAGCTGGAGATAGGCACCAGCACCCCTCCTGACCCCAGCAGGGATAGACATGTTGGATAATGGATGGATGGTTAATAATTGTACATTTTATAAATGTATTAACACTTTGTATGATTTGTAATAAATGATTGTATTAATATGTATGCTAAACTTGTTATCTGGTTTATATATTTTTTGATTGTAATTGTATAATGTGTTTTAAACGATGGACCCCTGGAAGAGTAGCTTGGTGTACAGCCTAGCTAATGGGGATCCTAAACAATTAACTATTCCTTAAAAGGCGAAGATCATGCTTTGAAATACTTCTTTTTCACATTCAAATCTTTCAGTTGTGGTCTATATAAAGTGGAACTGTAATGCTTTGGTCTGAATTCTTCATCAGTGAAGCTCAAGAGACTCCTCTTGTAACCCATTATCAGCAGCCTCTGAGACAGAGGTTTTTCTTCATGCCATGTAGATGTGGCACTTTGCACCCCCCCCCCCACCACCCACCCACCCACCATCTCCCATAGTGTTCCCCTCCACCCCCTTCACCATTTTGTAGGTTAATATCAAACAGCAGAGTGGCGCAGTGTAAGCGTGCTGGGCCCATAACCCAGATGTCGATGGAGCAAAACCATCCTCTGCTATATAAGCTTTGCCAAGACATCTTTAGTGTGCTGAATGTATGACAGAGTATCTAGTCTTCCATCCTGACCTTCTGGTTTGCAAAATTGTGCGACCACATGATTCTTTGAGTTAATGGAGCTATAAGTAATCCTGACACCTTGCGGCCCAAATTGGTACAACTGCTTGCCAATCACAACAATCTAATATGGTGTCAAGATAAAATACCAAATGCTGCACTCTGTTTTGGGAACTCTGGGAACTCTCATATGATTGGCTCAGGAACCAGGAAGTAAACTCGGGCTACTGCACCAAAGTAGTTTCAGACTGTACCTGAAAGGAGAAAATGTGACTAAGATATCGCTGATGGAGAGGACCGATTGTTTATAGGGAATGTAACTTCCATCCCAGGTGAGTAATGAGAATGATTTAGGTTGATTTTACAGTAACTATCTTATTTATAGCTCCTATAAATATTTGGCTTATGTCACTGATTAAGTGACTGATATCTGAGCTCCTGGACTCTGCTTTTTTATCTTTTGCATGTGTGGAGAAAAAAAATGCTCTGTCTGTTGTGCTTGCGTATCATGTTACTTGTTTTTTTTTTTTTTTTTGTACATTCTAAGCTGGTGTCTGCCTCAAAGGTAATTATACCATGGTAACATGTGGTGGCAATAAAGGATTCATGAGATATTATTATTTAGTCCGAGAGAAACTTTTTATTCCCAAATTTATTAAAAAATGTTTCCATTCCACCTTACACGTTTGTGCCAGAGTCTGACCCAGAGTAAGAGAAAACAATGCTGCTTATATCATTAGGCTACTCGAAATAGGCACTAAGGTTGTGCTCTCAAGATATCATTGCGCTTGTACGCAGCAAGCACAATGATATCTAAAATAAAGTGTGTTGAAATTTCAGAGTTATCAGCAGTTAGCTGTGTCCTTTGTTCCCATACTCAGAAGGAACTCAGCCCTCAATTAGATAAAGTCTCTGGGCAAATCCCTCTTCATTACTGGCAAAAATTAATGAAGCATTGAAGTGCTACGCACAAACCAGGAGGACTTTCCACACTGATGTGGGTACATTCCCAAGTTTAACCAGGTACTTCAACAAGGTTCTGATAGTGGGAGCCGTAGGAGTGACTTGTGTGGGTTAATACAATCAACAACTGAATATTTAGACTTGTCCACTGATGGCTTCAGCATTCTTGAGACTACAAAATCGAAGCGACGATTTAACATGGTGGAACAATGGTGAGATGCCTAATACCTTATTTTAGCCTTTCTGCAAAAAGAGCAGTGACATAAACAGCAAAGAAAATGAAACAAATTTCAACAGCTTGATAAATATGACCCAAAAAGAATCTAAAGATATCTGAACAACACTTTGGAAGACTACATTCAACTTTTCAGTACTTCCAGATGCCCTAAGCACCCAACAAAAGGTATCTAAGGCATGAAAAAGTGGATTTTGTATGTCATACACCCTCTTCTAAACCTTTTAAAGTTACAGACCAACTTCCACAGTACAAGTTTTTTCATTTTAATTTAAAAAGTTGTTAATGCTCAGCTTTTCTCTATTCTAGTCAGCCTCTGGGCCCGTTACAGCCCTGAATTAGCCTTGTTAAAGTCTGTTATGGTCTGCTCTTGTTCCTAAATACTGTTAAATGTGCTTTAAATGCATGGGCTTTAGCACATGATTGATCTACATATTCTGCTAAATCCCCTCTGGATCAGACTGGTATTCAGACTACTCCCCACTGAAAGTAAGAATGTTAAACTTTTGTTAAATTACAATTTTTCTCATTTTCATCAGCCCTGGGCCATTCTGGACTTACCCAGAAATGCTTTCTGCTTATGATATGAATACAGCTACCATGACCTGATAACCATTTATTGCACCTCACTATATTTTGAGTGATTGTGTTGTCCTGTCAGCTGCTGGTACAGAACTTAATGGCAAAAAATAAAAAAATAAAAAATAGATCTGTCAACAATTTGAAGTATCTATGTGCTTTCCGGCTGCTAACTGTAGACTTTTACAATTGTAAACCAAAATCTAAATCTGTAGTTTTGTGTACTTATTCAAACTCTAGATCTTTTAAATCTTCCAAACTGATGTTAGCTGTGCCAAGATCCAGATTACATTCTTAGTAAATCAGATGGTGCTTTTGGTGTAATTGCCTGCTTTAAAATAAATATGGCCCACTTCGTAGAGACATTTAAAACACAGCTGGAAAGAGATTATTCATCCTAAACTTTAGTTATTTACTTTTTTAGCAATCAATTTTACAACGTTTTACTTCTTCTACCATGTTCTATTTTTACTTGATGTAAACATTTTGTTCTGTATTGTTTTTTTCTGTAAATAGATGTGCTTTATTTTAATGCATTCTACACCAGGTGAAAGCCAGTCTTAGCTATGTGTTTACTTAGATAAAGGTTTTTGTATATAACGGTACACCACTTTTTTGATGCTGTGTATTTGTTTGTGTGTGTGAATGTAACCCTGTTAGTTCATCGGTGTATACAGCAGATTAACAGTATGACAGCATATGTACAGTATGCACTGTGTACAAATCCTTCCGAAATATCTGTGTGAACACAGATGTGTAACAGTGTCCTTGTGTGCATGTGAGCTGAGGATCAGCATAAAGGCAAACCACAAGCTATGAAAACATTGGTGGAAAAAAAACTAGTCTGCTGTTTAAACATGGAAGGAATGCTAGCACAAATACACAAAACATTTGTGTTGTTTTTTTCACACTCAAAAAAACACGCAAAACACTTTCTTTAAGGGAAACCTCAAGAAAACCGAATCTTCTGCATCCGAGCTATGCGTGGTTTCCACAACATCCATCCAAACGGCTCCTGGTGTTTACGTAGCCATGTGACACAAGCCACGGTACATGCGCTGACGTCAGCTAACATTCCTCACATTCATCAAACACAGTTCTCACTGATACCGTCTCTTATGCTCCGAGAGAGAGGGAGCTAAGATCACATAATATAAAAGCGGCAATAATTCATTGGGTCGGTGTTTGCTATATTTATCTTGTCATGATAAAGAAAATAACCTCAACTTTGCCATCTGTTTTCATAAACAGTTGAGCACTTATGAAGACATCTTGGGTGAAACAGTCCTCCTGTTCTACATAAAACAGGAATCCATAAATAATTGCAAGACTGCTGTCAAGATCCCTACATAACTATGCATGAATCTCAAGTGACAATATTTTAGTTTTTGTTCTGTGCTTTAAAAATGTGTAAGTTAAAAAAAAAGCAAAACACCAAGCAGCAACATATTCTTGAGCTATTGCAATTTCTGTCTGTTATGATAAAGCAGAATAGTGACAAGGACTTTATTTTAGCAGTGTGTGTATACAAATGCACATAATCGGATGGACAACAGATAGATAAAATTCAACTGAATTAAATGCTAAACTTTATACTTAGAATGAAGTTAGAAACTTAACTTTATATGTGCAGTGCTTTCCATTCTTAATGGTGTCTCTGGTGAGGATTTTGTTTTTATAACAGGATAGTAGGATTATCCAATCTCTTACTGAACAAAAGAAGACATGAATCTTGAGAATAACAGGGCAGATTGTTTACACCTGTAAGTATGTTTTCTTCATGTTTATCATGGATTCATATGACCTGGATTCTGATCTCTGGGCTAAATATCAGATTCTGCAATTAAACGTGATGGGTGGTACTTTTGTTCACCGGGTTTAATAGGTGCTGTTTTGGTCAGTGTACATGCACAATATCCTTTAGACTTTTTTTATGTTTTCATAAAAGCTCAGCAGCATCATGTTTCTTTTATATGTATATATATATATATATATTTTTTTTTTTTTATCTAAAAAGACAACACGCGAGCAAACAAAGTGGTTTTGTGTTGGCAATTAACAAAGTCACAACGAAAAAGGAGGGTAACTCATCCTATTTATTATTTATTAACATGTATGTGTTAAGAAACGATAATAATTAAATTTGTTCTTAGGAAAAACATCTTTCCTTTACAGCACCACAGTGGGACTTACTGTGCAATACGTGGGGGAAAAAAAACAATAAAAACTCTAGCAACAGAGAAAGTTTATATTAACAAAAAACTCTTCCTGGGCTCCTAAATTCTTCATAAACCGTCCACTGTGCAGAGCAGCTGAAGAAACAATTTGCTGAGACCTTTGCCTCTTACATTCTGCTCCCCACGCCATGCTCCACAGACACAACACAACAGCAGGCTCAGCTCGCTACCATCTGAGGGGAGACGTGAGAGAGCCGGTTTTTCAACTTTTCAGTCAGTGCATCTCCAAAACATCAGTTTGTTATTCTCCTAATTGTCAAATCAGTTGCAGTGGCAGGATAATTAATCAAAGAGTAAAATGAAAGACTTGTTCTAATTTTCACATCTTGTTCAGCCGAGGTTCACGTCCTGTGCAAGTCCAGCAAACTGGGCCTGCAGCCTGAAGTTAGTGTGACTTCTCATGTGTAATTGCTTAAATTGCACTTTCCATGGATCATGTAAAAAGCAGAAAGAACCGTCTGTTGCTGCCCTGAATAAATGAAAACCATTGTGAAAACAGCTCCAGAACAGCACCAAAAACTGGGGAGAACGATCCACTTTAATAGAAAGTGGTTTAATTAATTAATAGCAAAACAGACCAAAGAAGAGGCATCATTAAACAAAGCCATAAACAACTCCAACTGCACAGTCGATAAGGCTGCAGGCTACCGTGTTGCAGTTATTATTGCAAAATGACCACCCAGATCTTTATAAGTGTGCACATTTATTTCCATCTGAAAAATCTGCATGTTTAATTATGCACATGTGGATACTACTGTCATGGGAAACAGATCTTCTTCTCCTATAACCTGATTACTTCAGCTGCACCAGACTAACTCAAAGTAGATCTAGGCCAGATGATCAGTGGGGTTAAAAAGGAGGGGTGAGTGGGTTCCAAACTGAGATTTAGCCATCTCTGCCACATGATTATTCTCTAAAGGACAGGGAAAATGTAGGATTAAGTAAAAGAGTCTGTGTTCACATCTTACTGTCGTTAAAGATGATACCAAGTAGTAGCATAATGGGCTTAGTTGGAAGTCAGGGGACTAAGGTTGCTGGTTTGATAACCTTATGAGTAATGTAGAGGATATATAGGTCTTATTTTTCACTACAATCTTGTTTTGTGAAGTGTAACAAAAACAGGCAATAAAAAGTATAAAATAAGTTGGATCAGTATAGATATTCCTGTTGAAATTTCCACACTCTAGTCAAGGACATGGATGTCAAGCAAAGTTTGAACTCTTTGATTATTTGCCCATTCTTTTGAGGGAGGACTAATCATTCAACTAACAGCTTCAATGAATTAAAAAACAAATAAGAATTGGGTGAAAAAACATACATTTATTGTGGTTTTAAAAGTATAGTTAGAAGAATGAGGTGCAGGCTCAAATATACGTCTCTCTTTGACATGCTTTGTAGTGTTCAACAATCTTACAGCATAATTCTGGCTGACCATCTCACAGCTTATTTATCGGAGACGGTGAAGCTTAATTGTATTGGTTGGTTCCTGAAACTGACTTGGCTTTTAATTGCAGCCCATATATTTTCAAAATTACTGAGCGTAGGACTTTGCAAAGGTTTTTCCAAAAGTTAAGATCAGCGTACGTTTTGTTATTTTATTGTATTTTTTACAAAATATGTCTTTTCTTATAGACTTTGTAGTAATTTTGGTGAGATGCACTTTGTGATTTGTATTTTGAAAGGTGCTATATAGTAAATACAATTGTATTTACTTGATTAAAATAATTATAATTTAAAAGGATGAGAAATATTTGTAAACTAAAGTACTGGAACGATGTGTTTCTGTGTACAGATTCAGTTTATCCAACAGTCTGGAGAAAGCAATTAAAAAAGGCTGAATCAATTACTGTTTAGAAAACATGTAAAATAAAATAAAATGAACTGGGTTAATTTGTTTTGGTTGTTTGTGCTTGATGTTAACGTATAGAAATGAAATGAAGAGTGTAACTTTTTACTTGAAAATTAGCTGCTGGTCGGCCAGTGTTTATCAGTCAAATATTTCAAGTTATTATTGGTTTAACTATTTGTGTTAAAAGGTCAGATAATATACGATGTTCTTGTTCTGCTCCTTTTCATTCGGATGTTTTAAGTTGTATTGTGTTTGTTCTGTTTTATGAAGAATGAAATAAATGTTTAAATACATTAATGGAATTATCCTTTCTAAACATTGTGTTAATGTATGTTTAGGATGACTTACTGGCAGATCCGGTTGTGACACAAAATGTCACTTTCAGATGAAAGAAAATTGGCTGGTAGGTTCAGGAACCAACCAAGAACCCCAAAAACTATCATTAGCTAGAAAAGGCTGCAACATGGGTGTTACTGTCCATGGTGAAATGACCGTAACAACCAGACTGAGAGTGTGTTAACCAAGAAAGACACCCTGCACCGAAATGGACAAATTAAAGCTAGAAAAACTGCACAATTTAAAATGTAGGTGCTATGCTTGATAAGAGGGTTCAGTCAAACTCTTGTTTACAACTTCTCATTATCTCCAAATAATTGGGTAATGAAACTTGGGAAACAAGCCAAGACCTAAAATGACATTTATGATCATGATCAGTGAATGTAAACTTCAGACTGGAGGAGTTGCCCTTAAATCTGCCAATAGATTATACTAATCATGTCTCCTATTTTCAGCCAGAAGAGACTTTGAGAAAAAAAATTGTGTTCAAAAGAAACAAAAATGGTTTAGGAATGATTTAGGAACATAAGTATTATTTGGAGCTCTTAAAGGGTGATTTTATTTCGAAGTTTTACAATTATCCTGAGATGGATTTAGAGGGGTCCCATTTGTCACCTGTAAAATAATGCCTTGCAGCCCCCATTAGAACCTTGATTTATAGTTAAAAGATACTGACTTAACGAACATTTTCAGCCACAGACAACTGTCCAATTGCACTAGAATGGACATGTCCACCCATCCTGTGCCTTGTCAGGTCAGTCATCAATAAAAAATGGCATGATTTAATGCAGCAATTAGAGACATGTAGTGCAGATGTAACGAAAAAGACAGATGTAAAGCCAAAACCTTTTCTTTAAGAAAAAAAATTTGAAAAGTATGAAGTTAAAATTATGTTGGTTTTTTTCAATGATGCAAATCAAACATTCGTCACAGTATTTTTGATGGTTGTTCTGGGTAAGAACTTATGATGAACTTTTGTCACTTGTGCTCAAATGTTGTATTGTTAACTGAGCCCAGATATAAAACCTCAAGAAAGCTTAATATAATGAACTGAAAAAAAACAGCTTATTGACAAAATGACATAAAAGCTTTAACCTTATTTCAGAAGTTATCTTCAATTTCAGTGAAATCGATCACATGTTTCTTTTGGCTGCTGGTTACAGAAGAATTATATTATAGCTTTCTCTAAAAGAAATCAGAGTAAAGTTGCTGTGAATTTTACGGTAATGAGGAGTCAAAGGTGAGACAAACAATTGGGTGGGCAGCTGGAGAGTAAGCATGTAAGCAGAGATAGCCAGGTAGACTATGTGGTAGGAAAATAATAAAAAAAAGTAAGAGAAGCAGCAGAAACATGAAGAGATTACAGAAGGAGAGCCTCATACAGAATAGGTGTAAGAGAAAGAATGCAAGAAACCACGCAAAGTGCAGATGTCAGAAAGTGAAATAGAAAGGAGAGAGTCTGTCGCCATCACAGGCTACCTCTAGTCAGCTTGGGCCACAAGATAGGGAATAAAATCACATATCAACATGATAAATCACCTTGCTAAACTGTTTTAGCATTTTAGCAGACACTGTTTAGTCTCAGTAAGCAATATTTGGTTTCTTTCAAAATATACACAGAATGTTATTAAATGGAAAGCACTAGAAAATTTAACATCGCCTTGAAGCCTCATGAAATCCATTCAATTTTTTTCTCATGTTCAGTTTTTTCCTTATTTTTCTTAATTCCATGTTTAACAAGGTAAACACATTCATTCTGCTAAAGACTCAAATAGTTCCATCTTAAAAGCCGTTCAAACAAACAAATAAATAAGAAAAGAAACAATAAAATACAAATAAAAAATACTTATCAAATCAATTAAAACAATCACAAATGTACAAAAAGACTAAAACCCCAATGGTTCCTCATCATGGACTTACAATGTAGCACACATTTAATAGGGAAGTGAAAGGTTGTGTATAGGCCTGGATGATAAAGCTAAAATGTAAGCGACGCCATTTTGCCCATGTCAGTATTTTCGGTGTTTTAAAGTCTTGTTTTGGCTCGTAGGCTTTGCTCATGTCCCTTATAGAAACTGCACTACCTGTATAGTATATAGTCACCTAACTCCAACCCATCCAGTCTCAAGAAGTGGGAGACGGTGAGGTTGAGAAAAAATTGAGGAAATTGCAAATGTGTTAGTGGCGGCGATGGTGGCGGTAGAGCTGCTTGAGGAGGAAGAGGACCAGCTGTTAAATACATTGCAGCCACATCTGATCTGGTTAAAATATGTAAGATTTTTTCTGTTTTTGTTTGTTTTAAACAATAAATGTGCGTTCTTGAGAGGCCTTCGTTGGATCGGAATGTCAACCTTGTTGACCAGGGCTATGACAGGATAGCTGGCATAAGCGTGGCACTTTCACGTCTCCAAACAGCAATAAAAGCAGTCCAACATTCCCTCTAAATGCAATGTACTCTTCTTCGACTTTGTCAAAGTGGACTTTGTAAAGTATGAAAGCTTCAGTGTTTATTTTAATTTGGGGCCTTTCTAGTTTATTATTGATTGATAGCTCTATGATATACTGTAATTATATAAACACATATACATTTGCCATGCAGTGCCAACCCACACAATCTCCTGCCCCTTTCTTGCCAGCCCATAAATATTTTTGCTAGATTCAACTCTGCACTCAGCTCATTTCTACAGACATAAACTATTCCTTTATTTCTATTTTCTTAAGGCACTTCTTTTTGCAGGGAGTAAATTCATCTTTTTTTTTTACTCTTGTGGACACACTGTTCTTGTGCTTCATTAAGTTTTAGCTCTCTTTTGCTAAGTTAACAGTTCCACACTAAACTCTGGGCGACCAGGGGACCTGCATTGGCAAAATGGGCTTTGCATCGGGCTCTTTTGCCCTAAACTCTGACTCATTGGTTAATGGCTCAATAGCGCTTCTGGGGATTCAGGTCAAAACACTGCTCAGATGCAACAATACGCTAATGGATGGGGTACTGACTGTCCCAGCCTGTAAAAGTCAAGGCCAAATCAGCCAGAAACCCAGTTGTGACACGAGGCGGACCACCCCCCCCCCACCCCCCCCCACCCCTCCTTTTTTATGACTGTCATCTAGTAGGATGCCTCTCTACTAAACAGCTGAAAGTTGCATATGCCTACAAATTGCCACACTGTCTGCCCCCCCACACAACTTCTCTCTGCCATGTTGGCCGCACATCCAAAGTGAACCGGAGCAAAGATTTACCTGTGGGGCTATAAGTGCTAAAGGTACGACTGATTATAAAATAAGGACGGTCATCCTTCCCATACCCCAAATGTCTCGCATACAACCAGTCAGTTCTCCATTTTAATCACCAATCACACTCCTGACTAGATGAGTGATGGATTCGAACATTGCTACAACACAATAACAGTGCTGAGTCCGTTTCTATTTTATTATCAACAATAGCCCACGAGCAATAAGGGGAGGAAATGGGTTGGAAATGGTCAGGGTAATGCTTTCAGCCCTGTCCCCTCGGAGCACTGACAACAAACATAATACAGTGTCATTAACGGCTCAACTCTGAGTGTTTGGCAAGCTAGACCGGCTGCAAGCACCAGAATATGACTGGATTGATAATTTACATTTTGATTAATTCTGGCTAAGAGCAATTTACAAAAGTGATAATTTTTCAACAGTGGCAAGACATCAGGTCATTCAAAGTGTCAAATTGCCGAATCTGTACCCTGGAGGATATTCTGCTTCCTTCCTGGTGTCTTGGTAAACGCTTTCTAGACATACAGAAAACTTTACAATGTAGCCGTATTCACCCAATTGCACACACTAACGCGCACACATTTACACACCGATGTGCAGATCGGTAGGCAACATGGGGTTAAGTAACTTGCCCACATTGACAGACGGTAGCTGGAATCAAACCTTCAACCTTCTGATTGCAAGACTACCCACTGAGACACAGTGGCCCATTCAGTGTTAAACTAGTCAACTACCTAAATTCTGATCGCTCGAACAGGAAGTCAACAGTCAGACCATTGAGGCAGCTGCAGGGGTTTCTGAACATAAAGTTTTCACATAAAAAAAGCGTTCTTTAACTATGTTTCTTCTGCCTTCTTCTGTCATTGTAATGCCTCTACAGAGGTCTGTTGATTCTGGTAAATCAATGCCTGCGCTTTCCAAAAATAAAATTAATAAAAAACACAAGATTTAGTAATGATAATTTGTTTAAGCTGCGACTGGATGTTTACTTCATATCTGAGCCCAACAAAAAAAAATGTTTGACAGCAGCTGTTGCCTGAATGTATATTAGTATTTACATTTCTCCCAACCACTATGTGCCCTGTTAGCTTATTAGCATTTTAGAGCCAGAAACCCAACAAACAATAGAAAAATTATTTTAGAAGGACAGGTAGAGTTTGAGTGGCTGGGCAGATGCTCTCTGCAGATTTCAGCTGTTGAATTACTGCACTTCAGTTAAACCTTCACAAGTAAAACAAACGAATCATTGTGCAAAAGTGACACTTGCTCAGCCACAGCACCATATATGTTAGTAAGTAGGCTATTCAGGTGAGCTGTTAAGAGAAATGTATACGGACTCCTGCATATGCACAACAGCCTGCGAATGCTGGCCAGTAATATTTTCTATTGCATTTTGTGTCATAAGGGGTCATTCATCACTGGAATAGAAATGTACAAGGCTGGCAGCAAGATATTTTTTTTTAATTCAATTCATACTGTCCCGGTTTGTTAGGTCTCTTAGCTAACAAACTGAATTGAATTGTGATTGCTTCTTTCCTTCATGTTTCTTTGCATATTTTTCCAACATGGAAAGAAATATAAGTGTCATGAACAGCATTTTGGCCTGGTCTGCGATGCAGTAATAAGGACGTTTGTGAGAAATTTGCTTAAATAAGAAAAACTAGGTTGTCTTCTTGGGTCAAATTGTTGTGTGAGTTAAACGTTTACAAGCCTCAGTAAGGCTTGCTATGCGCTTTTTCCGTGCGTTTAAAGCAAATCAGGCACAAAAGAACAAAGTTGTTTACTTTTACTATTTTGATAAATTTATCAGAGTTTTACAGTGAAAGACAATCTTTGCTACTGATTTCAAGCAATAATATAAAATACACTGTATATAACTCAGCTATATTGATATGAATTTAAGAAATGGGTCTAGTTTCCAAAAATGATTAAACTGTATGAGGTATAATTTGCCAAAAATTAAAAAACACATTAAAGATATTTCTGCAGCAATTTGAACCTATGTTTCCTTTATTGTTCCTTGTCACCCTAGAGACGCCTGACACTTTGTTAATCTTTGGCTGAAAAGAATACACGAGGGAGTGTGTTTCCTTTTCATTTTGACCCATCCTCTCAACAGAGAAGGAAGACCGAGAAAAGAAAACGGCAAAAGTGTAACAAGAAGGAGACGGTCTAAAAAAGAAAGGGGCCAGCTGTTCAGTGGAATTCAACAGTGCATGAAAGGCGGAGAGAAAAAGTAGAGTTGGTTGGTTGAAGATTACACAGTTTGAAAAGGAGGGAAAAAAAGTAGTGGGGAGGAAGATGAATGGGGAAATGGGAGTTAATTACAAAAGACACAAAGTAGGAAAGCAAGGCGCAGAAGATATATTAAATCGGGATGATAAAGTAAGAAGACCATGGCAACATGTTTTAGAAAGAAAAAGAAGAAATGGGAAGTACAAGTGAGCAACATCTGTGGTGCTAATCCGAACATAACGCTGTTAATCTATATGTTAGGAGGTGATTATGAGCTGGACCAGTTCTTTGCTCCAAACCGGAGCTTTGAAGACTTCAGGAAGAGATGTGGGAGAAGGGGAAAAAAGGAACACTATCCCCAGAGTGGGGAGCACTGGGTTACCATAGAAACAGGCCTGACGTCAGAGCATGCATTATGTGATTACTCATAGAGTCTGTTAAGGAGCCAATAAAACAAGGGACCATTACTCACACGAAGAGAAAGAGAGAGATGGCTGGAGCTCAGGTTACACATATACTTCAATATGCACACACAGACACACAGAAACTAAAATACATGCACACAAACACACACTCACACCATGTCATCTCACTTGTAGTGTTTTTTTTAAATAAATTATACTACCCATTTTGAATAAAAAGAAGCTTCTTCCTGATTTCTTTAACTATAATAATGTCAGGAGTATCTACTGAGGCTGTAGCCATGCTGAGTGTCAACCGTGTCCAGTTTAGGGCTGCAGACGATGAATCCATCCCATCCAGGAGGAGTAAAAAGACATCCTCATCAGCACTGCCACAAGCATATCACTGACAAAATCTGCATGTTCTGCATTCCACACACTCTGACCCATGCCTGACAAAATACATCAAACACTGACATGTACACGTGTGTGTGTGTGCTGCACCACAGACACACACACACACACACACACACATTTCTTTTCGCCATCTCCCACACATTCTCCTCTGGGAGTTAAAACACTGTTAGGGCTGATAGGGATCAAGGCAAACAGAGTGGATAAACAGACATTCTGGTAATTAAGAAGCGCTGACCTATCAGAGGACAGTATGCACAGACAAATATGTGATCCAGACTCCATTACAAAGGCCGTGTACATTCCCACCACAGAGACCATTAGGTGAGTGTGTACAGACAGCAAGAACTGGAAAAGCCAGAGAGGGAGGAACCCCTTTATCTTGAAGTGAGAGAGGAACCGACAAATTAACTTTAGAATCTACTAATAAATTCAGCTCTGTTTTGAGTTTTTATTTTGTGTCATTTCCAAATTTTCACTATCTGAGGTATTAATAATGTAATAGGCTCCATCCACATCTACGTATACATGGACTTCACCATGGAGTGGCTTTAAACTAGTTTGTGTCACTTGTTTTAATGTCAATTGTTTAACCTTTTTTATAAAAATTATCATGTCAGCACTTTTGCATTCCGTTAACACAAACTTCCCCCACCAGAACTACTCACTTACATTAGGCTAAAAGCAAACAAACACCACCCTAACCATACTGGCGAATGACAAAAGTTACACACACATTGGCCCACAAGCAACTTGCAACTTGGGTCTTTCTGCATGGAATCTGCAAGTTTTCCCTGTCCAACAATAGGTTCTCTCCTGGTACTCCAGCTAACCTCACACAGTCCAAAAAACATGAAAGTTAGGTTAACTGGTTGTTCTAAATTGCCCCTAATTTAGAACAAGGTTGTTGGTTCTGTGTGTCTCTGCGTTGCCTTGTGATGGACAGGCAATCTGTCCAGGGTGTACAATGCATAGGCATGAGTCTTGGTTTCAAAGGCCTCCCTTCCATCATACTAATCTTTAGCTCCCTCCACAAATATTCTATCAGAACATGGTCCAAAACGATAATCCTAAATCAGAACAACCTTAACCAACATGTTGGTCAGGTTGAAACTTTACTTTAAATTGAACTCCATTTTCTTGATAACGTGTGACATCCTTTGAGGAGAGCTCATGAAAAACACCACAACTTCCAGCAAACTTCAAGTGTGGAGCCCGTTTAAATACCTAATTGCTGTTGGTGTTAGTAATCTTCTAAATTACCTTCACAAGAGGTTGTTTTATTTTTTACGTGTACCTGATGCAGTTCAACCTTCCTGAGATTTAATAAATGTATACTTTTATGAAAAGATATTTCGCTACAGCTTAAAGACACAGCCTTTACTTTAATGTAAATCTTAAATGTAACTGTCTGCAACTGTCTCTTTTTAAAAAACAAAATCTGTATCTTTAACTCTGCTCAGTGTCCATGCTCAGTGTCCAGGTTCAGTTATTGCATTTTGGACAAGGTGCTCGATGTCGCGGCTCTGGCACAAGTGTGACTGAGCTCTGGCGAAAATCTGATATAGTATACTCTGCATCATCACTAATTTGGTTACGGTGATGCCATATCTGAAATGATCTGATTAGAGGTTTATGAGTCCAGTAGCTGGCCTTGCCGCTTTAAGTTGCTGTGAATGTGCCTTATTTGTGGACTGATTAGCAGGCACACATGGGTACATTCATGCGTTACAGTGTGAGCATATGTGCCCCACGTGCGAGTGCGTGTGTGCCTGTGTGTGTGTGTGTGTTGGAGCAACTCAACATGAACTCAATGAGTTGTGTATTCGTACAGCATGCACAGCAACCATCCGCTGCCCGAGGCTCTAACCAGGTGCTCTGACGCCACACTTCTTCGAACACCATGAGCCAGATCCTGATGAGCTGCGTGTTCTCTGTGTTCTAACATCAAAATGTTTCACAAGTCTTATTTTCTTTAGAGATGTGTCATACTGGAACATCATTGCTAATGTTAGCAAGGCATTTTGTTAAAGAAAAACTACACCAAGTCATTTCAAGTTGACTGAAGTCAGCTGCCATTAAACAGTGAATATCCACATAATGGTGATAGAATCCTGTTCTCCCGTCCTCATCTGCTGGTTTCGCGGCTGATCGCCTAAAGAAAAAGCAAGTCAAACAAACGGAAATGCCCACCAATTACCCATGCTGTATCTGTTGTACATTAGATTCTCTTCATTTGATGATAAGCTTGGTATATCTTCCGTATTTTCAACAAGAATACTACAAACAAATAAAAGTGTGTGTGTGTGTGTGTGTGTGTGTGTAATAATTTAAATTATACACATATTTCGAGTTATTACACAATTTTGTGTTTGATACATAATTCTATATACTTTTGGGTCGTACTTTTGATGCCTTCACTATGTATATGATATGAAGAAAGTCATAAAAATAAGGAAGAGCTATTGAATGATAAATGTGAGTCCAAACTTTTGACAGGTAGTGTATTTTAAATTTAGTTGCATATCAATATTTGAAGAAATACTTGGGGTCGATTCAGTACTTCACATAGTAATTTGATTCCTGCCTACTTTCATTTACTCTGCCTGTAGCTAAAATCCTTTTGTACTCGTGGTGCGACTTACGACCAGTGGAGTTGTGTTATCGCCAATCAGTTTTGTTTTGTCTCTCCTGGTGGTTCGTAATTTTGACTTATTATGACTTATGGAGCAATAAATAGTAATTTGTATTACACCATATTTCCATTTATTTTGGCTATTGTTGTGAATGAACAGATCAAGATCCCAAATAAAATACAAAAATAACAACTGGTAGATGCTACTTATTGGAGTCGTATTTCCTTTCATAAACTATGCATGAATGTTTTAAAAACTTTTCAAAGCTGGTTGATGCATTGTAGGTTCAAAACGACCAAAAGTACACAAAAAGGTGTGCAATGATAAGCTCCATTCGAAACTGGTCACTCTCTTGTTTTGGGTGTTTTTGCCGCAAAATACAACTGATAAACTTGTAGTTTTCTGTTCCTTTTGGAAACTTTGGTCCAATGTTTTCTGAGGTCTTTGAGTATGTTTTAAACACAAGTATTTGCAAAAAGGGGAGAAAGTCAAGCCTGTTTCAGTGTGTGCGTGCATATATATATATATATATATATATATATATATATATATATATATTTATTTATATATATATATATATATATATATATATACACATGAATAGGTATAGGGGAAAACATTCTCACCCTGCACTTTTGTGAGTGAACCGAGCTGCTGGACAACGTCTTGCAGTTTTGTGCTCATCTGCTGCTCATTTGGGCCGCTGTCACAAGAAACTGCCCAGTAAGAGTAGCAGGCGAAGAAGTAAGCTATTGAGCATGTTACTCTGGATACATGGCACAAATTCAACAGTACCTCGGAGAAGAAAATACTATGACATGCTGCTGTTGTTACATAGATGCAAAGTGAGCAATTACAAACATTTCAAAATGTTCTGATCTAGGCCCTGCAAAAATGAACAAGTTCGTCGGGGCAATAAGCATCAGGAAACTATGGGGCTTTGATGAGAATATGTGACCATGTCTCCAACATGCGTCATCTGTGCTTCTCTACACTCTGACCCCTGTTTGCATTTTTTTTCCAAGTGTATGAACACCATATGTAAAAAGCCTACACTGGTCCACTGAATCCCCATCTAATGCACTGCACAGATGCCCCTTTTTTTTTTTTTTGAAACAATTCTGTGCATGTGTGCATGCGTGTGCCTCTCTCCGTGCAAACCGAGCCTGACATTCTGCACACTACTTTCAACGTGCTTCATCGCTGTCTGAAAACAACAAAAGACGCTGGTTAAGAAGTGGGGATGGAGACAAAATGGAACTGTGGAAAACTTTATATTTGGGAGTCTAGGAAAGACATAAGGAGAAAGGTCTGCTGCTGTTTGGATAAGACTTGTTGAGGGGAAGTACGTAAACTAACATCAGGTCACTTGTGAAGGGAGAGGAGGAAGGAGAGAGCGGGGACCGATTATTGACTTAATGGCCGATTCTAGGCTGTCAATGGGCTTCAGAGACACTGTTTGTGTTGTTTGGACTGGGCGCTCTGGAGCATGCAGAGCGATGATGGAAATCTTACACTCACTCAAAGCACGCTCACTGATCGTTTCCCCACAGTAGCTTTGAAGTTAGTCCTAACATTCTGCCCATGTATGAATAGGTGCCTAATACATTCTACAAGCACCACAGGCTTAAGCATCCTTTATATCCACGTGTGCTATATACAGTATGTGTGTATTTGGATGTGTAAACTCAAGCATCGGGAACCATAATGAGCATGTGGTGTTGTTTGTTTTGCTCTCAACAAACAGGAACACCTCAGTTATTGCAATACATATAATTTGTGAAGGACATGAACCCCAATGCTTTTTGACATTTGAGAAGAACTGTCTGCATTGGAATTTGAATCCTCAACTCAAGGAGATAAAATAGCCTGACCAAATAATTTCATAAAACGATAGCCTTCAAGTCTATGGGAAAATGATAAATAAAGGGACTCAGCTGCTGAGCATAATGAAAATCTAATTATTATTTAGGAATTAATCCTGCATAGATGAGTCTAAGCTGCAAATAAGATCAAAAATGTTTGAATTTTTAAGCTATATCAAAGATTTTGGTTAAAAAAATATTAACCATGTTAGGAACTTATAAAGACCTGGTAAAAGTCCATCCATCCTCAACTTAACAGTAAAGGATGTGATCTTTAAATATCTTTAGATCTTCATGAATGAATAAATAGATTTAAAAAATCACATCATACTTTTCCCCATCATCAAGATTCCTATCATCCAAAACGCTTTTTGTTCTTTTACAGCCAACCACTTCCCCTTGGATTGAGCTAGACACAACACTCAAACTTTGAACAGGTCACATGACATTGGGATATTCCCATAAACTTCAGAGTTAAAATATATTTCAGTCTGGTTTTTTTTTCTCCATCACAATGACATTTTCATGAATTGTTTGATCTGATTCTGATTTTGTGCATTTTAATCATAAAACACAGCAGTACTTTGAACTGACGTATTGAAGCTTTTGGTTGAGCTAAACTGTTTACAGTTAAATTTTTAGAAAATGGGTTCACTTACAGCTTTATTAATATTACAAAGATTACACTGCATCAAGATTTCAAGATTATGCACTTTCATTCACATCGATTAAAACTAGAAGTCTTTCGCTTCTGTTTGTAAAGCTCTACTGCTCAGACTTAACCCTTTTGTTTCCTACTTAGGCTTAGTTATTTACTTCAGTCTTTCCTTTGATGTCCTTGGATGTATGAAAGGTTCTATATAAATAAACTTGTGTTTCCAAGCCTTGCCATTAGAACACAACTTACGCTTGTCTTTTCTTGCAGTCGGTATGTGTGTGCCGTTCCTGGAAATATTTTGTCTAAAAGTTTTTGCTCTTCTAAAATTTCTGCAGATTTTGACACTTCAACACATGTTTTTGCTTCCCTTCAATGCTTTCAACACACTAGCTGACTTTCCCTACATAGCAATACATGAATTGATTTATTTGCAGACAAGGTATTATCCAGTATTTCAGTTTTCATTCTATTGGATTGTGTTCCTAAGCAATTAAACTCTCTAAAAAAGACCACCTAGTCTCTAGCGTGCTTCTCTGTTTGATGATGGTCATGTAGCACACTGCAGTGTTTATGAAAATTAATTTTTTTCACTCATAGCAGCTGCCTAGTGCTGGCTGAAACCAGAAAACAGTGAAGATACGGGCCAGAAAACCAAAACTATGAGGTAATTTATGCTAAAGCGCCCCAAAAACTGAGAAGGACTGCCGACTCAGGGAATAATTCTCTGTGGCTTCATGTTGTGGTCATAAGCGACGCCTGCATGCAGTCATGTGATCCATTGTTGAAAAAAAATATATAAAAATGTAATGATTACAGATTGCAGGGAAGGAGGAACGTGAACTTGAGCAGTGTTATCAGACAACTGGAACAAGCCAACATTGCCATTTTTAATAATAGGTGTACAAAACAAAAAGGTAAACAGAAACGACTGAGCATCTTATTATGGCTGACACAGCAGATGGAAATACTTCACTTAGAGTTATTGAAATGGGGCTGAGATTGACGGAGCAACCATGTTACATAACAGTAGCAATGCGACTCAGAGACATAATATAGAACTGCTGCAGGCCTCTTTCTACCCCTCTGAGACCTGTTATGAGAAAACCAGCAAGATGTGACCTGAGTGACCCACTAAGAGCCTCCCGTTCATCTTGCTCTACCTCTTCTGCCAACGCACGGCAGACAGCCACATCAGTTCACGCCTGCATACAACCGCAAACCCAAATGAGACCCTTCTAAAAGTTTCGGATCCATTAATTCATTTTCTGCGGACATTTTAATGGAAAATAAAAGGCAGAACTGAGTGTGCATACAAAGTAGGTGTGAGCGTATGTGTGCACATGGGGGCTCATCTGCGCAACATCTGCTCAAACCAGCCCAAGGCTTCTCCCCTCCTGAGAAGTGGGTCACGTTTCCTGATGACGTCAAAAGTCCTTCTGCCTCTCCGGTTTGTGGAGCTCTGCCAAACGCCGCCACATGCCTACAATGGAAATCCTTTCTCTAAAGTCCTGGTGAGTTGCCAGCCAAATTTAAACTTCTGAATGTTAATACTAAATTAGATCTGACCATGACATCAAGAAAGAAAAAGAAAAAAGCTGCAGCGTTTCATTATTTGTGTAAGAAAAGGGATGCGACTCTAAAAGGTTTTCAGCACCAAGATGACAAAAATACATTTGAGAATAGCAAAATTACAGAGCGAGGATTCTGCCTCTAACTGAGGTGGCTATATTAATGCAAAGTTGAGGACCTGACACTAAACTTTTTCCAAAGCCAAGAAAACAATTAAAAAGAAAGAAAGACGACTAACTAGAAAAAGTTTTGATGAATTCATTCACTGCCCGTACAGGTCAAACAGTGAGCAGAGAGAGTATGAATGAAACACGCTCTAATGGAAAATAATGGATGGAGTGAGAGTGGATTTCTGAGGCAGCACTAGACATAACTATAAAAACACACCTAGCTGTACAACCTGCAGAACCCACACTTTTACCTTCTAAAGGTAAAAACATATAGCTGGACACATTGAATACAGGGCAAATCATCCTGTCTGTGAGGCTCGCATCTTAGTGGATGCCTTATGCAACATCTCAACTCATTTTACTGTCTTAAGGTAATGCAGCACATTAAATTAATGATTCCTCAGCTTCGGTCGAATCCCATTTCCAAGTGTTACTCCTATGCCCATGCCTTTCCCCTCTATCTTGGGCCTCAGTTAAAAGTCATGATAGTTAAGGTGGAAATGTTTGATGCTGAAATGGGAGAAGTTGATAGAAGAAGCTGACGCATCATCAGTTGTTGACGATTCTTATTACATGAAAACTCCTAAGCCTCTTTCAGATCAAAGGTATGGAATTAACACGCAACAACATACATCTCATTATGGATACCTTTGTTCTTTCATACCATTCAAGGTAATCCCCTGAGATGGCAGGGGCTGTGTGCTTTCAGAGCATGCAGCTTGGATTGGGAAACCAAAGGGGCGTGGCCTAAGACTTGCAGAAATAACCTGAGCAATATCCCCAAAATGCATGAATTTTTCATACACTAGCTAAGCTTCCCTCATGCTGTAGGACATTTTCAACAAGTTATCAATGGTTATAGATGGGCACTACAGAGTGATTCAGAGACTCTGGTCTGTGCTAAGCCACTGACTAAGCTGCTGCCGTCTTCACTTTGTATCATACCACTACGTCACACTCGTTCCGTGATCTTAAATTGTCCCTCACAGCCCATCGTGGTTACAGATTTGATACCATAGGTAAGCAGAGCAAAGCTTGGGTCTTTTAGTTCATTGCAATGTAGAACAAGCAGACAACTGATAATGTCATAAGTTGGTATTTTTTCATGCTTGTCAATGAAAATAAATTGTGCTACCAAACATTATACAGCTTCTTGCAAAAGTATTTATACCAGATTATCTTTTTTTACAATATAACTTGAAACTTCAATATTTATTGCTGGGATTTTAGGAGATGACCAGCAAACAGTGATGCATAATTCTGAAGTGTGAGTGTAAAATCCTCAATTGGATTTTGGTCTGGACGTTTACTTGGCCGTTCTAACGCAGTAATAAGCTTTGGTCATTTTGCTCGAAGGTAAACCTCAACCCCAGTCTCTCAGCATCGCAGTTTTAACAGTATTTCTTCCACAAGAGCCTTGTATTTAACTCCAATTTTCCAGTCAGCTCTAAGCAGTTTCGGTGTCTATACTGAAGTGAATTAAAGCAAAATCTCTTTTTTAACAAAGTCTTCCATTTTTCCACTCGTTCCTTGATCTTTATAAAGCTGCGTGTTTCTCGAGGCTGTTTATTACTAAAACCATTAGAGTGCTCTGGATTTTATTTTGGGCAAACACTGTAAAGGCCCCTGAATACTTGTCACACTTTCCAGATTTTATTTGTTAAAAAAAGTGTATAATTTGCTTTTCAGTTCAAAATTAAACATTGTGAAGATTATTTAAAAAAGCACGATGAGAGCTTTACAGCGTGCATTACATCGTTTGTAATTGTTTATGGTGTGTTCCTGAAAATGGAGATCACGTAGAAACAACATGCCATCATTTTAATTTAGCACAGACCCGTGGATGTAAACTGCACGTTTAATAATTGAAAGTGACTCTGAAAATGCAGCTCCTGACCCAAATTCTGAGTCTTCCACCACTCCGAGGGGGTGAAATGACCTGACTGACAGACAGATGTACAGACAGATTTTTTTTCCTTCTCTTACATATTTGGAGAGTAAATCATAGCATTGAGCTGGGAACAGCAGAAGCCTTGTTGGCTGCAGAGACAGACGTGGAGAGCCAAAGAGGCAGCGGGCCGGAGGGAAAGGAAGGGCTCACCAGGCAGAAGTTCAATAACACATTTCCCTGCATCACAGCGTTGAACTGAAGGTTGGAGCTGCCTGCTGAGTAAACTGGTTAATATATAAGTTCAAGTCATTTTGTTGTGAACTTGAAGCTTGTGTTCTAATATTTATGCTGTATCTCTCTAAATAAAGGCAAAGCAGGTCATTTGTCTACATAGTTTTAATGCCATATGGTTGTTTTCTAACATATTTTGAAACTGATTGTGGTTTGTGTTTACCTTTTTTCATACTTACAGTTTTGACCTGCAAGTCAAAGATGTTATTCTTTTGATGCTCAACCATGGCCAAATAGTCCTTTTTCTGCAGAACAAGATTGTGCAATATATTTGATTCTCATCATCCCCAACATTTTTCTTCTGATGCTTTCTATGATCTGATGTAAAAAATAATCCTCTGTAAAAATATGAAATGTAAATACTGCTTAAATTAGCTGTTATTATCTTTAAAGGTGTAACGTGATTTTATTAATGAAGGGTTTTATAATTATTTATTTGCAAACATAATCCATGAAACTTAGAAAAAGTTAGACTAATCGTTTTATATGAAAATATTTAGTAAATATTATTCTACAAATTTTCTAATGTTCTGAAAGCGAAAGCACAAATAGATGATTTAAAAAAAATAAACTTAGCATTCAGAGGAAAGGAAATTAGTACATTACCAAATTAATAGAATTAGTACAGTATCTCCTCCTACCATGTTTTGCCGCATTGCATATGAAACTTGCAACACATCATTTTTGGAATAACAAACACAGCATATTGCTTCTGCAAGTGAAATGTTTATGCCATTAGCTGAAAAATGACAGGAGAATATTCAAATAAATTCATCTGTAAAGTTTGTGCATCATGTTACTTTTCAGATGTCAGAACTTCCCTTTTTATGAGTTATTTGTCTCTTTAGGCTGTCTCTTACAGGAATAGTTTGGCCTTCAAGAAGTTTTATCTGATGAGAATAGCAGAGCCACTAAATTCTCAGATTCACACTCGACACCTTCAAATCATTTGAAGAAATCACTAAAAGCCTGAAAATGATGGTGGCTGGTGACTGCATATGAAAAAAAGGGCTGTAAAACAAATCCAAATATCTCTGCAATCATATAAAGACAATTTATTTTTGAGGACATGGGCTTAGTGAATTTCTGTTTGCTGGAGTAGTTTTTATAACTTTTTCTACTTCAAAAAAATTCCATCATATGACCCATAATATATGTCACATGTTGGCACTTTATTACTGAATTAATTTTATACTTATATTTGTTGATACTGGCTAAAATAAAGCTCACATAAAATCTAAAAAATAAAAAATTGTTTATAAAGTTTAAAAATTTTTGAAAGAAAGCTTGAAGAGCATATTTATCCAAAAAAAAATTCAACTTGTTCTTTTCAAGCGTGTTTGGGCTAGTAGTGCATGATAAAATGCACTACTAGCCCAAACAATGCTGAAATTTACCAAAGAAGCAAGATGCTACATATGGAAATGTAAGAAAGTAGTAATTGCAAAATATTTAGATTACAATCATTAGGGGAAGATTTATATGCCAAATTGCCCAGTAACCAGAAGGAAGTCAAGTGAAATATTTTTTTTAAGAGCAGCAACCCAGTGATTTTAAAAATGCTCTATTGTGAGTCTAGCCTTACATGCTGTTGACTAACTTTTTTTTTTTTAAACTGTCGGCATTCATGTAGATTTTTGCTCCAGATTTTACACCATTAGTACTCTGGTACACATAAGTGTGCATCAGCACTCCCTTTTTTCCATGCAACTCTAACACCAGCATACTGTATGTTAGATGTTTGGTGTTTTTTTTAAAACACAGCAACAGTGAATGGAAGCAGCTAAAAGTTCCACGATTCTACACAAAATCACACTTTGTTATACTCACTAGAATTTAAAGGCACTTTTTAAATGTGGGAGAGCAAATGTATGATCTTGCTCCCTCCTTCACCGTAAGTTAGGTTAAAAACCGCAGAAATTCTGTTTGACCTTGTTCTATTCAGAGAAAGGCTGCTTGGACCTGCTAATCTGATAAGCACATCATTCCAGCAAGCATTTCCTAACTCAGCCAAATTACAGACTCTTTAAGCAGACTAATAAAATCAGCATATATAAGAGACCGTATAGAGTGGCCAAAACAAAATTTTTAGCTGTGATTGATCTCAAGAGCCACTGCACCAAAATACAGCATGTTTCGGTTTGCAGGAAAACCCACCCAGACTCTTACAGAAAAATGTGACAGGAAAATATTTTTTTTTTGTTAGAAAGGCCAAATTTCACTAGTTGTGTGTAAGTGGATTTACACCGAAGGAGGGCGTGAACAACAAATATGTTAAACGTGTTAAATGGTTCTCAAAAGTCATTTCGGCTTATGGAAGACACTTGGTGGTTTGTGGTCATAATACTAATATGCAGTCTGTTGTTCCAAGGTTTAGACACTGCAGAGAAGCAAGTCACTGTTTCAGCTTGTTATTGTTCACAAACATGCAGCCAGAAAGTTTGAAGAGACTGGTTGATGATTTATTTTGTTAACAGTTTTCTGTTGACGACAGAATGCAGTCGTGCATCTGGGGTTCGAGATGACAGGCCATCCATGTATCATAATGCCTTTTCGTTTTACAGAGGCCTTGCTCCAAAGTGCATTATAAAATGACATGGTTGCTTTGAAAAACAATGAAAGGCCTTACTGCAAATTAAATCAAGCATGTTTTTATTTCATTTCTAAGCGAACACTGTACATAAAAGCATGTATAAGGTTGCACTTACCATTTTAACATGCGCTGATATTTTGAGCATAGAACAGTACGGCGTCGATTTTAAAGGGGTACTCATCCTGAGTGTAGGCAATGAAAGACTAACTGTTCTTATCTATCACTGAAACCCTCCTCCTGTGATGAATTAATAGCAGACTATGCCTGGATGTATTAGACAAAGCCAGTTAGAAAATGTTGAAAATGTTCTTGTTCATTAAATGGATTATAGCAGCAGCAGAAGCAACCACTGCTGGCTCAGTTTTTACCAAAGACACAACAGCCACACAGGACCTGAGGGAGCAGCTGAACTTCCTCTCCAAATCCAGACGCAGACAAGAGGCTATTAGATCAATTTTTGAAACCAAATGGGCAGAGATTAACAATGCTTACCTCCGTTTTCTTTTAACACACTGTACTCCGCCACTATAAAAGTCACGGGGATAACATACTACCCTCCTCTTGACGTCCAGCTTCCTCTCCTGTACTTGCACACACAGATACTTCAGTGGACGCTTCTCAAGCTCATGTGAGAGTGTCCATTCATTCGGCACACACCAGCTGCACACCTGGTGACAGCACAGGATGGTGGTGTTGGCTCAGGTCACAGCGTGCCGGGGGGGAGCAGGGAAGGGGGACTGGGTGAGTGGGCCCACAGACCTGTCCTTCAAACTCCTGCTCAACCTGCACATTCCATAGCAGTGGCGTGACTGCAGGAATGCCGCCCTATGTAAGGGATGACTATTAAAGGTGTCACTGAAAAGGCTCTAAGACGGATGGAAATGAAAGGAACGCGGGTGTAACACGTAGTTAATTTGAGGTGTCAGCCTGCCAATCATTTAGAGAGTTTAAAATGTCAATTCTGTGTTGCACACAGATGTTAGGATACATGCATAAAGGGGATTACCAGATCCCTCAACCTGTATGAAAAGTTCAGCAAGAGATTATCTTTATTTTGTTGTTTGCTGTCGAGGGTGGAGGGTTGGGAAGGGGGGTCATTTGTACCCTCTGCAGGAAGAGCGGACCTATTAAACTCATGGAAGACGTGGAAGTAGAGAAGAGTCGACACTTTACTGTTCAGTTGGGTTAAAATAGAAAAATATACATTCTCCCATTATTGTTTCAACATACCGAGACTGCCAGTATGAGGAGAACCGCATCTGTTTAAGCTCCATCCACAACATTAATGCTCAATACTGCACCTTCTCAACAAGTAAACAGCTCTGTGGTTGATTCCAGATTTCTGATGAAAATGCAGTTGTCACTCATTTCCAGAAATTCTGTCTGCTGCCACCAAAAAACTCCACCTTCCTAAATCCATTCCAGCTATCTGCTTTATTTTTTGTAAAACATTTTGTTTCTAGATAGACCCACGTGACTGGATCACATGAAACAGACTCCAAATGTACAAATAATCGCTGAATAAAGTTAAGACCAAACTTATTTATAACTCTGATGGCTCTTCCTGCTGCTCTGTTAATGCCAGCAGGAATTACTGATGGCCACAAGCTGTAAAAGAAGTTGAAACAGCTTCGCAGAAGGCGGGGTTTAGACCAAGCTCTGAACAGTGCTGTGAACGAATCATCCGCAGCCCATATGGGCTTTGCTATTTTTATGCGTGAGAAATGCCATGTGTGGCGTGTGTGCGTGCGCAGTCAGGGAAATGTGTGTGTCACACGATCATTGCATGAGAGTTGAGAGCCCTGGGGATTACCATGGTAATTTTATATAAATAATAAAAAAATATTGTTGCCAGTGTTTGATTGTGTTATGTCAGTTTGTTACAACACTTGTTTGAACGTTTGTTTAATATATTTTTTTTACTTTTGTCTTCAATAATTTGGGTAAATGCAAAAAGCAACTTTTATTTATTTAGGGAAGAAAGGTATTAAAATCAACCTGGCGCTACGTAAAATAAAATAATTTCCCCCTTTTTAGATCATGAATTAATTGTAGTAAACCAGACTCTCTGCCAGATCTGTATTATCAGTGAAGCACCTAATCTGAACCTGTCATTCAGCATGAAATAAGATAAACTTTCCAACAAAGCAACAGAAAAAAGGTTTTGACTTAAACAAATGGACAAATCTGAGAACACTGAAGCACATAGATTGCAACACTTACACAGTTCCCCACTTCTATGTACTACTTTCTAGGACTGCACGATACATTGCGAATGTATCATGATCGCAAAATCATGGATCGCAATATGCATATCACAAAAAAATGCTTGGAGTGCAATAAGTGTTTGCAAATTATTTAAGCGCCCTGCATTCAGGCTCTCGCCACCCTTAAAATGTTTGGTAAATTTGTTGTTTAATTTAACATTAAAAGTTTGAGATGGTAAAGTTGATAAGAAACTTCTGATATGTTGTTTCACTGCCAAAACATCACAAGTCAGACAGAGCAGCCTTTTCATTAAAACCTTGTGTTTGAAACGGTAACGATGAAAGTTTTTGTTTTTTAGTAGCTGAATACACTACCAATTATCTGGGGTCTATGTTGCTATGATCCTAAAGCAGAAACACTTAAAATGTACTGTATTTATTTTAAGCTATATCGTTACTAACATTATTGCATATTGCAATTGCAAAGTACGCAGCTGTTCACCCGTGGTTGTTGTCTGTTTTTCTGGATAACTGGCATGATTTCTGAGAAGGATCTCAAGATACTATGTTTGTTGATTCATTAATCCAAGTGGATTCCTTCCCAAAACTTTGTAAATCATTGTGTTTGAAGAAAAATACTATAATTAAAAAACATGTTTTCACTTTTTGAAATTATGTTTAACACTGATACTGTAATAGTATTTTTTCAAAACTGTTTTTACAACACTTCACATTTAGTTTTTTATCAATACTAAATAATCACCATTTTGCACAAAAGGTTCAAGAATCTATACATAGTCATTGAGCATCCCCAAGTGGCAGAGGAAATTATTAAACAGATCAGATTCTCTTCCTTACCACAAACCTCAATCATTTTGCATTCTGCGATGAATGAGTTTTAATTAATGCAGACAGAGGGTTTGCATAGTGTATCATGAGTTTAAATAACATTATCATCAGTTTGCTGTCGCAACATAAATGCTACTATATTAGTGTGTGGAAAGGAAGGATATTTACTTACCAAAGCTCCATATCGTTGTATGCCATTGAAATCCAAAGTCAATAAACAATGTTGTGGTGAAGTTTTAGCACTTATCCCTTATCTACAATGCCATGGAAAAGTATTTGTTCTAGACAGATGTCTGCTTTTTTTCTTTTTTGTGACATTTATGTACATTGATATTTCAGGAGATCAAACAATTTTTAAATCCAAGATGACTAGAGAAAATACAACAGACTGTTTTTGAAATGATCATTTCATTTATCACAAAATTTATTTTGTGATAAACCACATTTGAGGGTTTTTAAGGGTCAATGTCATGATTAGCGCGCCCGCTAACAGCATAAAATAGCTCTTGTTGTACGCAACTTTTTTCTCATTCATAAAACGCTGATATCGGGGACAGCTTTTGTCAGGAACAGGTAATTCAAAACAGGTACTGTCCCAACAACTGCAACTACAGAGATCACCAGTGTTATATTTGTTAGCTAGGGAGCACATGCGTGTTAAGGGAGAGGCGAGGTCTACATTGGCTAGCATGCACAAAACTTGAGTGTTTACGCTGTTATGCGGATAGGGGTGTCAAGACGGAGCAGCAGCAGGGCTTCAGACTGATTCATTCTGGGAGCCGGTTTCAAATATAGTCAATTTCGCAGCCTACTTCATGTTGTCAACAGGATTTGTTTAAATGATTTCTTGACTCTACACATCTGGAGATAAAGTGCGGCAAAAAAAGTAACTCAAGCATTCCAAATGATGAAACACAGGACAAAAGCAATCGGAGACATGTAACAGGTGATTTATTGCATACAGCATATGAGAATAAATGTTTGAGCATGATCGTCTGCATATAATACCAATCCACAGTTTGTGCCTCCACTGCTGAAAAAGTCAGTTTATTATAATGAAACAACAACAAAAAAATCCTGAGCGAAATAATTGCTTTGGTAAAATAAAATCCAGTATATAATCAAACCCTCAACATGCATATGGCTTCAGGTAGGTCAAATATGAGTTAGCAGCTGGGAAGCAGAGGTGTTAATATGCATGATGTGTGTTAGGATTGGAGGCTTGCGCCTGTCCACTAGTTTCAGCTGTGTAAGGTTTTGTCTGTGGTTTCGGGGCCCTCTGTTTCTCAGAGCAGACTCAACTTCTCAGGCTGAAGCACCTGGCAGCCATCAAGCTGCTTTACAAATGCACACACACATGCACAACGTCTGCAATTTCCATGGTAATCGGTAGGGAACAAGAAAGTAGTAATGCCGGGGATAGTGAGGAGAGGATAGAGGGGTATACAGTTTAGTCACCAGGTCTCTAGTTTGCTTGTCTTAGATGATCAGGGCTGCAGAAGAAACAATATGAGCTACTCTTGTTTCTGAAAATGAAGGCAATAAAAGAACTGAAGACAGATGGGTGAGCCATTTGATGCAAAATTTTAAGGATCATCCTGCCTATTAGGAGTTGGCTCTTATACATCACATCAATAACGTTAAAGTATTCTCAACGGGTTTGTTTGAATGGTTAAGGAACAAAGCAAAGCGGTGAGAAATACACAAGTGATCAGAAACAGGCTTTAAAGACTGTGATCATCTGTCTGAAGGATAAATAAATTTTCTTCTCCTCAGTCTGAGTTGGAAAATTTGCACAGTTATTTGAAACATAATATACCAAACCAGAATTCAAAACCTTTACTGTCAAGTTGAAATAGTTAACAATACAGCACAAAATATTTTTTTTCCAGGAAGATTATGGGTTTAAAGTAATGTTTTAAATTAAAGAACTTGTTTGCTTTGACTGGAAGTAATATCTACGCTCTGGAGTGGACCAGTCCCAACTTTATTCAGATAGAGAATCTGTGGAAGGAGGTAAAGGTAAAGGGAGAAGGCAAGGATGCCATCTAAAATCTGGTCAGAAATTGTAAAGAGGGTTTGATTTCTGAGTTTTTCCATTGGTTAATAGGAAAGGTACAAATAATTATAGATATTTTTACAAACAAACTTCCTGGTTGAATCATAAACTTTTAAATAAAAATCGGTCACAGGTTTAAATAATTTTGGGCTTATCTTTGGCTTTAAATTATCTAAGACAACCGAATGCTTATCATCAATACACTGACCCAAACCTATTGTGACAAGAGAAAAACTGCAGAAAAGATACAACATTCAGTCAGTCATAGCATGACTTTAAAGGTGGACACCAGAAAGAATCCTGATTTGCTTGTCTGCTAAACAAAACCTTGAATGACCTACTTTCATTCCTACCCCAATTCACCCAGTGCTTGCTTCCCCCTGCTATATACACACCAGAGCAAATGCATGGGGCTTAGATGGGTCTTTAAAGTGTAAATCTGATTAGCCAGCTATCTGATATACAGAAAGCTCCACATGAATCTTCTGCCTTTGCTTTTCTAAACTGGAGATGACCCAAAATGGTACAGGAAAAAAAAATGAAGCTTCATATCCCATGAGGTTGTGTGTTTATAATACAAACAAGTAATCAGAATGAGAGTGTTCGTTGCTAAATCACTCCCCTACAGGCTGTCAACAACCTCCAACCCAAACACAATTCAATTACGGACGGTGCGGCAGAAATAGACTGCGAGGAAGCATTTACAACAGCGGCGGTAATTGTGTTTGGATCTCTTTCCACAGGAAGTCATTATCGTAGATTTTAGGAATATCTCTGTCATCCGAGTTAAGGAAGAATTTCCTCCTCCATTTCGGATATTTGTGCTGGTGTCACTGCGAGGACAGGGAGCGGATAGGAAAAAGGCGGAGTTCTTGAGAGGGAAGGGGTTGGCTTCTGCTACTAATGTTGACGAGCAGCTAAACTCCCACTCGCTGTCTAATCAGTTCTGCTCCATCTTTGAAGCTCAGGTAAGTTGAGTGAAAAACTCCCAGTCTGTGGCCTGCTTTCCTCTGCCTGCGAGGGGAGAAAGTTCTGCGACAGCTCTGATGTCTGCAGCAGGAGAGAATCAAATTTCCTTTCATACTGCAAAAAGGGATCCACACCACTACTCCACACCTCATCCTCCAGTTCAATATCCCCCTGCTGCAACTCAGGCGCTTGGCTTGTCATTTTCTTTGAACCTGAGAAGAAAAACTACCCCACATAAGCCTTCGCTAACCGCTATCAGATCAGTTGATAATGACTTTTGTGATGTGGATGATGACGATCCCAGCTTTACTAAATATACCTCTTTAGAGAGCTGATGGATGCTGGCAGCCAAAATGCAATCAGGAGTGTAAATGAGTTTATGAACTATAAAGTTTCCACATTTAGGTGGCAATTTGGAAATGGATGCGGTAGAGTTGTGTCTTTATGTGATTTAATTCAGACTAAGACGTTTGTTGTGTGGCAGAAATGGTCTGAAAGAGACAATTCAAGCTAGTGAATTTCTGTTAAAAGATAGATAATTCCCTTGGTGCCTTCAAATCGTATAAATCTAGATCAGATTGTTTGAAGCTGAATCTAAAGGCAAGGCGTGGGCTTTTGTATAGAGATATTCCTGGTATTATTTATGCTGTCTTTTATTTTGTCATTTATTTGTTTTTGTACGACTCTAACACCTCAGTTTCCCACCATGGAGACCCATGTCTTATATATATTATCTTATCTTGTCCTCTCTTAGAATAAGAGATGCGGATCAAAGTCTTAATCTGAAAAATGTCATTGCAGTATATACTAGCATTACAAACCTTCAAACATTGGTGACTTTGGCATTGGGCAGTTATTAAAGACAATGATTATTGAAGACAGTGAGAACAGAGCAAGTATTTCTTCGCCCATCTTTAGTCACACACTTTTATCCAAAACAACTTACAAGTGAGGACATAATAATGTAGCTAATGTCAAAGCTAACAATAAGCTACTACTATTTCTGGACAGAACAACTGTCTTTTATAAAAGTAACGGGATGTAAGAAGCAGAAATATTCACATTTTTTTTATTTTAGACGTTTTCAAAGGAGCACTCGACCTGATGGGGTATAACATATTTAGTATTCAGTACTAAAAGCAAGTAATCAAGATCAAAGAGCGCCTTGCTTAACTTCTCCCATCCAGGCTATCCTAACAACCCCCAACTTAAACAGTTTCTTTTGTGAAAAGGTCAGCATTTCTAGTCAGAGTAACTTACAAAAAGAAGTAAGTCTGTGTAAAAAACAATAAAATACAGTAGTATTCAGTTATCATACGTAAACGCTTTGAATGTTTTGTATTCAACATTTTCAACACTGGAACATTGTTGGTAGCTCTTCCTAACTCCATTTTCCACTGAAAAGGTAAAGGTGCACCATAATCATCTGCCCGATGCAACCATGGCTATCATATAAAGGTTGACTAAATATCATAAGCAGAAAACACAATCGCTTTGAGATCGGATTTCTTCACATACTTTTAGAAGATCTTGGCCAGTCTCAGAACACCCATTAGTTTTAGCTTCTGGTGCTAAGTAATCTCAGTTTAGTGTTATCTACTACAGTAACAGCCTCCAAATCTTTTATAGAACCTGGCATCAAAAATATTGAACTATTCCTTTGATGACCTTTTTTATTACGATTTTGGTGTCTGTTGGTAAGGTTAGACTTTAGTAAAAACTTACTTTAGCAATAGTTTGGGACCTGGGGTTTTGGGGGTCCCAGAACCTTTTTTTTTTATTTTTATTAATTAATGTTTTGCTCACATTTCCAAAGAAAGCACTGTGAAAAATTATGATAATAACATAACCTTTGAGAGCAAACACGGCAGATTTAGTAACAGCAAACTTTAACCACATGCTCCAGGCCTTTTTTCATTTGATTGCTTATTTTGTGTGTTTCTATATTGCCACATAGAGGTCTGGCATAGTTACTGCAAAATATTGCTGTAATTTTTTTTACGGATGAAGATAAACCCCCGTAGTGTATTTCCAAGAAGGCAACATGAAAATATCTTAAAGTTGATATTTACGACACTATCAATCTGTTGTATTTTCCTTTGTGTTAAATAAACTTGTGGGGGAGCGGACCCAAACTAGCTCCAGCGCAGGGGCCCACCTGAACTCTACTGGGGGACGCTAATGTTGAGGTTCGATGTAATCCGCTTTTCAGCTTCGTTCTGTTTTACGCCAGTCTTCAAAACTGTGCACAGCATTAATGTCAGCACATCTGTAACAAAGCACAGGTCTTTGTCATTATCTGGTTTTAAAACGTTTTTATTCTTGAAACGCAGGAAACCGTGACTTGTCAAAGCAACAAACTGTCTCTAGTCAATTCAGAAAACAAGTTCTGGAATATTTGCAACTTTTCCAGCGGTTGTAAGGTATATCGTACAAGAGTTATCATCATGAGGTGGCTCCATTGTGGGTCCACATGTCATAACTCCCCCACACCCCCATTAGGGGAAACTAGAGTGACGGAGGTGATGACTAGTGTGGAGAAGCACGGGGTTGTTTACACTCCCTAGACCACACAGACAAGACACGGTCAAGACAGCATATGTACACCATGTGTGTCTCAATTACAGACGGACCATTGCTGGACAGCCGCTCAGCAGTCAGAGATAAAAGGGAATGGTGGATCACTCAGGCTTTGTTGCAGAAACCATAATATATTCCTCCCTGTTTCACACTGCATGGTCTGAGCTCCGCTGTCTGTTTACGTCCCACAACAAAAAGCTGAAACTGAGATCATCTTTCAGCAAAGGGGTTCCAGCATGGCAGGGATGCAAAGAGATCATCCAGAGTTGGTAGAAAAACCTGCAATTGTGTGGTAATTGATTTCTATCTGTGAGAAAGTTGAAGGAAAAAAAATAAACCTGGATAGAAATATGTTTATGAGAGCATCACAACTTTGATTGATGATTTCATGGTTATCTTGAAATCTGAAGCGACTAGATGTAAAGGACTCCATCATTTCCATGTCTGACGTATTTGGCATTGTTTTAATAGTTAAGAGATGTTTATGTCAGAGTTCAAAAGGCATGAGCTCATATCAGATTTTCACGTATGACAACTTTTGGCAAAAATATCACGCGTTTATGCCATCAAGGTATTTACACACAATTTTTAAACAAAAATATATCACAAGATCTCACAAGTTTTCAAACAGATAAGCATATTTTTCCACACCGCTGCAAAAATCATGTAACTTACGGGTTAATACAACTGTATTAATGCAATATTTCACTTACACTCATTATTATTTGGATTTTGAAACACAGACTTTAAAATCTGCTCTTTTCAGAAGAACACAATTATGACAAGATGTAGCCATAAAACACTGCTACAGTGAGTAAGTCTCCCAGGCTAATAGGGGCCCGCAGGGGAGCCCTAATACAGAAAATTTCATCACATTTACCAAGAATTTCTATATCATCTTTTTCATCATACTGATCACTACAAGCAGTTTCCAGGGCCACATCCAACAAATTCACTTATGAACATGCGTGCATTCATACACTGAGATGCAGATGGCAACTAGGAGGTTAAGTGCCTTGCCCGGGGGCACACCAACAACTGTCATTTGATCCTGTTGTTATAGTTTAGTCATTTGTGCTGATTGTGTCTGAAACATTTTAGGCTCAATTTTACTATTTTAAAGAAAATATCTGGGATAACTTGCCATTTATCTGGGGTTACCTGTGGCCAAACCTTCAGCAACTTGAACTCTCCTTTTTGACTCTTAAATTTGCAATAAAATGCTGTACATTGAACCCAATTGCTAGACCAGATGAGTAAGTCATAGACCGTTTATTTACACTTCTCATCTTCGTAAAATGAGACAGGGCGTTAGGGTCACTTTAAAATTTAAAAACAAGGTAGAAGTACCTCAGCTGTTAACAAAGGATGAAAAAAAGCCAAAATGTTGAGACTATAGTAGAAAAAGTCATTTAAGTTTAAAGTAAAAATCTTGAACTAAAAGGTTCAGTAGAAATGCAAATACAAAATCAAAATATTTTTTCAAGGAAAGGTACGTGCAGATTGTAATACACCACTGGTGCCATGACCTGCGACAGTCAGGCATCGCATCAATAAGCTGCTTGAATAAAATATAGCAGTGATGACATTATTTAATTTACTTTTAATAATAAGTCATGACTTCATCATTAATGTTTAACTTCATTCTTGATTGGGAAAGCATAAAAAAGACTCTGAAAATGGGCTGATCACATTTCATCATGCACTAAATTTGAGCAATTCTTGATTAGCTGGTTAAATAATCTAACATAATTCAAAATGTACAAAGCACAATTAATCAAGGTACAGCGATTTATGAAAGACCTTACTGATGCGGTGGTGACAATCGGGTGATTGGTTGTACAGCGGGCCCCTAAATCAGATTCTGCTTTGCATCCAATACAACCTGGGACAGGCTATGGTGGTCCTCATTAAGTTTTGATGCAATAAATCTCTGTGTTTTATGCGATTATTTCCAAAAGGCCAGGTTTGTCTTGCAAGTGTAGCAGGCTTCTTACAGGTGGCTAACTGGCAGTCCACAGCAACAAGTCGGGGTGGGGAAGCACTAACTCTATCCTCCATCCAGTCATAGAAAACTCTAGTTACTCTATCAGACTTTCTCTGGGACCTTATTACTTTAAAACACAGAGTATGATGGAAAACATTGGAGGTTTGAAACAGTATCTGTTTAAACCTTGAGATCTCGTGTGAAATATAAAAGAAATAACTTTTTAGTTGCAATAAAAAGACATTAATAACAATGTAGGCTATGTTTGTAATAGTGCTGGCACTGCCCACATTACATCCTTTTCAAGGGTTGATCTCGGGTAAAGTAAGCTACCATTTCTGAACATTTGTGTGTACGGACACACGCCATTTCCAGCTACATTTCCAGCTGGATACTCATTCAACAACAAAAAACAACATCCTCAGCGCACAACTCCAGCAAAGCAACAGCATAGGAAATTAATGAAAGTGGACATTTTAATGGTCCTCAGCTGCAATGTCCAAACTAAACTCTGAGCTTTTAAATGTCTGAAAAAAATCACACTGGATTGTTGTGTGTTTTCCCTCTTTGGAAAACAAACAAGAACCCTAAAAAAAATCCCGCCAACAAGCTTTGGGAGGTGAGCGCATCCTCCAAGCAGGCAGACTAAGTGCAGCCTCTCGCATCTCCTGATGATAACAGTCTCACAGATCACAGCGACAGCTTTGATCACTCAGGATGCTTGTTGGCCATTCACAGATTCAGCATAATCATTGATTGTAAGTTTGCTTTGAGGAAATCTCTTAGCTGCATCATCACCAAAAACAACTTACTTCTGGCAAGTGTATGCTGGTGTACCAGCGTCAGAAGAGATTTACCAGCCAGAGCTACGACATCCCTGCAGGATTTAAGGACAGCGAACCGTGATGAGTGATACGAAGGAGGGGAAATTACACTGAGGAAGAAAGCTGCGGATGCGGAATAACAGTACATTCTCTGTTTTTTCCCTCATCAGCAATGTTTTTTTTTTAAAAACTAAAGTCCAATTAGCAACAAAACACTTGTGTAACTTTACATTTGCCAAAAATTAAAGCTAGATTTGAACAGATTTAAATATTTTATCTGTTTCAGTGAAGCTTGAAACCTTTTTTTTTATAGATACACCAATGAGAGATCCAAGTCAGCTTTCTTTATATTGGCTCTGATTGGTGATCGGCAGATCAAATACTAAAAAAAAAAAGCAAGTTTTCTCTCGTTAATTAAACACATTAAACCTGGGAACTCTCATTGTTATTGTTCTATACAAACATCAACCAACAGCATTTACTTGTGCTTTTATTTTTGTTTAATAAAAGTTCGATATTTTTCAGTTTTTAAAGTGCCTGCAGCACTTTCTCCTTTCATGTTCCATAGCCCTTAGAGGAAAATATATCAGCTGGTCAGACCTTGAGGGAAAACAGAATTTTTTGGCCAGGAAAAGTCTGATCGGAGTATATACTTTTTAGAAATAATTTTAAACAAGCTATTAATTTACATGTTTTTGTTTTGTTGTCCTTTTTTGTTTGTTTTGTTTTTGTTTTTTATGTAAATCAGCATTGAAGAGTTGCTGCCCCAAATCTGACTGCTTGTAGAAAAAGTATGTAAAACAGGCTAGACTTGAGGTGGTTTAATTCTTGCTTGAAAGTGATTTAAAAGAGTTTCCGTTGGAGCTGCACAGTAGATCAAATCGCGATCATCATCGAAATATCAGCCCGTGCATTGTTGCAATTGCAAAGAACTGCTTGGATGTAATATTTGGTAGGCGATCTGAAACAGATCCAAAATCAGCAAGCTTTGGAAGAGTGGTTGATGGAAAACAGACATAGTGATGATGGAAAAGAAAAAGAGTAGTAAGGAAAACATGGCCTGATTGTAATCGACGTTGCCATCGTAAAAAATTAACAATATAACAGTGTGGTGTGTTTCTAATACTATGCTGAACAAGATATTCTTTATCTAATAAAGATACAAAGATTAAATGTCACACAAGCACCCTGTGATACATCACACGGTAAAAAAAGGACCATGGCAATAATTATGATAATAAAGCTATAGCAGTGGTATATTATTATTTTTTTGCTTCATTTTGTAGCTCAACATACACACACATCCAATTCCTAACAACAATAATAATAATAATAATAAGTTTTTTTATGTTATTGTGCTGTTTCAGCCTCAACCACAAACCCCAAACTAGCTGTGGGATGAAGGAAAGCCAAAACAGAAATAGAAAAGCTGAATGGGACATAAACGTCTTACCTGGTCCCTTTGGATGCATGGCAGAGAGGTCCGTCGGTGTGACTTACTGTTGGACTGACTGTGTGCCATGTCTGAGGCTATAACAGAACTGGACCTCCTGCGCCTTTTAAATACAGGAATCTCTTCCCTGGCTCCAGTCACGGGGGTGCAGCCCTCCTTGTGTGTCCCTTGTTTGGGAAGGAGCCTGTCAGCATACCTCGCCAGCAGGATGCCCAGCACTCCGACCAGGTACGCCACGTACGGTCTCCAGGCGGCCCGCACTTTGTGCAGCGAGAGCAGTGAGATAGTCCTGGCTACGCTGATTAAAAGGATCACCGATGTGCCCTGGTTCAGCCGAGCTACCATGAGTGCGCCAGCGGCCGCGCAGAGGAGCACAACCCCGGCCGCTGTGGTGGACGAGAACAGCTGTTCATCTGTCCCGTCCAGAAGAGACCACGCCGCGACTTCGCCTAGGTGGCACAAGGTCAGAAGGGAGAAGAGGGTCTCGATCAGCACCCCGCAGTGGATCAAGTATACGCCGAGCCAGAAGAAGGCACATACGAGCGCGAACAGCAACGACAGCGCACTCCAGCAAGTTTGCAACAGCTCGGTTGCGCAGCCTGAAACAAAGTGGAGGGGGGACGGTGAGTGCGAGAGTGTGTTGTCAGCGCTGCTGCTGGCCTCAGCTGTCCAGCCTGCGCATTTGACCAGAGCGGCGAGGAAAACGGAGAGCGACCCCACGCACACTGCGCTCCGGAGCCTCTGGGAACTCCATAGTTGGTTAAACATCAGCCCGAGCCACGTTTTACAGTCTGGGTCTTTGCACCGCGGGGTGACGCGTGTTTTCACATACCCATTGCGATCCGGTGCGCCGAAGCCTTTCTCACGAATGTTGCCCTGCGCACTGGTAGTACTGCAAGATTCTGCATACATCGCCATCACTTATGGCCCGACATGAAGTATGAGGAAGTCTATAAAACATCTATACAGGTGTGGTCAGGGGCCATGAGTTAAGTGTAAAAAATCAGGCATAATTTTCGGTGCAAATGTTGGAAAAAGAAAAGGGAACACGCACATCCCTCTCTCCTTTTACGCATGGATGTGAGTAGCGTTTGTCTTTGTTTTCCAGGTGCAGGATGTAGAGCTGCATAGAAAAGGAGCCTGGGTGACAAAAGAGCTCAGAAGCTTTACAGATCTAGGGCATTGCTTGCCTGTGCACGCACGTCCCGCTCGGCCCTCTGTGGCGCGCATTCTCGTTCAAATCTTCTGTCATTCTCTTTGCTCCGAGACTCCAGGAAACAGCGGCAGCCCCTCGGAAAAACATCAGCCCCGTTCCGTGACCATCCGGCTCATAAATGATCTGTTTGTCCTCGTCCTGGAATGAAACGAAACAGTCCCTCCGTGCACTTCCGAGGACCAACTCGTTTGGGGGGGATTTTAACTGAAGAGTGAGTGTCCGCTCGGCGCTTTTCCCGGACAAATCCGGAGCGTTTTGTCACCAGCTCTCAAGCAGCCGCGAGTCTCAGCTCATTCACACCCCCGAGTTCCTACTTTTTACACAGGGAGCAGCAGTGAAACCCTCCAAATCCCCCTTCTGCCAGCCCAGCAGGACTTGTTCTGCATCTGACCGAGGTTTAGCTGTTTTCTTTATCCTTTTTTGGATTCTTTATCTGCTTTATTTTTATTGTCTATGTCGTTAAAACGTGTGCTAATGTTTATTTAATACCAAATAAAATTTCATTAAAAAAAACATTCGATTTTTTTTGTGTGTGTGAAGTCTTCTTGAAGTAGCATACCTGTAACGTACTGGAGCAGCCACCTTTTAGGCCACGTAACATCTCGGTGGACACATTCGGATTTGTGGTCTTGGTATAATATTGTTGCAAGGTTGTCAAGTTAAGTTTTCCATCTATAAACAGCGCCTTGCAAAGGTACACACATCTACATTTTGTAACAGCGATCCACAAAATTTGGTGTATTTTATTGGGGTTTTATGATATATACTAACAAATAGTGCATACTTTAAATTAAGGGAAAATAATACATCTGAAAAGTGTGTTGTGCTTTTGGATTCAGCCCTCTTTGACCTGATATCCATAAATAAAATCCATTGCAACCAATGTTGGCTAAGTTTACCTTTTATCAGTAAACAGTGTCCACTTCTGTATAAGTTAATGTCAGTAAAAATACAGATGCTCTGCGACAACCTTAGACATTTGCTAGAGAACATCACTGAACACACAGCATAATACAGCCCAAAGGACCCGTAACTGGGTAGGGATAAGGCTGTGGAAAGGTTTTAAGCAGGTTTAGATTGGAAAATAATATCTCAAGCTTTGAAGAGCTTACGGAGCTCTGTTTAGTCCATCATCTGGAAATAGAGAGAGTATCGCAATGGGGCTGAATAGAATATCGCAAACCCAGATCAAGTCCACATGTAGTCAGATAGCAAAACAAGTAATATTTTATGCGTTTTGGCCTTTCATCCATGCAAAAACTCAGTTTTACGTCACTAAAAATTATTAAAAATTAAAATTATTTCTGAAAATTCAGACCAAAGTGGCGACTTTGTTACAGACGTGGCCATACAGTCAGAGGGGGAAAGGAATGCTATCAAAGCGGTGCTGATGTTTACGCTGGTGTTGTGATTGACTGTTTGCAGTATGTGTCTAATCAATGTTAAACTGGACAAATTCACTGCTAAGACATCAATGGCATCTCCATTTTCTGATTGACATTACCCTGGCGACCACACAGCATTCCCTGTCTTCACCTCAAGACTTTAAAGTAAAAGCATACATGGAACATTATAAACGTTACAGTTGGTTTAGATGCTTTTGACTTGTTTGTTTTTACAAGCCAAGCTGCTCCCCTGGTCAGCTATTTTACCCCAACTTCCTCCCAAGCCAGAGACACAATGCCCTTAGACTTTGCCATTGTTTTGAAGGATTCTGATTGACTGACATAGTTTTAGTTTTGTGGTACACTGCATTTGGCATATTTAAAACAACCCTCATTGGTGTATTTGTGCAGGTTTGTGTGGATAAATACTTTTCTGAAAATGATCCCGTGAGTACAACATTCTGTGCCAATTCTCAGTTGATCATCGCAACAGCAAACAGGCTTAAATTGGAGGCAATTGGACTTCCGTTCAGTTCTTTCTGAAAACGTTTCGACATCTATACAGGAGTCTTTGTCAAGTCTGGTGGCTCACACTTGAGCAACCTGCAGTTGGTGCGCTGCTGTTTTTAAGGACATGGAGGCCCATCTTCCTCGGCGCATTCTCAGTCAGATACAAATCAGTGACCCACTCGTTAGAAGCTAATACTCCACAGTAGAAGACTGACTAGTACTCACCACTTGGTGTGAGAGGAGTATTTGGTGATCGGAATCATGACGAGACTGCTGATGTAATCTCTTTTACAGGTTGCTCAGGTGAAATATTTTCAGAAAGAACTGAACGAAAGTCTGGTTGCCTCCAATTTAAAACTGTTTACTGAGTCAAATATTTTTTTTTAAAACGATGTGAGGGAGATATTAGTTTTTATAAAGACCTGGCTATGTGCGTACAATTGCTATTGCATTATCCTGTTATACGATATGCATATCACTGTTAGCAATAAGTGTTAGGGAATTATCTTAGGAAGATAAAGAGGTAGTAAGTTGTTCAAGTCATTTAGAAACTACAACTATGTTGTTTCAAGTGCCAAAACTGGAGGCGTCTGCCAGAACCAACTTTTTAAATAGAACATTGCAGTTGAGATGTAAATATTTAATATTTATAATCTGAGGTCCATGTTTGCTATGAGCCGAAATAGATGAACAGTTATTTGTTTATTAGTTCCAATTTATATCATTATCATAACATTGTCGATTAATATCAAATGTTTTATATTCTCAAATATTGTGCCTCCATATAAGACAGGCAAGCAAGGAGAGCATTATTCAGAGAAACGGCAAAGAGACACATGGTAACACTGAAAGAGCTGCAGAGATCCATAAGTGGTAGCATCTTTTAATAGGACAGTTGTTATATAGCGCATAAGTTTATGCCTGAGTTAGGATGGCCAATTCAAAGTCCAAACCTAAATTGAATTAAAAATTTGTTGCTAGACTTATAAACTGTTGTCTACAGACACTTTTTATCGAATGTGACTGAGTTTTGGCTATATTTCAGAGAAGAATAAATAACAGTTCTAGGCTCTTGAAGGGCTTGAAACTGAAACTGCAGGAAAAGGATGTTCCATAAAGTATTCACTGAATACAAATGCACACCACACCTTTCAGATTTAATTCCTAAAGGAGTTGCAATTATGTTCATTCGATTTTCCAATAATACACTACCTTTTAGTGTATTTCCCATAAAATCCCTTTAACATACTCTAAATATTGTGGTGCTAATGTAAAAATAATTTATATCTGAACAGGTCTGTTGTTTATGAAAATGTTTCTAAGGCACTTGAAAATGCTTTGAGATGTTTTCATGTTTAATAAAGAGGAGTATGCAGAAAAAAAAACATCAGCTTTGCATGGATAGTTGTTTTTCACTGGAAACTCCCACAAGAGTCCTTTGGTTACTCCCAAATTCGACCCTCAAAGGTCTCCTCTCTGCTTGGATTGAAATATTCATCCCATCCTTGCACTTTTGGTGTCACCAATGGTGAGGAGTGAGGTTTACATTAATCTTTCACCTCTGCATGATCTTGTGGGTGCATTAGTGAAGCACATGTGTGTTCCTTCTCTTTGGATTACATCCTCTCAAATAAAGATTCATATTCTAAATACAGACATCTTTAGCTAAGCATGTCCATTTAATCTCAATCATGTTCACTGCAGCACAAACAAATGAAAAGACATGTACACACACACATATAACCTCAAGGCTGTTCAACATCTGGTGTTCTTGTACAGATGTGGATACATTTCTTAAGCTGGTACAGAACCCATACACCAGGTTGTTTTCATCTGATGAAATATGTTTTACTCTTTAATTTGATCACATTTATTCCCGTGAGGGAAGCAAATCTCATGTTGAGAAATGATTACTTTTAAAAAAATCACCTGCTGAAAAATGCCTGTTAATTTTCCTGTAAAACTTTTGTAGAATCACCTTTTACTTTGTTTTTTCCTGTTCACCTTATTCCTACAACCCATTAGGTGCTTGCCACATGTGTTTTCTGAGCTGGGTCTCAAATGGGTCTCAGTTCATATTGTACAACACATGTAGGGTCCATACAGGTTCCACTTTTTACCTATTTGTTTGGGATTATTCTCATCACGTCTCATAGGATCAATCCTATCATTGGGATCATTACATCTACAATTTATGAGCCACTTAGAGCTTTTAACTTCCAACCCTTGATCAGAACAGAAGAGGCCTTTTTGATGAGAGGTGAAACATATTCAATAAGTTGGCAAAGGAGTCCAGTTGTCTATATTTAAGCACTTAGGACGGTCATGTTCTGAAGGACCGAAAATCTACACCAGTGGAACATTGACCAGTTGAAAGGCCCAGTGACAAACATTTTTAATTGTTCTGGTCCTGATGATTTAAAGTACTTAAAGCATCCTGGTATTTTAAAGAGTTTTTGATACCATGTACTCTAACAAGCTTTCAAATGCTGTTGGAAAAGAAACAGGTAGCTGCACAGGTCCTCCACCACGCCTTGAACGGTGTGCATGATGTACTTTTCCACATAATCTCTCTTTGTTTCACATTCGACCCACCTGGAGTGTTTGCTGCCAAAGAGCTCAATCCCAGTTTCATCAAAGGAAACAGCTCCATTCAAAGTTCCAGTAGAGTTTAGCAATGGTTACGATCGTGATAGTAGGACAGAAAATGGTTTATTTTCTGACAAACATACCCAACTACTGGCTGGTATTGTATATGATGGCAGTTTTGGAGACATGGTGGCTTAAAGATGCAATAATCTAACAGTAAATGTTAAATGGCCTGTACTTGTATAGCGCTATATCAAGTCTAGAGGACTCCAAAAAGCTTCACACGACATTCAGTGTTTCATGCACACGTCCACACACTGATGGTGGTGAGCTACATTGTAGCCACAGCTGCCCTGGGGAAGACTGTCAGAAGCAAGGTTTCTATGCATCGGCACCACCGAGCACTCTGACCACCACCAAAAGGCAAAGCGTGTGAAGTGTCTTGCCCAAGGACACAATGACCGAGACAGTTGGAAAATGTGGGGTTGAACCGGCAGGAAAAACTCCCTCGCTCCTGTGCCACTGTTGCCCCAGTGAGAGAGGAAGATCTATTTGTCTTATCGTATCATCCGTCTTATTGTACAGGGTAGCAAGAGAGTCATGGATGGCTCAACTTAACAAGTATAATTTAAATAAACGCTTCAGTTTTGTTCATTTACATTTATCAAGAATTTAGGTTGGATTAAAAAAAAACATTTCTCAACAGCCCAAGTGTAAATATAAATTCAAGCATAATATTGATGCTTTTCACACATCTTTAGCAGGACTGCCAAATTTCTGTCCAAATCTGTAGAATTTATGCAGTGGTATTGTGGCTACAGTTTTATACATCCATCTTCTTCCGTTCCCTTAATCTTCTCTCTACCCGTGCTCATTTAGGTGAGCTAACACAGGACAGCATGACTCAGTGGCGTATCCAAGGCACTGCATATCGTCTGTCAGCCAGGATTCGCTAGCAAGGGGAGGAGAAGAAGTGCTAACAGGAAGCGATAGGAACAGGACGAGGCCTGGTCCCGTCCATCACCCTCAGTGCATGTTTACCGGACAGCCAACAGTTTTCCCAGGGTGCCATGCATCAAAAGAGGACAGATGTTGGCTCCATGTCCAACCTGATTTTTGTCACAAACATTTTTCTTTTACCTTATCGGAGCCTGGAGGTACATTTTCCCCCTCCGGCCAATCCGAAACAATGTCACTTTATCTAAATGTTTTATGCTCTAGGTGCCTGGAACAGAAACATTTCCTCTTCAAAAACTTAAGATAAGAGCGGGACAACAGAAAGAAGGAGTTGGATTCAGCCAGAAAACATAGGCGCTGCTACAATTTGCAAGGGAGACTCAAATCTGTTGCATCAGGGTCAAAAGGTTGTTCTGTACAGACATGATGCACAAAGGGAATTTCATTATACTATAGGATGAAGATAATATACTTTAATATGCAGAACTACCTGAATTTAGCCCTTCTGTCAGCGCTGTTAATCATACATGCTGCATGACTCCTCCATTCAAAGTTTTCAGCAGATGAAAGCGAATGACGACGGTCTTCACTGTGTCCAGCATCTTAAGACAAGCTCATTGTGAAATTTCTGCCGGTCCAGAAGCTATTCAGAATTGCCCAAAGGAATTTTAACAACGGGGGAACGCACATGTACCGTTATACCCTATTAGGAAATGTTGTGGTCCATTGCGAAACAGGAATCTTTTATGAGGGGCAGTTCATCAGACATCTGGTTTTGATGTTGCACGAGGGGCAATTGTCAGATGTGACCCCCGCTCAGACCTGAGCTGGCTCCTGTGGCGGCTGCTGACAGGTCAGACGTGCACGCTCAATTCTAAGGCACGTTTCAAAGAGAGTTGTTCACTTTTTAGCCTCCTCTACCAGTTCCACATTTTCTTTGTTATAGTCCCTTTCAAGAGAGTCCAGATCCGTAGAACTTCCATATTTTGTCAAGATACGGCTGCAAAGTTTAAAGTATATAATTGGGTTTTATGCAACAGACCACACGCATAGCACAGAATTGTGAAGTCAAACGATACATAATTTTCAAAAATGTTAACAAATAAAAATTATTCAAAATTGTGGTTTGTATTTGCATTCAGTCCAAAGAGTCAATACTTTGTAGAAGCACTTTTTGTGGTATGTCTCGAAAAGCTGTGCACAAGTCCACACTGAAACTTTTGCCCATTCTTCTTGCAGAATGGATCTAGTTCACTTTGACTGGATGAAAAGTGCTTGTAAATGTCATTTTTTAAGGTTTACCAAAAACATTGAATCTGTTTTAGGGTGGGACTTTGACAGAACCAGTCAAGATCACTACACTTTGATCTACTAACTATTGTCTGCTGGTGGGCCAGAAACCTTTTTTTTTTTAGCTGGTTATGGACTTTACTTAAGGAAAACAAATTTTAAGAAATATAAGAATAAAAACCTAAATACAGTGTCTACTCATGCACCCAGTAACTGTGATTATTAATTAAACTAATTTGCTTTATTTTATAAGCATTGTTGAGTGTGTTTTGAAAAGCCAGAGGTTTTTGTAAAGTGTTTTGGTTTTAATCAAAATGCAGTTTATTTAAAATAAAATTCTAATTCTAATAAACTTTTATATAGCACAAATTCATAACACATGGCATCTCAAGGCACTCTACAAAGTCAAATTCAATCAAATCATCCAGAAAGATTGGTCAAAAAGTTTCCTAAGGAAGCCCAGTATATTGCATCAAGTCTTGACAAGCAGCATTTACTCCTGAAAGAGCGTAGAGTCACAGGGAGAGTGGTCTGCATTGTTGATGGCTTTGCAGCAATCCCTCATACTGAGCAAGCATGAAGCGACAGTGGAGATGAAAACTTCCCTTTAACAGGGAGGAAAACCTCCGGAAGAACCAGGCTCAATGTGAACGGTCATCTGCTTCGACGGACTGGTGGTTTTTTGAAGAACGAGCAAAGACACAAAATCACAGAAGCACACATTGATCCAGGAATACTTTCTATGCTATATGGTAATGGAAGATGATGTGTCTCCCCATGTCACAGCTAACAGAACAGCAGACCAGGTGTACCTACTATGAAGAGAAAAAAGACAGAGAGAACAAAAAGTTAAAAGTTTAAATGACAACAAATAATGCAAACTGGGGAACAGAGAACTCAGCAGAGTGAGAGACATAGACCCTGATGTCCTCCAGCAGCCTAAGCCTATAGCAGCATAACTACTAACTATAAGCTTTGTCAAAAGTATTAGTCTTAAAACAGAGACAGAGTGTCTGCCCAAAAGAGAATGTGTCGTTCTTTTGCATCGCCTCCTTATGGTTTTGGTTCATCATCAAACGTTGTTTGTTGTACATATAGTGATCTTCTCTTGTACTATCTTGGGTCATACTGGAGTTCAAACTGTTATTCAATACATTTCAGAAATTAATCAATTTCAACAATTTGTCTTTAAGATGTGACCAGATCAGAATCACTAATCTGTATGGCTGTATATTTATGGTCACTGGCCTGCTGGGAGGTGAAACTCAAAGTTCTGACCCAGTCTTAAGTATTTTGCGGTAAGTTTTCTTCCAGGATTATCCTGTATTTATTTCCATCTGTCTCTGACCAGCTTCTCTTTCCCTGCTTAAAAAAAGGAAACCTACAGCATGGCGCTGCCACCACAATGTTTCTTTCACTGCTACAACTGTGTTTTCTGAGTGATATAACATCTTTATAAGCTAAAAGTTTCAGTTTTGGAGATCTGGTATTTTTGATGGACACTCCAAAACACTGATGCAATATTTACATTTTAGGACTCTTTTGAACTCTTTGCTTCTCATTATGGTTTCCGCAACGGTCCTGCTATTGTCACATATTTCAAATGTTAAAAAGCTATTTACGGGTCTTGCTGAGGTGGAGTCTAAAACTGAGGAAACATTTTCCAACTTTGTGTTGGTCTATCGCATAAAACTCCAGTGGCAGGATAAGTTGATCATTAGGTATAAATACTTTTCTTAGGTCCCATATAACATTTTCAGCAAGGCCTGTAAATAGCTTTTTAACATTTGAAATCTGTGACAATAGCAGGGCCCTTGCAGAAACCATAATGAGAAGCAAAGAGTTCACAGAGTCCTAAAATGATAAATATTGCACCATACATCAAATGCAATGTGACTCTGAGTTGAAATTATGTGGAACAGAAGGGGGGAAAAAAAGAAAAGCAAGTGACTGAATGGAGTGACGGAAACAAGTTTACATTGTGTTTGGCGCATGAGTGCATAGAAGGAGATCCATCACAGAGTGTTTACCAGCCTTCATGGGCAGCATTTGGCTGGCGGCCAAGTTTCCACTGAGGTGCCGTGGAAGGCACCCATCCCTGCACAGACACAGAAATGCCACCGCCATCATGCACACAAACGTGCGCATGTGTACACAGCTGAATGTGAGCCTGCAGAGCATGAGGCTTCTAGGCAGGTTATCCGAGGAATTGACAGTTATCCGTTTTTTCTCATGGCATATGCTGGTTGAGCTGAAGGAAACTGGCCTGTTACAATGTGAAAGCAGGACACTTGCTTATTTGTCCTTTTTAGACAATATTTCCAAATATACCCGATGAATCCGAGCAAAACAAGAAACTACACCTCTGATTTGTAGTAGCATCACTGCTCATAGGTTACTACAGTGTACTATAAACAAGGTGAAGCTCAGTTTAGCATTTTCCTTTCCGCTTTGCTTGTTGGTAAATAACACTCGTGACCTCCCGGAAATAACAGACAGTAATGCTGTGTGTCCAAACAAGACATCGAATCAAGGCAAATGTCCAAATATAGTAAATTCTTATGCAAACTATAGCAAACACACAGCTTTAGAAGTAGACGAAAGATACATTTCAGCAATGTTTTAATGAACCTGGCTGTATTCAGTGCAAATGATTTCAGCCAGAGAAATATTTAGAGGATGACTGGTCAAGAAATTGTGTTTTTGTTCTTGTCAAATTCTACGGTGGTCTTGTGGTAAAAAAAAAAGGCATTAAAATGCTTATTTTAATGTTATCACAAGTAGATTAAAGGTTTCATAAATCTTAAACGGTGTTGTTGTTGTTTTCGTGTCCTGTCTGGCTGTGTAGCATTAAGAATTGCTGCCTTAATGCCAAACAGAGCCCAACAGATTTTATTTTCACAAGTCAAGCGTTACTGCTTTCGTCATAGTGCTCCTCTTATTTTATATAAGCAAAAAGCTTTATTATATTTTATTCTGGGACTAATTCATGTTCAATGGACCCAAAAATAACAGGTAGAAGACAAAAAAAGAAGAGAAAAAGATGAGACAAAATGCTAAAGGGGAGAAGAGGCGAGAAGAATAGATGAGAGGAACAGGAGAGAACAAGACAACATCCTCGGAGTCTGCTTCTACACCTGCAGAGAGATATATAAAAAGAGCAGCCAAACAAACCGATAAAGTATTACAGGCATAAACACCCAACGCCTTAATACTATCACTGAAGAATACGCTGTCATTTAATACGAGTTGTATAAAGTGACAGCTAAAGCTAATAATAGGGGTTTTCTGTATAAAAGTTAATCTTTAAGCACCTGAATCCAATCACCTGTAGGTGTTTGCGACAGTACACTTGTGTATGGAAGGTTTCTCCATAAGAAAAGGAGGACATCAGGGTCTATTTTTCTCACTCTACTAAGTTCTACTGTTCTCCAGTTTTGCATTGCATTACATTTAACTTTTTGCTCTCTCTTTTTTTTCTTCATAGTAGGTACACCTGGTCTGACGTTCTGTTAACTGTGACATCATCCAGGGAAGACAGATCACCTGTGACGAATAAGGGCGGACCCAAAGACAACCCGAGACAGGTCAGTGGCTCTTGAGCCGATTTTATTGAAAAAACAGGGAAGCGGAGGCTTTCGGGACGTGCTGCTCGTGCTTACGGGCCGACAACTCCTGGGGGGATAGAGACGGGTTAGTGACCAGTGGAGGCGATAGAGAGGATGAGCTGAAGGTTTGGTCACTAACCTGATGGGGAGATGACTTCTTTAGGAGTCCTTGCTCCAAAGCGTGTCGGAAGCCGAGCGACAGGGAAATCCGGGGGGCGTCGTCCAGGGGCAGTCTGAGTTCGGTCACGGGGAAGGCCAATACGTCCAGGCGACAAATCCAAGGGGAAATCCAAAGAAGGGTCCGAGTCCAGTTCCAAGATCCAGTTTCCAGAGAGCACAGATTGATTAAGGGACAGGCAGGTTCCAGTACTCACGGGCTAGCGGGGTCAAAAACACAGGAGGGCAATCCGGGGTCCAGAGGCTGACACAGCAGGGCTCAGGCGGGCAGACAGAATCCAGGAGAGGGCTAGGCTGGCTCAGAGATGAAGGCAAAGACAGGTCGGGCAACAGACAGGCAGGCAGTTTGATAATAATTGCTGGAAGTTCTCACCGGTTGGCTCGAGACGTTCTGGCACTGGAGGCTGCGAGGCGCAGGGCTTATAAGCCGGTGGAGGTGGAGGCAGCGCAGGTGCGTTGATTGCAATTAGCAGCCCCAGTGCCAGAAACGTTACAGAGCCCCCCCCTCAAGGGCGGATTCCAGACGCCCTAGGTTGGTCCGGGTGGGCTCTGTGGAAATCCCTAATGAGGGACTTGTCCAGGATGAATCGGGATGGGACCCACTGACGCTCCTCTGGCCCATAGCCCTCCCAGTCAATTAGGTACTGGGTACCCCTGCCCCTCTTTCGAGACCTCAGGATGCGCTTAACAGTGTAGGCTGGGGAGCCATCCACAAACCGGGTAGGCGGTGGGGATGTGGCGGCAGGAGCAAGGTTCGAGGTCTTGACAGGTTTAACCTGAGAGACATGGAACGTGGGGTGGACCTTCATCGATGAGGGCAAGTGGAGACGAACCGCCACCGGGTTCACCACGTTGGAGATCGAGAACGGCCCAATAAACCGAGGTGCCAGTTTCTTGTTCTCAACCTTGAGCGGCAGGTTCCTTGTGGAGAGCCACACTCTATCTCCCACCCGGTAGTTGGGTGCTGGGACTCGATGGCGATTGGCAGCCCGGGCCTGTTTCTGGGTGGAGGTGAGAATTGCTCTTCTAGCTCTTCTCCAGGCCCGCTGACACCTGAGGGCTGACAGACGGGCAGACGGAACCCTGGACTCCACCTGCTCAATGGAGAACACGGGTGGCTGGTAACCATAAACCACATAAAAAGGGGACAGACCAGTGGAGTTGGAAGGGGTAGCATTGATGGCATGCTCAACCCAGGGAAGGTTCTGGGACCACTTGGAAGGGTCGGACTGGCAAAAGAGGCGGAGCTTAGTCTCGACCTCTTGGTTAACCCTCTCTGTCTGGCCATCTGTTTGGGGATGGAAACCAGAGGACAGACTAACAGAAATGCCCAACATGGCACAAAACTCCCGCCAGTAGCGGGCCACAAACTGGGGGCCCCTGTCTGACACTATGTCAGTGGGCAGGCCATGTAGCCTGAAAACCTCCTTTGCCAAGATTATCCCCATCTCCTTGGCGGAGGGGAGCTTGGGCAAAGGAACTAGATGGACCATTTTTGAGAACCGGTCTACGATGGTGAGGATTACTGAGTTGCCCTCGGAAGGTGGTAGACCAGAGACAAAGTCCATAGAGAGGCAGGACCAGGGCCGAGAGGGAACAGGCAGCGGGTGAAGCAGACCAGAGGGAGGCCGCCTAGAAACCTTTGCCTGGTTGCAGAGGGAGCAGGCAGCGACATACGCCTTGACGTCCTTGGCCAAGGTGGGCCACCAAAACTGGGAACGGACCAGAAGGAGGGATTTGGTGAAGCCAGGGTGGCAGTAAAGGCGAGAAGCGTGGCAGAAATCCAGAACCTTCTGCCTGAGGGGGTCAGGGACAAAGAGTCTGTCTTTAGGGCAGGCTTCGGGGACGTGTGTGGTCTCCAGAGCAGCCCTGACCTCCTTCTCCAGACCAAGCCGGGTGATAGCGCACCTTACGGATTCAGGAAGGATATACTCCGATGGCTGGTCACGACTCTCCTCCTCCGCCTCGAACACTCTGGAGAGGGCATCTGGCTTAGTGTTCTTAGATCCTGGTCTGTAGGAGAGGGAAAAGTTAAAGCGACCGAAGAACAGGGCCCACCTGGCTTGTCTAGGGTTTAGCCTCTTGGCGGTCTTGAGGTACTCCAGGTTCTTGTGGTCCGTCCAAACCAGGAAGGGGAGTTTGGCGCCCTCCAGCCAGTGTCTCCATTCCTCAAGCGCCAACTTCACCGCCAAGAGTTCCCGATTTCCCACGTCATAATTGCGCTCTGCAGGGGATAACTTTCTAGAGAAGAAAGCACATGGGTGAATGAGACCATCCAAGGCCTTCTGGCTGAGAACAGCCCCGACCCCTGAGCTAGAAGCATCCACCTCCACAATGAATTGTCTCTCCGGGTCGGGGGAAACTAGGATCGGGGCAGAGGTAAACAGCTCCTTGAGAAGTTTAAAAGCACTATCTGCCTCTTCATTCCATGCAAACTTAATCTTGCTTGATGTAAGAGCATGGAGCGGGGCCGCAACCTGGCTGAAGTTACGGATGAACCGTCTATAGAAATTGGCAAACCCCAAAAACCTCTGGAGCTGCTTTCTGTCATTTGGAGCGGGCCATTCGTTGACTGCGCGGACTTTGGTCGGGTCCATGGACACCCGACCGGGGGTTATAATGAAACCCAGGAAGGAAGTGGAGGTTGTGTGAAACTCACACTTCTCTGCCTTGACATAGAGTTGGTTTTGTAACAGACGGAGCAGAACGGAGCGGACATGTTGCTTATGGAGGGTGAGGTTCTTAGAGTACACGAGAATGTCGTCTAGGTAGACAAACACAAAACGTCCTATCATGTCTCTAAGGACCTCGTTGACTAAGTTTTGGAAGACAGCCGGAGCGTTGGTGAGACCGAAAGGCATTACCAAGTATTCATAATGACCAGTGGGGGTGTTAAAAGCGGTCTTCCACTCATCGCCCTCCCTTATTCGAACCAGATGGTAGGCATTTCTCAGATCCAGCTTGGTGAAAATCTTGGCCTCCTGGACCTGGTCAAACGCCGTGTTCATGAGGGGGATGGGGTAACGGTTCTTTACAGAGATGTCGTTTAGGCCCCTATAGTCTATGCACGGGCGGAGCGAGCCATCTTTCTTCCCCACAAAGAAGAAGCCTGCCCCTGCAGGTGAGGAAGAGGGGCGAATAATGCCTGCTCTTAAGGACTCATTAATGTAGTCCTGCATGGCTTGGGACTCAGGAGGGGACAATGAATAGAGGCGACCTCTGGGTGGGGTGGTCCCAGACAGCAGGTCGATCGCACAGTCAAACGGGCGATGAGGAGGGAGACTCGTGGCCTTAGATTTATTAAAAACCTCCCTTAAATCATGGTATTCAGACGGAACCTTGGACAGATCAGGATAATAATCGTCTGCCTTACCCTCAGATGAAGGGGGATGCTGGGCGGAGAACAGACACGATTCAGAGCAGGACGGGGCCCACCCCATCACTTCGACCCGCCGCCAATCAACCTGGGGGTTGTGTCTCCGGAGCCAAGTGGCACCCAAAATCACTGGAACCTGTGGGGAGTCTATAATCATAAAAGTCAGCCTCTCTCTGTGATTTCCTCCCAATATTAGCTCCACTGGCTCAGAAACAAGACGAGAAATATTTAACTCATGACCATCCAGGGCAAGAACACTACGGGTAGAAGAGCCAGGGTGGAGTCGGATGTTCAGTCTTTTGGCCAGCCCTTCATCCATGAACTCTGTGTCCGCCCCTGAGTCGATGAAGACGGAGAGTCTGTGGGATTCAGTAGAAGTGGTTAGAGTGGCAGGGAATAACCGGTCTGGGGAGACAGCGAGCTTGGTGTAGCTCAGTAGAGACCTCCCCTCACCTACTGAGCTTGGTCTTTTAACGGGCAAGACCGAACGCGATGACCAGCTCCTCCACAATAGAGGCAGAGACCCTGTTGCTGCCTGCGCTGGTGCTCCTCCTTAGACAGACCAGCCTTTCCTAGCTGCATAGGTTCCGGGTCGGGCAACCTCTGAGAAACTGGAGGGGGAACGGAGGGAACAGCTGAAAAACGAGGACGGGGAGAGGAGGTTGAGCGGCGCTCTCTTCGTCGCTCCAGGAGGCGGAGATCCACCCGGGTAGTAAGTTCCTCAAGTTGCTTGAGGGATTTGGGATATTCCCGGGTGGCTAACTCATCCTTGATCCTATCATTTAAACCATGGATAAAAACATCCATGAGCGCATACTCATTCCATAAGCTCTCAGCAGCTAGCAAATGGAAATCAATAATGTAATCGGACACTGATCTCTCCCCCTGTCTCAGAGACAAGAGCCCCCTAGAGGACTCACGGCAGGGCAGCAGGGGACTGAACACTCTTGTTAATTCTCTGGAGAAGTCATAGTACGAGTGGCAAATTGAGGAGTCATTCTGCCACTCGGAAGTTCCCCAAAGTCGGGCCTTTCCCGCCAACAAAGAGATAACATACGCGACCTTAGAACGGTCGGTTGGGAAGGAGGATGGCTGTAGCTCGAATTGTATCTCACACTGTGTGAGAAATGCCCGGCACTGTTCAGGATTGCCACTAAAGAGCTCAGGCGGAGTGAGACGCGGCTCTGGCAGCGATGAGGTCACCGGACGTGACGCAGGAGCCGGGGGAGCTGTTTGCGGAAGTGGAGTCGGGGAAGTGGGTTGGCCGCGGAGGTGCGTAAGAATCTCAGAGACGCCGGCTTCTAACTGGGAAATAGACTTCTCCACTCCCGCGCGCCACTGACCATCGGGTGAAGGATCCATTTGGCCAGAACGTGCTGTGACGAATAAGGGCGGACCCAAAGACAACCCGAGACAGGTCAGTGGCTCTTGAGCCGATTTTATTGAAAAAACAGGGAAGCGGAGGCTTTCGGGACGTGCTGCTCGTGCTTACGGGCCGACAACTCCTGGGGGGATAGAGACGGGTTAGTGACCAGTGGAGGCGATAGAGAGGATGAGCTGAAGGTTTGGTCACTAACCTGATGGGGAGATGACTTCTTTAGGAGTCCTTGCTCCAAAGCGTGTCGGAAGCCGAGCGACAGGGAAATCCGGGGGGCGTCGTCCAGGGGCAGTCTGAGTTCGGTCACGGGGAAGGCCAATACGTCCAGGCGACAAATCCAAGGGGAAATCCAAAGAAGGGTCCGAGTCCAGTTCCAAGATCCAGTTTCCAGAGAGCACAGATTGATTAAGGGACAGGCAGGTTCCAGTACTCACGGGCTAGCGGGGTCAAAAACACAGGAGGGCAATCCGGGGTCCAGAGGCTGACACAGCAGGGCTCAGGCGGGCAGACAGAATCCAGGAGAGGGCTAGGCTGGCTCAGAGATGAAGGCAAAGACAGGTCGGGCAACAGACAGGCAGGCAGTTTGATAATAATTGCTGGAAGTTCTCACCGGTTGGCTCGAGACGTTCTGGCACTGGAGGCTGCGAGGCGCAGGGCTTATAAGCCGGTGGAGGTGGAGGCAGCGCAGGTGCGTTGATTGCAATTAGCAGCCCCAGTGCCAGAAACGTTACATCACCGGCTATTACCATCTAATGTAGAACAGATTACTAGATCAATGTGTGCTTCTGTGCTTTTTGTCTCTCTTGTTGTGTCTCTGCTCTGTCTTCTCTAACCCCCAGTCAGTCGAGGCAGATGACCGTTCACACTGAGCCCGGTTCTGCTGGAGGTTTTTCCTTCCCGGTAATGGGGAGTTTTTCTTTCTACTGTCGCTTCATGCTTGCTCAGTATGAGGGATTGCTGCAAAGCCATGGACAATGCAGACAACTCTCCCTGTAGCTCTACGCTTCTCCACGAGGAGTGAATGCTGCTTGTCGGGACTTTGATGCGATCAACTGGTTCCCTTTTGTAGGAAATTTTTGACCAATCTGTATAATCTGATTGAATTTGACTTTGTAAAGTGCCTTTAGATGACATGTTTCATGAATTGGCGCTATATAAATAAAATTTAATTGAATTGAATTAAAAAATGCTCAACAGTGGTTAAACTGTGTTTTAAGGAAACCCTGTTTAGTGTAGAATTAATTAGTTTAGATCTAATCTATGTACCTAAAATGTTGAATTACTAATGTTTAACTGCAGCCCATGCTCACTAAAAACAGCCTTTTGGTTTTGTTTTGTTTTGTTTAAAGCAGCATTAAGTAAGTAACATTCTCGTTCTTACGGTAAAATGAACAGCTTTACGGCAGCCCAATGTAAGGCCATTGGGATCGGTAACAGTGCTACGACGTTTGGCTTGTTTTTTCTGAAGTCTCGTAGTTTGTGGTTTATAAGGCCTGTTTTGGACCATGAAGTTGCTTTCATTAGGACTACAAAACAAGAAACTATCAACAAGAGAGCTGCTGCGTTACAGTGAGCCTGTGTTGCTACAGTCCAGGCTCAGTGAAAAACTCTAAACTATCCTTTTAGTTAAACAGCATTTCACCATTTACCCACACTTTTGGAACTTCCAAACCAGATGCTAACTTTACACAAATGGTGAGCCATCGTTCCCAACTTTCCAGCAAAATTGCTTCTGTCTTCTCTGCCATTCTCTTATTGTATCCCTTCCCACCTCTCCAGGGTTGATAGCTTAGCAGCTTATACTTCACTAGACAGAATCAAATGCTGTCAGCAACTGGACACCAATTTATGAGACACAATCACATCTTGTGGAGCAGACTTTTTCTACAGAGCTGTATAAATGCAAACTGTCTTTCACAAACCTTTGATTTTTTCAGTATCAGTGTTAGCTTGTCAATAGCGTTCACTTTCCACCCATCAAAATTGCAGATAAAAAGTAACAAATGACGTAATAAAAACAAAGTATCACATCTGTTCCCACATAAAATGTCTTTGACTTTTGATTTTTCAACATTCCCATTCAATTTTGTGTTTATTTAGGGTTATTTTAAGTGAGTGCCTCCTAATTTTAATGTTACAACGCTGAGGGACTCTAGAACATTTGAGCGGCTATGTGTCTGAGTTACCTTTTGGCTTTCATGTGACTTCTTGCTCGTCTCTCATTGGACGCTTAAAGATTATCTCTGTGCCCATGGCCAATTAGTGATTTTCGTGCTGTTCTTTATCTATTCAGATTGATTCAACATACCCGTCAATTGTATGAACTTTAATGTTGCTCAAAGATATATGAACGCAAACAGAAGAGTGAGACGACAACAACAACAAGACAGGAGAGAATGGTGCAGTAAAAGAACATTTAGTCATTTATTTACAAAATAATAATTTCCCAAGGCTATCACTGCAGGCAAAAACCCAGATAAAGAAGTTGGGCCAGACTGACCAAATTGAACAATCCAGCAGCAGGCAAGTAACCGTGGATGGAGTCGCGTTCAAGTAGAGTTTCTTGTTGTAATCATCTCTGACCCCAGGGTGCACCAGATGGTTGAGACTATTGGCTCAGAGCTGGAACATTGCTGCTTCCAATGTTGAGTGGGGCCTTTATGTGGAGTTGCAGGTTTTCCCTGTGCATGCTTAGATTTTCACCAGCTCTTTTGGTTTCCTCTAATAGTTTGAAAGAAAAGCCATGTGCGGTTTCTGTATGACTTTAAATTGCATTTTTTGTCTGCATGGTTCTTTGTCAGGTTTGTCTCTGTGTTGTCCATGTAATGCTCTGGTGACCTGTCCAGGAAGTTCTGGCATTCTGCCAAGTGAATGCAAGCAGATGCTCCAACAATGCACCAATCAGACCATCATGATAACGACGGTGTTAAAAAAATGGATGAATAGATGTTTCCAAACTCTAGAATAAACTTCTTTTGTCCTTTACTTTGCAGTGGTGAAGTTTTTTCGACGTATACTCATTTATTTGGGCATGTTTTCCCCATTTAATATGTATTATTTGATGTATTCTTTTTGTTTGTGTTGCGTACACGCCTAGTCTGGTTTGAGTAAAAACAAGACACTTACTCCCCTTAAAGGAAAGTATATCAAATTGTATTTATTTTACATATAACCCTAGCAGTTCTAGTCTAGCACTGACTTAAAGCATACAATGAGACTCTTATTTGTTGAAGGCATGGTTGTTTAAGGTTGATCTGCTTAATTCACCATGGCATAGATATAGTGTTTCCATAACATGCACAAACAACAAGGGCATACAGTGCATATGCAGTGATTATTGCAATTACAAAGTTTCAGCTGGAATGAGATGTGGGACACATCTTTAAAGCTAAAAGCTATGGCAAACTGCAAACTGCAAAAAAAAAAAACAAAAACAAAAAAAAACTTTAGATTAATCTGACCATTTTTTGTTTTTGAAGCGCATGCCTTCCTCCAAAGCTTTTGGGAATCATGGTAAAAGGAAAATGGCTGATCATAGCTTGACTGACCAGGTAGCTCAGCATAATTGGCCTGTGTTTGTTCAACGCATGCCAGGAAAAACACCGGCAGTGCACCTTGTGAGAGTGTTCCAGCAAACAAAAGTTAGCTTTCATGCAGACATCTGGCCAACGTGAGAAAAAGCCAAGAGAGCTGACTGCTTACTTTCACTTTTTTAAAGTCAGTTTACGTGTTTTTTGCTAAATGAGAGGAATTCTGTTGGGAGCTGAGACCCAAAAACACATCCTTACACTTTATACACTTGTCAGGGAAACGGGAGGTCATGGGTAAATTGCTTCACAGCAACTTTCCTGATGTAAAAGAAAAAGGATATGAGGATCGGGCAACCTTTTTAAAAAAAAAAAAACATTAAAAATATAGCAAATAAAACAATTAATCAGTGATTGCAATTTATTTTCCTCATCTGTATCCATAAATAACATTTAGAAATTTAAAATAAACAACTCTTTTGGGAGTCAGCAGTGTTTAGAATATATGTGAAAAATAGCAAAAAACCTTCAGAGGGGAACAACTGGCCCGGCCAGTGTCTCAGCTTTAATATGACGGGGAATCTGTGACAGGACCTAAAGGTTAGGGTGATGGCAAGAAGGCCTTCCTACCTCAACATTCATGTTCATTAATGAACATGAATGTTTAAAAAATACCAGTGGAAACGTTCAGAAAGATGTTCAACAATTCTTAGCGTTTGGTGTTAGGCTGATACATTTTTCCATTAATTACTTATTGTCAGAAATATTTAGTATCCTTCTCAGTACTGAGAAGGATACTAAATATTTTTGACAAGCCATTGTTAATAAGATGTAAACAAAAACCTTTTTATTTTCAAAACTGAGTTACCTTGAACATTGTTTTATTATCTTTTGAGAAATGTCTGTGTCTTTTCTTATCACCAACAACCTTCTTGTTTGTATGAAAATACATTTCAATTAATGTCTATCAGCCTTGAGGATAATTTAAGGAAAAACTATGAGTTTAAAATAACATTTCTATTTTAACAAGATGTTCCTTCTGAATGGGAGTAATATCAATGTTTTGGAGAGGCCCAGCCAGAGTCCCACTTATATCAAAGAGGCCTTCCAACCTCAAAAACTTGGAGCTCATCACCAAAAATAAATCAATCAAAATGCATGTGGAAACTTGCGAAAAGCTGCTTAGCAAACACAAGGGGGAAGAGCCCCCATTTTTTCATTAGTGGTTGAGAATGGTAAAAAGTATTTTTGACATTCTGTTTTTAATAAAATACTAATAAAAACAAAATTTACATTTCCACAAATTCAATTTCTGCTACATTGTTTTAGTTTCATTTGAGAGACGTGTCTAATTTCCCATTCTTGGTTCAATAAAGAAATGAAATCTGGATCTTTGCAAAATAGCTAAAGGTCATACTGGATGATAAGCAGTGGTGAAAGTCTTGACCGCGTTGCATTTCATTCATTCAACTTTTATTTTGCCAGGGTAATGCTATTTAGATATCCACTCTTTTTTTATGCAAGGGTGTCCTCAACTTGAATATCCTCTGATTTAAACAATTTTGTTGTACTTCTGACATTATGTTTAGGCAGGTCACGATCCTGCTGGTATGTAAACATCAAACTAGATCCAAGTAATTTCCGGGTTGTTGTTTTTTTTTTTTTTTTTTCAGATTTGCAAAATATTTAGCTCCATCCATCTTTGTCATAAAATTGACCAGCTTCCTTGTACCTGCTGAGGTAAAACACTCGAACAGAGCAATACTTAAACCACCATGTGCTGCCATGAGGACTGGGTGTTTTCCTCCCACATAACATTTTGTATGTAGGCCTGAGAGTATAGTGTTTTATTTGACCAGGGTATCGTCTTCCACAAGTTTGCTGTGACCCCCCCCCCCCCCCCACACACACACACACACACACACACACACCCCACATAGCTTGTGGCAAAAAGCCAACTTGACTTCTTCTGGCTCTCTTTCAAAAATGACTTCCTCCCTAGAACTCTTCCACAAAGGGTGGTGCAAAACTGATAGTTGTCCTGTCAACAGATTCTCCCACCCGAGCCGTGGCTCTCTGCAGCACATCCACATGGATTGATGACTGGACTGAGGCAGGAATGGAAGATGATGTTGACCTATGCCAACACTCATCAAGCTTCACTAAATCAAAAATGCTCTTGGTACATAGACAGTTTTTTTGTTTTTTTTATTGTGATAACTAAAAAAAAAAAAAAAAAGCACACGTGAACAAAGATCAAAGATAACCTCAAGGTAATCCCAGATAAAATGCAAAGGTCTGTTGTTTGGTTTAGTTATTTTTATGCTGTTCTTAGTCTTTTTTGTTAGGTGTTGGTGTACATGCAAGAATAAACAATTGAATAAGAAAAAGAGTTAAATAAATAATAAAAGAAATTACAAATAAGTGTTGAAACTGATATAGAGTCACAATAGAAACAGAATGAACTAAGCACATACCAATCAACAATTATATCTGTTGAGCTCTTAAATTGTGTTGTTTAGTTACACTTGGCCTTCAAAGACATCTGTAGAGGATTACGTGTTTTTATTACCTGTGGGAAAAAAAGCACAGAAAACCTTTATTTACTGTAAATTGCATTCTGCATCAAAAAAGAACAATGTGTCAGGTATAATAACTTATTCGACTGGTCACTTTATTCTAAAAGACTGTAAATGTGATAATGAGTAAATGCACAGGGAGGACTGCATAAACTGAGGACTATGAAGAGAAAACTTTGTTGTTCTTTGAAATGCAAGACAAAACAGTTATTGGTGTGAAAACCTGGGGGGAACCTTTAGGTTAGGACTCACAATCAGCCGGTGGTTGTTGGCTTTCAGCCGGTCAGCTTTCCTCTTCTCAGGCCAATAACTACAAACCTCAGCAGACCTGCGTAAAAGTCACTTTTTCTCAATCACACGTCAGGCAGTTTACTGAAAAACATGCTGTTTCTTAAAGTTCAAATTGAAAAAAAATTGCAGTTTCAGGTTAGCTGTCCTATGGAGAAGTGAGGAAATGAAAAAGCTGACAGAAACAAAAGTAATAGACAAGCATGTTGGCACAGAACCAGAAATAACTCCAGAGAGATGACGGTGGAATCTGCAGCCTGGTTCCATCTCTGTCCAATGATTTTACATTTCACATGGCTACTTCTCATCTCCTCACTTTGACAGCCTCTTTCTTCTTCCAGTTCCTTTGTAACTTTTATTTGGGCCAGAGGCTTTTAAGCTGCCATGCATCCCCCACTGTTTGTATCATTAATCCTGGTTGCCATCACAGATCACGGCGCCGGCACAAGTTCTGTTGTTCTTGGACCAGAGAATAGGAGGAAGTAATCCATATAGTGTGTGGTCCCTTGAGAGGACACGGGTAGATTTAGGCCTTCATTTAGAAACTCTCACTCTGGACTCTTGTTCCCTCCTTTGTTAAACACTTTTTATTTTATGTGAAACACCATCGTGGCTTGAAAACCCAAACAGAGACGTTTAACAAAAGCCCTTAATAGGGAATATAAAGCATTTATGACCTTTTTTTCCCCCACCAACTAAGAAGGAAGATATCAAAATTTCCGAGTACAATCATTGGGAAGACAGTTGTGTAGATGGACGGCAGACTTAACGGCGTACTTGGTCTTTCCAGTTACTGTTTTACGTCATTTAATTTGGAAAAGGCTGTCTAACGTAAACTGATAAGAACAATACACCTCACTAAAAGCTCATAGTTTTGATTCGGTTAAGTTTTAGCACTTTAAGCATAGAAAAAAATGTATAATGCCTTGGAAAAGTATTCATTGCCCATGAAATGTATAGTGATATATTTTTTTAGATAGACCAAAACAACATTATGAATAGAAATAGATGGGAGAAAATTAATAAAAGAATAAAATAAATGTTAAAACCTGCTGAAACTTATACTCATAAAAACAATGATGCGTATAAGACTGCCTGGCTAGCAACTTTATATGGTTAACATTATCCCTCATGGGTATGGCGCCACCATAGAGGAGCCTCCCATAGGTTTTATTCCAGGATTGCTCTGTATTCAGCACCATACACCATAACTGTTTTTATGTTATTTTAATTTACCTCTCATTTAATCTATTCTCTCTTTGCATTGTTGTTTTTCTTATGATATATGTTTTCATTCTTGTTACACCTTGTTGCACGGCATTTGTTCTAACCAGGGTTTTTCAAAGAAAACGTGGACCAGGTTAGACACATGGATGAAAAGTCATTTGTCTCATTGTGGAGGCTATAGATGAATAACCAGCTGCAAAAGCATGGTTAATATTATACTAACAAAGACAAATAAAACAAGCAGGATGAAAACCTCATGCATTTACAGATGGATTCAGCATTGAAGAATCTTTATCATTTTCACCAAATGATGGAAACAGGTGATGGTTTTCTGTTTTTCTATGCTGCACAGACTTTGGTCTTTTTAAAATGTTATCATATCCTTAGGTATTGGGTTAGGGTTTCCATTGGTGTTTCTGTTTTTAGCATTTCTCTGTTGTTTATGTTCTTACAGGTCACATTCTGTTACTGGCTTTGGCATTTGGGTTTGGCCATTTCAGTATATCTCTCTGTGTTCATATCTGTTTGGTGCATTCTTTCATGTTTAGTTTCCTAGCCTATTTTATGTTCTTTACATTTAGTTATTTCGGGTAGATCTCTGTTAGATAATTAGTCTGGGGTTTTGTATCTGTTTCTGTTTTGCTCTGGTTAAAACTCTCCTTCCTTCAGCTGCTCTTCCTCGTCTCTTTGCCATAGCTGCTCCTCATACCACCTGATTAGCTCCTCTATTTTGCTTATCATGTCTTCTTCTTCTACTTGCGTTTTACCGGTGGTTGGCAACCAGCTAGGAGCATTACCGCCTATTGCTGCTCAAGAGTGAAATCAAAGAGGAACCATATTGTATTTATGAATTCACTTTGCACTAGGTATATAATACGTGCTTTCCTGGTTATGAATGACATTATGAATATTTAACAGATGAATTCCTTCTTTTCTTAATTATTCCTCCAGATGTGGCTTGCCATTTGTCTATCCTCCTCAGTATTTAAGCTCATGTCGTTTCATTGCACTCCACTGGATCCTTCTGTTGTCTGTCGCTCCCCTGTCAAGTCCGTGGGCTTCAAGGGGCCTTATGTACAACGGTGTGCACGGTCTGCAGCTCCATTGCAAGACTATTAATGGTACGGTGGCTTGAAAACGTATTCACACCCCTTGGACAAATCCACATTTTGTCACATTACAACAAGGAACACAAATATTTTTTTATTGGATTTTATGCAAAAGACCAAGACAAAATGGTATACGATTGTGACATAGAAAATTATACATGATTTAAAAAACTTAAAAGTGTGGTGTGCAGCAGTATTCAACGCCTTTTCTCTAAATGCAACTAATTGCCATCAGAAGTTGCCTGATGGTTGGTAATGACTGAATAGAGTCCACCTGTGTGTGATTTAATCTCAGTACAAAGACAGCTGCTCTGTGACGTCCTCAGAGGTTGGTTAAGAGACTATTGGGGAGCAAACAGCACCATGGACTCCAAGAAGTAGTGGGTAAGTTGAAGTTATGGATAAGTTTAAAATAGGATTAGGCTATAAAAAGATTTCTCAAGCTTTGAACAGAGCACTGTTCAATCCATCATACAGAAACTGAAAGAGTATGGCACAACTATAAACCTACCAAGACGAGACAGTCCACCTAAACTTACAGGCTGAACAAGGAAAGCACTGGTGACTCTGGATGAACTGCAGAGATCCACGGCTCAGGTGGGGGAATCTATCCACAGAACAACTATTAGCGGTGCACTAATGTGGTCTTTATGGAAGAGTGGGAAGAATAAAGCCATTGTTAAAAGAAAACCCTCAGAAGTCTCGTTTGCAGTTTGCCAGAAGCCATGTTGGGGACACAGCAAACATGAGGAAGAAGGTACTTTGGTAAGACAAGACCAAAATTAAACTTTCTGGACAAAATGTATATGTGTGGCGGAGAACTAAGGCAAGGCAAGGCAAATTTATTTGTATAGCACATTTCTGTACAAAGACAATGCAAAGTGCTATACATGATTAAAATATATGAAAATAAAACAGGATAAAATCAAGTTGGAATAAAATGTAGAAACAAAATAAAACATGGGAAAATAGAAACTAAAAGCTAATATCAAAAACAGTTGGACTACAAAGCTGAACTAATAATGTTTCAGTAAAACAGTTTAACTAGAACAGTCGAAGTCAATCCTAAACAAATGTGCTTTTAATCTTGATTTAAAAGAACTAACACTGCACATCACTCTGAACACATTAACCTCACTGTCAAATGTGGTAGTGGCAGCATCATGCTCTGGGGGTGCTTCTCTTCAGTGGGGACAGGGAAGTTGGTCAGAGATGATGGGAAGATAGATGGATCCAAATACTGGGTAATCTTAGAAAGAAAACCTGTTGGGTGCTGCAAAAGACTTGAGATTGGAGCAGAGGTTCACCTTCCAACAGGATAACAACCCTAAACATAGAGCCAGGGCTACAATGGAACGGTTTAAAACAAAACATATTCATGTGATTAAAATGGCCTAGTCAAAGTCCAGACCCAAACCCAATCGAGAATCTGTGGCAAGATCTGAAAACTGCTGTTCACAAACGCTCTCTGTCTAATCTGACTGAGCTTGTTCTGTTTTGCAAAGAAGAATTGGCAAAAAATTCAGGCATTAGATGTGCAAAGCTGGTGGAGACATACATGTTATGCAGATTACTTCCAAAGGACTTGGAGCTGTAAATGCAGCAAAAGGAGGTTCCACAAAGTATTGACTCAGGGGGGGCTGAATACTTTTGCACAATGCCCTCTTCAGTTTTTATTTGTAAGAAAAGAAAGAAAGAAATTGTGTTTAATTTTCTTTCTATTTCACAATTGTATGCCACTTTGTGTTGGTCTTTCGCATAAAAGTCCACTAAAATATATTTATGTTTGTGGTTGTAATGTGACATGTGGAAAAGCTGAAGGGGTATGAATACTTTTGCAAGCTACTGTATGAACGCTTCCGCAGTTTTCAACCTATTGGTGACACTGAAAGGGTCGGCTTGAAAACCGTTGCTATTGTGACATCAATGATTGTGAACACAGGAGCAACATTGTGAACAATTACTACGTGACTGCAATTCTATTTTCTAGTCATAAAATAAACCACTGTACAGCACACGTAAAATTACATTAAAAACAACATAAAACATTCACAATAAAACGATTAGATACAATCCGGGAAAAAAGCAAACCGTTTAAAAGCGTCCAGGACTCATGAAGCACTTTAGGTATCCGCGGGCAGGTGGGCTGGCAGGCTAGCCGGTCATCCGTCCATCTAACCGCCAACAATATTTTCATAGGGAGCGAGTTGCTTCAGTTTGATTCAAGTATTTGAAATAGGGACCCTGGGAAACCTCTGGTTAAAACCATAGAATTGACATGTGTTCTACTTTATTTTTCACTGACTGTAAGTCCCTGCAAAACGCCTTCCAGAAATTCTTACCGTTTGGAAAAAGTTGTGCTAATTTCCCTGCTCTCATTTCCTTGTCTCTTCACGACACGGTGCTGTGACAACTCCAGGACTGCTGTGTCGATGTTTACTGTCTAGTGTCTACCTCCCGCTTCCTGCAGGTCTGTGCCGCTCGCCGTGCTGCATGGGCGGAGCCGCACCCAGAAGCTCAGCTGTGTCCTATTACCCTCATTACCCACTGCATAAGGAGTCTGGAGAGGTCATCTGATGTTTCGGTCTTTCTTCATGGTTCTCTCTAGCTGATGCTTCCGAGAAATACTTCATTCTGGTGCAAAAAGATACCAAAATGTGTATAGAGTGTGACTTAAAAAGTATTTTTGCAAACATGTAAAATGTACATAGTGCTAACAGTAAGTAATGTATGAGTACCCAAAATTGATATTGTGAATTAATGGGTATGACACAGTGGATGAAAAAAAAAAAAAACGTTCCTTTTTCACACGACATCTTTCACTGATCCCTGAGAATATGGCGAGAAAAAAAAAAGTGTATACATCTGGACAGACTTAAATTGTCCTTTTCAATCTTGCAGGTCCACAATTTCATCTGAGGATGCTTGAACTCTGGAAGGCCTGCCGGATTGAGGAGGGGGCCAGAGAGAAAATAAAACGCAGTGGAAGGACATGCAGACTTCTGCACAGCAGTGATTCAAACTGGAGACCTTCTTGTTTTGAGTTTACTGTGCTCACCACTATTCCACCGTGCAGCCACTGGTATGTACACAAAAGTAACTTATTTTCCACTAGGGCACCCTAAGACTCATCTCATGAAGCTTCCACACCACAGTTATGTATTCAAACCATCTCAGTCCCAAAATGCAGAGTGTTTCACCTAAAAGAGGGGGAAAAAAGAAAAGAAACTAAAGCATAAAACTGATGCCGGCAACTTTTTAAACATTTCGCTTGCTCCTAGTGTTTTCCCTTAATTCATTTTCTACATGTGCTTGTATAGGGTTACCTCCTCCAAGTAAGTCAAACACTGTGTTTACTTGATTGCCATGGAAATGGGCACAAATTGAATACCATCAGTTAGGAGCAGCTCAGCTGAAGCATTTGGCTGGATTAATCTGACATAAAGGCAGCGCTTTGTTGGTAATAGGGATTTCTTTGGCGTTGTTTAAACAGAGCAGCCTCAAATTGAGGACATGTGTTTAATTTACCATGAAACCCTAGATTTCCTTCTTGTCTTTTAAAGCATGAAATTGAACAAATTAAATTTTGGATTTCACGGATCTAATGTCTGTCGCCGTCTTTTATCGCTGCGAGCCCAGTTTTCTCCCCTGTTTTAAGCAAAACAGATTGGGTTTGTTTTAAAACAGGTATGTGTGCCCGAGGATACACTGAACATTAGCCCGTGTCAGGAGTGTTTATAGGAGCCCGGTGCATACGCAGACACTCTGCACCAACACATCCACGATACCCATTAAAGGCAAAGAGGGCTGAGATGTGTCACTGCTGAAGCATGCACTTACTGTAAGTTGCGGGTTGTAATAACAGACGCCTCTGATATAGTAATAAGTTATTAGTATATCTGAAATAAAACAAAAACTGTGAGGAGGAATAGGCCATAACTTCAGTCTTCGAACATCACATTCCAGATAACGGGCTGGAATAGGAAAATATGATCACACAATTTGCTTTAGATTTGCAAATTCCCTTTTCAGGAAATGCTTTCTTTTTTTTTTTTTTTTTTGAGGAAATGCTTGTTTTAGTCCATCAGCTGTTGGCCAATCCCATGCAAACAAACTTTGGTTGTTTGCAAATAAACAAATTATAGGAGCGAAGCAGAACAATCCTACTCAGTGAAATTCAGCGCATAAACTATACTTGTCACATTAACACGTGATAACGTCAGAATTTAATCCTGCAGTCAAACACAGTGAGCAGGACATTATTCAGACATCGACTCGGCACCACTTTTCGGCTCTAAAACATCAGTTGTTGTTTTTAGGAGGCTTAGCTGGTACATGATGGCTTCCAGGTTCCTTACCCTGAAACGATGAATTCATTTTTGCTTTCAAGTCGGTTTTTTTTATTTCAAAGATATTTTTCAAATGATTAAATAGAATTTATTTTTTACTATTTGAGCAGTTTTGCATCAGATGAACTGACAAAAAAAACCTACGCCTTAAAATGCATTTAAAAAATATTTAATAATAAATGAATAAAATATGCTACGACAGACTGGCGACCTGTCCAGGGTGTACCCCGCCTCTCGCCCGGTGAACGCTGGAGATAGGCACCAGCACCCCTGCGACCCCATGAGGGATTAAGCGGGTCAGAAAATGGATGGATGGATGGATGGATGAATAAAATATTTAATTAATACAATAAAAAGCTTGTCAGCCTGACTGTTTCAGTGTTTTAACACACAAGAAAGATATGCATTCTGTAACTTTTACACACGTGAGTCTAACACATGTGTATCTCCCACTTGTATCCATACTCAGTCTAAACGTCTTTACTTTAAGCTCAGCAAGGATTACAGAAATAATTTATTTAGTATTTTTCCACAAATTCAGGCAATATTTGAAAAATGAATTAAGAAATCAGCGAAGATGTCAGCAGGAGGATCATCAAACTCCACAAGTCTGATTCATGTTAAGGTCCAATTTCCAGATGCCTGCAGGTGCCACATTTATATGCTTATGGTAAAATGGTCAATGGCTTGAACTTGTATAGCACTTTAATGATCCCAAAGCGCTTTACACTACAGTCATTCACCCATTCATAGCCTGACGGTGGTGAGTTATGTTAGTAGCCACAGCTGCCCTGGGCAGACTGACAGAGGTGAGGCTGCCATATATCGGCGCCACCGGACCCTCTGAACAACTTGCACGCCTGGGAGCACCACCCTGGCAGAGTATTGGGGAGAGCACGCTATTATCAAGCTGTTTGGCAGAGGAGGAACTGGTGCACTTATTGAAGCAATATCAGCCACAGACCTCAGCTAACTGTTGTACATCCAGGCGTACATCCAAACGTAATGTTCATGTTCGCATATATTTATTAGGGACACTGTCAGTGTTTTGGAGGACCCTTCAAAAATACCAGATCTCACAGCCATAGAAAATTTGTGAGCAGAGCTGAAAAGATGTACATAAGAGGCAAAAGGCCTCACTCAGTTACCTCAGTGCTGTAATGGGTCAAAATCCTAGCAAACTACAGTCAGTATACAGTTTGAGTTTCAATTCAACGAAGAGTAAGAAAATGTATGTAAACTGAACCTGATGAAAGTTAAAAAAATATTTTTAAATAATTGCTATCCAATTATTCTGACATTTCTTTCCTTCCAATGGAATGGTAATATCTAATCATCCCAGGTAAAGTTTAGCTCTATTTAATATTAAGAAATTAGGGGGGGGGGGGGGGAAACAATGTCTGTTATGTTTTACCTGGATATGCCGAACAGGGCCACGACGACCAAGAGATTTATGCCAGTGCTACATAAACGTTGCAACAATGCCCGGACAACAGTTTTACTTAATCGTCATGTTATAGCCTACCACTGATTTATTTAGCTACTAGCTATTTGGCTATATGCATGGTCTGTGGTTAAAGCATTAATCCTTTATATAAAGTTAATAAATCCTTTAAAAAAAGAAATTAAATAAGTACACAACTGCAAAAAGTAACTTTTTCAGGGCGTTATTCTGTACATTATACACCTTTTGTTCCTTTGCACACACAAAGCAATTGGGGCACATGATAAGGGACATGAAAGTTGCATACTACATTGCTAAGATATCATATTACATCCAATCTGACAGGTCTTTCACAGTTATGCTTAATAACATGCTCCTCTGTCACATGGGGTACTCCCACAGAGACTCTTTCTTTTTTCTTTCTACATGCTGCCCCTTGAAGTGATTATAACTCATCACCACATGTCTTTCTACTGTTATGCAGATTATTTTCAGATAAAAAAAAAATCCTAAAACCCTTTTCTTCAGGAATGTGTTTTATACTCAGTAACATGTTGGTAACCTGCAAGCTGAATCCTCTGAGTATTTGTGCTTTCACAAACACACGAGTCTCCATTTTGTCCCGTTCCCGTCTCAACCATTGGAGACCAAACCAAAATGGGTCGCTATTACAGTTTAAGGCGGGACAGACGGCTGTGATGAAAGCAAGAGGTGCTGAGTCCACAGTAGAACCAAAATAAACATGGCAGTGCAAAAGGATGGATGTGTAGCAGCTGCTTCCACATCTGTTTCGTTGGAATCCACAATTATCACGAGTGTCACAATCCAAATAAGCGCGCCTTGACTAGCATAACTTGTAGTGGTTTCTTAAGGCGGCTACTGCTTGCGACATTTTCATTTGATGCCATGATTAGGTGTCACTTGGTCCAATCAGCTCGGCAAGTTCTCCTGAATGTCTCTCCTTTCCCCGAACGGAGTTGATGGGAGCGGTCCCGGATTGATTCACATCATTAATCTGGCCAATCAATTGCGCTAGCATTTTATCTTTACAATTGTATATAACTATTGACATTAACTCAAATATAGCAAATATAGGGAAAGAATCTGCAAATTTTCACATGCACCTTTTAGCATATTTTTTTTGTATTCATACGATTACGGTCTAACTCTGTAGTCGTAGTTTTATAAATTGTACTCTAAGTTCAGATATGGGTTGCACATTTCCCAAGTTCTACAGTATGTTGCTGAAACATTTCTCTCGGTTTGCATTATGCACAACTTATTCATGACTCACTGTAACCGTTCAATAATTAAAAAGCTGAAATAGCAATTGTTAAAAAATTCAAGCGACCTTTTTTGCAGGACGTGAGGACTTCTTTGCTATTCTCATTCTAAGACCACATTGACACCGATCTGCTGATTTCAAATAAAAATAATTTATCCTGCATTTGTGGTGGAAAGACAAACAAAAACTACAAAAAATGGATAAAATAAATTGAAAAATGTGAATAAAAAGAAAAATACAGTTAATGTATATTTTTTAAGACACGTTTTGTTTGCTCTGTCTGTCACACAATGATAATCGGACTTCTGCATGACAACATATTATCTTAGAGTTTAAAAGATTAAAGATTGAGCACATTTAAGGCTTTAATAATTTAATACAACTGTCATCCTAAATTAGATCAGACAATAATCTGGAAAAAAAAAACTTGAAATTATATAAAACACAAACTGGGTGACGTGTCTACACAGTGGTACCCGCTGATAGGTTTACTCACGGCCTGGGTCGTTTCCTGCCTCTGTTTTAGTGACTTGAACTTCCCAGTAACTCTTCCGTTCACTTTGCTCTCACAACCCAGTTTCGAGAAGAGAGCCTCATTCTCATATTGTCCAAGGGGAGAAAGGAAGAAGACTTGGGACCTCTCAGGCAACACAACCCATCAGTCCCTACTTTTGATCTAATCTGTGCCGGACAAGAAAACTCAGCTGAGCTTATTAGTCAGAGGGATGAGGAAAGAGTTCCTTCCTCTGCACACGCACTCAGGCTGTGCCCTCAGAGGCCAGATAAGCCTTCATACTAACTAACCACTCAGGAATCCAAAGATAAAGACTATTATGGGATTGTGCGCTCGCGGATGGATGCATGAGTGTGTGACCACAGCTGAGAGTGCATGACGAGCCAAGCCTGCAGCTATATTTGCAAGTGCATGAGAGCATTTTTATATTTGTTTGTCCTCACAGCTGAGATCTCACACGCGTCATATTTGGCTTCCTGGAAGAGCACAGCCTTTTTCTTTTAAGTTTCCTTGACACAACATGTCATATATCCATTATTGCCTGGCAGATGTGTTATATAAAGTTTCCATTTCACGTGGAAGGAGAAACTATTCTGTATTCTGCAGAGGAGATGACATTATTTGATTTCCTCGACAATGAGATGGCCAAATGCACCCAAACGTTAAAGGGAAGGTCTAAAAGATGATGTTCATCTGAAACTTTGCTCTGGCATCTTATGAATGCCTAAAACTAAAAGAATGCAATCAAGAGTATCACACATCTTCCGTGATAAATAATTACTATGTAACTCCTATAAAATATTCATTTAACCAATATCAACTGTGAAGACTATGAGCTATGCAACGCTTCTTTCTGCATGCCTACCTCAGGTCCAATTTGTTGCAGGCCTGTTACCATAGTCACCATCTCAATACAGCAGCATTTTCATTTCAGAGGTCGGTTTCAGCACAGCTTGCAGAACTCTGTCAGGATTACCCAGGCCTAATTAAGATTAATTGTAGCATTTATTCCTCCCCACTTATTGTTGAAATCAAGTGTGACAGCTCAGTATTGAGTCTCGCTGCAGGACTAGGTGGTATTACGACGGTGGGTTGACACACAAGGCCTCCCAAAGCAGGTGGTTTTAGGCTGCAGCGAATCTGACAGGCTCCATTAGCCAACACTTAACTTTGACAGTGGAGAGTAAGTGCAGACCTGAGGTCCCAGCCCCCCCAGTCTCCCCCCCTCGCAGGGTCCTGTTTACCTTTCAGACCACACTGGAAGATCTAGTCTATCTGACAGGGAAGAATCCAAGAGTTTCAGTCATACTGACCCCACAGAACACCCACAGAGCGAGTTAACACAATGCCAAAAAAAAGGAACATAAAATATCAGAAATAATGTCATGTCAGGATCTCTTCTATATCTGTCTTCAGGTTTCTGGACTCTTCAGATACCCTCCTGTGGTTTCAAATGATCTTGCGCTGATAGTCCCAAACCAAATCAAACGCCAGCCACCTGTGGGCTTTATGTCAACAAGTCGAATCAATCTTTGACCCTTTAGTCTGAGGATGGTCTCTCTGGGTCTTAACTAGCCATGCCACCAATGTTTTATTTGGCTACTGATCTGTGCTCTGGTCCAGACGAATCAGGGAAACTTTCCAGCTGGCCTGTGTGCCTGAGCGGTAATCAACACTGGAATGCTTTTGGTCAGCAATGTACAATTAAATGGTTTGAGCATTTTGTAAGAAACTAAATTTATGGTTGGAAAATGCTGAACATAGAAAGCAGGGAACACTGAAAGGACATTTTTCAAACAAGATATCATGAATGAGAAGTGCTTTTGGTTTAAAAAAAAAACAAAACAATCTCAAACCAAGTCGGAGCATTATCAGGACTCCCCTGTTCCCAGATGCTTTATAAATCTAACCTGACTCCTTTCAAGATTGTACTCAACCTGCCTTGTAAATTATGAATCCTCCTTGAAGTCTAGCCAAAGGATTCTCAATGAGACTTTGTATGGGCCATTCTAACAAATGGATATGCTTTGATACACTGTTCTATGTCAGTTCTGGCTGTATGTGTAGAGTCATGGTTCTTCAGCCTCTAGCAGTTTTTCTCAAAGATTCCCCTGAACAAAGCTCCATCCATCTTCCTAACTTTGAAAAGCTTCCATGTACCTGTTGCAGTAAAGCATCCCCGCAGCATGATGCTGTCATGATTTTCACAGTGGCGATGGTGTGTTCAGAGTGTCAGTTTTCCAAAGCAAAATGTGTTTTCCCTGCTTGTCAAAAAGTGTAATTATTGTCTCATCGAACAGAGTGCTTTTTCATTTCCAAATTTGTAGGGTGAATCACTTCCTAGTTGTCCTGTCGACAAGTTCTCCCACCAGAGCTGTTGATCTCTGCAGCTCCTCCAGAGTTACCATGGTCGTTTTGGCTACTTCTCTGATCAATGCTTTTCTTGGAAGCCTGTCTGTTTAACTAGGATGGATGGTCGTGTTTTGGCAAGTGTACCAGGCCTGTCATATGCTTAAAATTTTTTAGCTGATGTGTTTTGTGAGATGCTCAAAGCTTGAGAGGTTATTTTATAGCCAAACCAGACTTCTGCATAACTTTATCCCTGGCTTGTTGAGCAGATAGAGCCATTTCTTCTTCAGCAGGCACCCACCACACCTGTGCAGCACAGAGAGAGGGCCTGTGATGCTGTGCGTCCTTGCGACTGCCTGTTTGGAGCAGCGTAGTGTATCAAGCTCAGTTTCACGTATAAAACAGTTCGATGTGAAGACTTCCTTTCGCCAAGAAGTTCATAGTCAGACTCGCATGCGTCCACGGTCCTAAAAATTGAGTTTTGCACGTATGAGTCCACATATACCCGAGGGAAGATGACTCCGTGCAGATGCATGTCCACGCAAATTTGTGGGAGCCTTAAGGGCACCAGGGTAAATGTCACAGAATACATATGCATGTCACTATTATGAGATTTCATAAAAAATTAAAATTATGCTGCCTTTTACTTCTATTTTTTGATTATCCACTACTTTGTTTTGGTGTATCAATCATATCAATCCCAATATAATTCCACATTATGGTTATAACCTGACAAACTGTGAAAGTTCAATGGTATTAACATTTTCAGAAGGTACTGTGAAGGGTACAATTTTTATATTTATTAAAGTAAAGGTCTATTTGTCCACTGATCTCATAGAAATACTTATACATGTTACAGTAAATTTGGTGCTTCATGGTTTAGTAATGCCTTGGGGAAGACAAAGCAAATATATCTGTAAATCTGGCTCCCAGGATTACAAAAAATCAAGACCTATAAAATTTACCAAATAAAGATAGTATGAATAAATGATAGCAAAAGCAACTCAGTAATGACTTTAAACAAAACACAATTATGCAATCCTGCAGCATTGATTTCCTTTAAAAGGATGTCTGAAATAGTGTCTTACCCACATAAGAGCTCGTCTCCTGGCTCGTGACAAGATTCTGCCTAAAAAGAGGTCGGTGATTTTCCATAAACCTGCCCGTGTCAGCGTGACTCTGTCTGTCAGCATGTTAGTTAAAAAAAAGTAGACGCTTTGTGATTTTGACAAACCCAGTACCAGTGTAAAATAATGCTGTCCACTAATATTTCAACCAAAGCGAGTTAGAGACATTTTATGAAAGGCTTCATGACATTGTGTCAAGTTTCGACAGAAACATAATGAATCTCCTTTAGGGATGTTAAAACTGAAGCTAGAAGCTCTAAAATGTTTGATCATTATGAAAAGTGGGGCAGTATAAATAATAGATATTAACTTTATATGTTGGGTATAAAAAGTGCATGCATCCATATTAAAATGCCAGGTTTTTGTGATATAAAAAAAAGGATTTTTCCATCTCAATATGAAATATCTCCCATGCAGTTCCACTGAAAAATAGATATTAAATATAACGAAAAAGTTGCCAGAACATGGCTCCATAAGTATGTGTGCACAGCCTACAAGTCTTACTTGGTTGCATGGTTTAATTAAATTTCACTTTCTCCCAGTTTTCTTGAGCATACTTTAAAATGTGTCTGATTACCCAAAAATGAAATCCGGCTGTCTGAGTTGGATTTTCAAGACATTTGCATAATTTAACTGATGTCATAGTTTGCAGAGAAGTTACAAAAAATATGTCATTGCACAAAGGTATCAGCCAACAGAAAGGTAAAATCCACACAGAATATCCAACAAGGCATAGCTGTGTAAAGCAGAAACCTTTTCTTGCAGAAATAAAAAAATAATAATAATAAAAAAAATCTTTTGGACTAGCTGAAACTTCTCAAAATCTCTTAGGACATCTAGCTATAATATGATGACAACAGGGTGTTATTTTGGGCCTACGATTTGAAAATATGTTTTTTTGGCAAAAATACAACCATGGGAACCCCAAGACCACAGTGAAACATGGTGGTGGCAGCATCATGATCTGGGAATACTGTTCTTCAGCTGGGCCTGCATATGATTTCAAAATGAAAATCAAAGCTTTGGAAGGAATTAGTCAGAGTTAAAAACAAAAGTCTGAAATGAAAAATCAAAATATTATTTGGCATCCTGGGAACATGTTTATCTTGATTTAATTTAATTTAATTTTGCACATTTCTATATTCACAGTTAAGGATTTTGTTTTTCCAGAAGAAAATGTAACAAGGTAAAGGAAATTTTGCAAGAATCCCAGCCTTGATCTTTCACTTTTGTGTTGGGCTAAACAACGCAAGACCGGCAAAAAAGATAACTTGGTATAATTTATTTTCACAGGTCTTCTCTCTTCCAAGTATGTGCTATGGTACTAAAAATGGGTCATGGTTTTCTAAATCAAATTCTGGCAAACAAATTTGGTTCATTGTATTTCGAACATGCAAAGCACCAAGAAATTAGAATTTCTTTTGGTATTTTTTCTTGGTAAAGTAGTTAGGCAAATTGGAAAAACTCATTTATGTTATGCGATAATGAAGCTAAAGCTATATGCTATCATTGCCACAAATATAATTATTTACTCAATGATTTGATTATTTACATTTCCAACATTACTATCCATGACCTGTAATGGTAGAGGCCATTCATAGCAGTACTTAAAAATCTGTCATTGAACTAGTATGACTCAAACAAAATGTGCCGCTATACTGCGCGCCATTCTGAAATGTCAGTCTTTAAGTGTTCATTGCAGTTTTACAGAGGCTGACACATTATCAGGTTCACAAGCTTCATTGAGCTAGCAGACAGAACATGTTTTGCTGGTTGCATTGTTTTGTTGTTTTATTTTGGTTTTTTTCTACGTCCCTTTTTTGCCGTACTGACCTGACATTTATAACGGCCGTAGGCCATGTTTAATTCATTCGAGCTCTGCAGAGCAGGACTCCTTACCGGAAGCTTAAACAACAGGCAGCAGTCACTCCACTTTCCTTCCTCAGATATTTTATTCAGAGGTGATCTAGGGTGAAGATTTATGCCAAAAGTTGTTGTAAATCAAACATGGGGGGGGTGGGGGTTACCAAGCCTTTCCATGCAAACTTCTCACCATTGTACAAAGACTTAACAGGCTATAGTTGAGCTATTTGTTAAGGTGTGTGACAGTCATACCGTGAATGAAAGTCCATGCTGGAGATGTGACTAACTAGGATGGCTGATCGGTTCATTCAAAGCCTCTATCCTTGCGGTGTTGATGTGGTGGCATTAGCTGGGCGCCGTCCAAGTTTGCATCAGAGAAGCACTTACAAGAAGTGCCGTCTCTTCTGCCTCATTAGTTGGTGCAGTGGCTGCTGTCAACATCACCATTGTGGGCTTCAAAGCACAGGCTCCAGCTTGTGATCCGTCCAAATATTTCTTTCATGAAAGCCTCATCATATCAGCGCTTTCATCACTAAAAAAAGGTCAGCCAGAGAGAGAGAGAGAGCGAGAGCGAGAGAAAGAGAGAGAGAGAACGAGAGAGAGGAAAAAGATGGGGAGACTGAAATTAGATGAAGCAGAGTCAGTGGCAGTGGTAGCCCTTTGGGGAGTGCATAACATGACGATATCTAGAGGACCATAAGCGAGGAAAGAAAATTGTATTTTCATCTGTATTTACTTCCTGATGTGGCACATGTTGAGTTAGATCTTTTCAGTTGTTCCTTTTGTCATAATCTAGTTCTTAAAAACACGATTTGAAGATTTTTATTTCTTTTTACAACTGAATCAAGATTGTCTGATCTTGGTGACACACTATCTTGATTTTAAGATGATTCCGGGAAACAGGTTATTTCTTCAGAGCTCACGTAAGATTGATGTGACGATGTAAAACATAAAATATAACTTTCCTAAAGAGTGACCAGCGTGGTTTCACATACCATTAAAGCTACCCTACAAAGCAATAATTATTTTGCAGGGCAGAATAAGAGCTACGCTACCAGAGCTGAAAGTGAGAACCACAGACATTCCACAGGGTAATCTATAGCCTGGGTCCTGATGACGTGCCATCAGTATCTGGCCCCAAGCATGCTTGCTGTTCCATATGTCTCAAGAAGGAGGCAGAGAGGGGAGTTTGCGGTTGTCTAAAGGTTGCATAACACACATGTGGAGCTGATCTATTTTTCAGGCAACTGTCGGTCGTAGTGACAAAGATGATGGTGGTTGTGGTTTGTGTGCAGTATTCTAATCAAATACAACATGTCTGCAACATATAAGTAAAGGGGATGTGAAGACTAAGACTATGCCAGGAAATTACAGAAGCAACATAGTAATGCTAGAAGTAGAGGAGAAAATGTTAGATCAGTACGGATGTTTCAGTCCATATATTGTGCCGTAGTTAGGACCCTATATAGGTTTTACAAAGGAAATCATTCTTTTAACTTTTTTCTTTGTTATTGTGTGGCTCAAAATTAAGGTGTAAGAATATAACAGCAAAATACTTTTTTTTTTTATCCATCCATTCACATAGTAGGGGAAACCGTATGAGCACATTCCCAACCTGGTGCACCCATTTTTTTGCACATATCGTGGTTCTTCTCTCCTTTATTCCTCCACTGCACTTGCAAAAATAACAGCAATAATTGCATGCAGACACAAACCAATGCAGGTTCATCAAGTCAAGCAGACAATGTTTCTCTATTTGTCAGGTCAAATTTGCTTATTATTAGAAAAGTATTTATTCCCGGAAGATTCTGAATCCTAACAAGAGGCACACTCAAAAACACGTTCACAATCGATCCATATATCCATTGTCTTCCACTTATCTGAGATCAGGTCGAGAGGCCTGACAGGTCCAGATGGGAAACACAGACATCGTTCTCCTCAGCGACACAGTCCAGCTCAATTTAGGCGGTTGCCAAGGCATTCCCAGACCAGAAGGGATACAAAGTCCTCCAGCTGGGTGCTGAATCTGCCCTTCGGTCTGCGCCCAGTAGGAAGTGCCTGGACAACCTCAAAGGGTAGTGCCCAGGAGGCCTCCTGATTACATGCCCCAATGATCTCAGCTGCACTCTTTACGTCAGAACACAGAAAAAATACCTTTACCAGGAAGCTTAGTTTCAGCCTCATAGATTTCCTGTATTTGGAACACAACTCATTCTTGTCCGACTTTGAAGCTTGAAGGCCGCATAGTTGTTCATCTATCTCAAGTCCCATTCTAAATATGTCACTTTAGTTTTCACTTTAGAAGGGAGTTCCAGTCAAGAAACTATTCAGCTCTATATATACCCTCCACTGAAGTCACCACCTCCATCTCCAATATGAATAGCGTAAGCAAAACAGACAACCAGCCTCTTTCAGACTTACTAGACTTATTGTTCTGCTTGACTGGCTGGTACAAGTCACTTACTGGGAACCAATACATTTTGCTTAGCATACAGTGATTTTGCATGATCTTATAATCTTTTTCTACAAATCGCTTTTTGGAGACCTTACAGAAAACGAGCTTCTCGACCAGGCCCGTATTAAGACAATGTGGTGCCCCTGGGCACCATACCTCAAAGCCCCCGCCCCCCTTACCCGTGCGGTCAAAAACATCAAGGGGATTTCTGTAATGAAATGTACTATTTACTAACTTACACAACTACATGTAGGCATATGAGCAGTGATCAATATTCAAATATCTCATTTTAAAATGTTGAAATCAAAAAAATCTTGATTTATTTATCATTTATTATTATTGTGACATCAGTGTTCACAAAACGAATAATGCTAATTTCAACAATTTCAAGTAAATAATATAACAATTTATGAAAAATATATTTTTAAAGCATGTGTCATGTGATTTCTCTTATTTCTACTCTCAGTCATTATGTAGCCAATCATAGTTTCTAACAATGGTCCTTCATTACATCGGCCCCTGGTCTTAAAAAGGCAGTCACAGACAAGCACACTATGTACGTCGCCATCGAGGTGACACTGGTCATAACGTTAACCATAACTCCTCCTCATAAGGACTGTCCCTTAATGTCAAATACGACTTCTGATATGTGCATTAAAAATAGAAATGGCTTAAACCCATTACTCAGCAAGTTTCAAAGTTTTTGGCACTAGTGGCCTTTATTTGACAGTTGCTAGACAGGAAATGGATGAAGATAGAAGGGGAATGACATGCAGCAAAGGGTCTCCGGGTCAAAACCTGAACCCGTGACAGCCAAGTCCAGGACCGAGGCCTCCACCTCTGAGTCACGCCTCAACTTCATCATTTTTGATAAAAATCGTCTCTTCTGTACATTCTTGCAATGGTATTTTTTCATTGTCCATCATTCTTTATCACTGTGATGGAGTTCACACTCGCCTTTTTATTAATAAATACATAAGCTTGAAACCTTGACTTAAGAAGAAGAAACAAAGATTTCCTTCACATTTCATCATGAATGTCATTGCAATGAAATGCAGACTGGACTCAGATGACCAAATGATGCTGTCACCACAATCAGTCCAGACAGAAAGAACTTATGTCATCAGAGGAGGACTTGAGGTTATCATAATTTAAGCTTATCTGCTCTCCCATTTGCTCTATCTCTGCGTCTATCTTTTCTGGTCTTCATCATTCTTGGCTCGCCGGCCTTCTTCTGTGCTACTATGAGAAAACAGGCCCTTTTTTCCAGCCACTGTTATCTCTAAATGTCAGTCAAAGAGGAAAGCAACTGCTGGGATACACATTTCAACAAATTATCATGGTCTCAGCTTCAGAGTCACCATACAGAAGGGAGTTGGTCTTTGCATTACAATAATCAAATATAATAAAGGCAACGCAACAACAATCCAGTCGGATTTGGAACAACAAACTGCAAGGCCTGTCTACGTTGCAGTTGCATTTGCATTTGTCCTGTACAGAATGTGCATTTCTGTGTTGTTCCTTGCATCAAAGCACGATAATAGAGACATTATGTTGCTGGCCATTTTTACCAGGAGGCACAGATAGCAGAGCTGTCAGTGGATACAACTTAACACTGGATACATGTTGCAAAGCAGCCGTCATTATGCTGTGGCCCTGAGAAGAACATGTCTTTGCTGGAGGCTAATAAATCAGCTGAGTGGCTGTTTTTATGTGGGCCCCTTTTACCGTAGGTCTTTATCTTTAGTATTTAACCACTGTGCACTTCACAGGCACAGGTTGTAAAAAGAAACGAGTCCGATAAATATCACTAAGGGCTCCATAGTAATTTTCTCAAAACCACTGTAGAGCTTTTTATTTTTACTTTCAGATGTCATGCAATAAATAAATGTATGGGAATCGTTTTTGGACCTCACAATTTAAATAATATTCAAAAATATTCCCTCACCATTTCAATAACTTTAGAACACAGTGCTAGAGTATTGTGAAATGGCATTTCCTCCTATAGATTTTTTTTTGGTAAAGTAAAACCGATGCCTTGGTAAGAAAAAAAAGACATTTGTAGTCAAATATTTGCAAAACATACTAATGCATTTAGTTACAAATGTATTTTTAAACTTCTGAATGTTGCAGAGAAACCTGCTGGAGATACAATCCAGCAGGGGAAAGATTATAATTTCTCTGCCAACTAGCCACAACCAGGTGCTCCTCGTAAGATTTGTGAGTCAAAAGAAAAGTCAGAAGAGACAATAAGCATTGCACTCAACAAGAAGTACCTCTATGCACATTCTCTGCGCAGTACTCCACTGCTGAAGAAAAAGGACGCTGAAGCTCTTTTGAATTTTGTTGCAGAACCTTTTGAAAAGGTAATGAAATGCTGAGAGAATTTAATTGTTCAGATACAGTCTAGAGCTGAGAAAATCATTGCAGGTATGGTGTTTTCGAGCAAAAAGTACTGGCATACGTTAAATTACTGAAGGAAGGAGGGATGGAGAAATGGATGGCGACATTCAGGAAGAGAATCTGAAAATTAAAGGGGGGGCGACAGTAAAAAATATGTTTACAGAGAAAAGAAATGGCGGTCTGTTCAGTACTTTAGTTTTTTTTTATTATTTCGCTGCATGAGGCATTAGCTCTGTTTATAGAATTGCACCGATTAAAACCAGGGGGGCCGATACTGGCAGTTGGTTTGCAGCTGTATGAAGCATGGACTCTCACATTATGCACCACTTACATAGCAGCATATGAAGGGGTTTTCCAGATATATGATCAACTGCCATCATTCTATTTCATATCTTCTTGTGACAGCAGATGGTTTTACCTTCACCATGGCCAATTAGAGTGCCTTTCAGATATTTTTTCCTGTTCAGCCCCTGAACTTTAGGTGTCTCCAAAATTCTTATCCTATTCAACCATTGTGTGAAAGTTTTTGTCTGTTTTTTTCCCCTTGTGTAGATGTGAAAAAGCCAAAAAGACATAATAGATAAGGAGATCTCGCCTAAGCGAAGAGTGACAGATGAAACTTTCTTTACAATCCCATTACAATTTCCTTGGATTTGTCTCTGAAAGATTTTCTCAAAGCTAATTGGTAACATGTCCTTTTTGACAGTTGCAACATGTGCAGACAGAAGGTGTTTTTTTTATGTAAACCAAATGAAGAGAACAATCCCAACTCGGGATTTACCTATGCCTCCAGATGTATCTGATCTCTGAAGAACCAGCTTTTCCTTCTTTTTTACCCCCTACTACTAGGTTAATAGCTTTGAGCCCAGGAGAATAACTCAAATCACTCTTTTTTCACTTATCACAATATGGGAGGAAATTCAAGACGCAATGCCACATCCAAGCCCACAGAGGAATTGTGGCCAGTGGGCTTGTCCTTGCTCTCTCCTTGCATGGAGTAGCAGTGGACCGAGCTGACTGTCACACAATCGTGCCTTACTTACAGAGCCATAAAAAGAGAATAAAACGGCAAAAGAAGAAAAAGGACTAAAGTATATAAAAATATAGACAAAGAAATAGAGCTTTGAGAAGTATTTGTCCACTTACATATTTCTTCTTTTCTTAATTCTAATTTTAATAGAAAAGAGTAAATGCAGGCAGCTATTTTTGAATTATGAGAGGAGAAAAAAAGCTATCCAAACTAACTTAAACCTATGTGTAAAAAAATACCTGCTCCCAAAGACTGATAATTGGTTGTTAACAAAAACTGGCAATGAGTGTTTTACACAATTCAAGAGGAATTTTGTTTGCAATAATCTTTTCATTCAGCTACTATACATTGAGGAGTTTTCAGATCATGATCACCCTGTAAAAAGCCATGTCACCACATCCCAATTTAAATCAGGACTTGTTGCTAATTGACCTTGACTAATCCAGAAGTTTTCAACCTGCGGTTCCAGAGCTGCAAGTGGCTCTTTGGACCTACAACAGCCGCTCTTTATAACATTGGTTAAAATGATGATGATGAACTAACGTGTTAAATGTAGATATAAGAAACATGGGTTACAGCCGTTTTTATGAAATATTAGCATTTAGTTTTCACCACAGAATTGTGCTTTTGCAAAAGTTTAGTTTTTTGAAATTACTTTAATACCTATAATAACAAAAGATGACATGACAAAATGGCAATGGTCCTTTAAAAGGACAACAAATTTCTTATAGTAGATATTAATCAAAAACTATAAGTTATCTTTCTTCAAAAGTGTGTGTAACATTTAAACAAGTTTCAGTGAGGTGGACTGAAGGCAAAACGACTCTTATGATTGGAAATCTTGCACGGCGCTGGATTAGGCCATTCCACAGCCATCATGGACCTGCTGGGTCATTGTCTTGTCTGTATCACTGAACGGGTCTGAGAATAACTTATGGATCACCGGACATTTTCCTTCAGCATTTTAAGGTAGGTAACAGAATTCATGGTCCCATCAAACTACCACCACTGTCAGTTGATGTTCCTGTTTCTGAAATAGTTTTATGCAAGATGAAACAGTGCATAGACCTTTCCAGAAGTGCCTATGTTGTATGTCAATAAACAAGACAACAGTGGAATCATTGAGATGATGTTTGGCAAATGTTAGATGGGCCTTTCCCATCTTTTTGCTCATCAGTGGTTTCTGCTTCTGAACTTCCCCAAAGATGCTATTTTTGTCACATCTTTTCTAAGTTGTGAAAGCATTAACACTGACCTCAGTCGGGACAAGTGAGGGCCTCAGTGACACCTGTATGGCCCGGCTTATTGGTAGGCTGCCATTTCCTGAGAAAGTTCACCACTGTTTCACAATTTGTGGATAAAAGCTCTCAATGTGGTTCGCCTGGGCTCTTAACCCTTAATAAACGTCTATAACTGATTTTTATCTGCCATTGAATTTCTTCAGATGCGTGGCATGTTGCATTTTGAGATCTTTCAGCCTAATTCATGCTGTCAGAAGGGCTCTGCTTCAGGAATTACTTGATTTTACAGGAGATTTTTTTATATGCTGTGGGAATGTATCCCTAGAGTCCAACACTGAGTCTCTGGATATGAGCTTGAAGACCAGAAGGTCCTCTGGGAGAACTTGGGATCAAGAGACTCAGGTGACCCCAGATTGACCCCTTATCGGAGAACTCAGAAGCAGGAACAGGATAGAGGCGAACCATCTGGACCTCTTCTCTGGGGAACTCGGGAACATAAAGAGTTCAGTTGCATGGTGGTGATTGAGGCAGCAGCAGGTTGAGGCGACGAGCAGGCTCTGGTGCTCTGAGGTGAGTGAGCTCTCGAGAAGGCGTCTGGAGATGAGTTTTACCCGACCAATGGCCCGGCTCCTCGAGGGGGAGCACAACCGACCAGGGCACCGGCGTATAACGACAACTTGCTGGTCATAACCTCAGACACTGGGTAAATCATGGTGAACGGACCCACCCAAGCTGAATTCAACTGAGGGCTACTTCACTGATGAGGCGACTGTGTTGAGGAGGCTCCAGAGCTGCCAGGGGCTTGAGTGGTGGAGTGGGTGGTGACTTGAACTCCGTAGTATGGTTGCAGCCGAGGAGTCTGGCAGAAGATCTTGCCTGGAAAATCTCGGGGGTCCATTTCCACCTCCTCCAGCAACTTCACTAAGTCAAAGAGAGGCAGCAAAGGAGCCCAAAGCCACATCATGTCCATGCAATCGTCTTCAATCAGACGCTTCCATGGAGTGCAGGGCTGAGCCACAGTATTGTTGTAAGTCTGCATCACGTCTCACAGTCTCTGAAAATCTGCCTCAGAGAATGTCTCTGCTCGGCCCCATGGGCAGATGCTTCTGTCATGTTTTGGTGTTGTTAGGGAATCAAATGTAGAGACGAGATCAGCAGGAGCAAAAAACAAAAAAAGATGATTTAATGAACTGAACAGTCTTGGAAATATAGGGTTGAAGACAAAAGAGGATCTGTAGTGGAGTAATTGAACCAAGGAGTTCTTATGCTATAAGGACTTTGATTACTGGACGCTACACAGGTGAGAAAATGAACAAATGGCAACACTAGTTAAAACCAGGACACTGATGTAAAAGTAATACTAGTAGAAGTATTACTCAGGAACAAAACACAATTTAAAATGCTACAATGGAACCAAAACATTACGACTAAACTGAAAGTCCAACAGATTGTGACACTAAGCAGTGGAATTTCCCACTTTTCGACAGGATTTGTCAGAGTTTTACATGTTACCGTTTAATTACGCATCAGTAATGTAGTTGTTAAAACATTCTAAGGTACGGCCACGCCACTGAAATCCTGTAAGTCCATCGAATGTTAAGTTTTCCCAAAGTAACCTGTCTCTAAAAAGTCACTTCAAGCTACACATGTGGTTGTGTCAGACGGTAAGCTACAGTCAAGAACGTCTGACATAGACAGCGAGTGAAAAAAACAACACCAAGGTGAGGCATTTACATAATATAATCTGCAGACGTTTTGTACTGACAGAAAAAGGAAAACAGTATAACAAAATATTTCTGTACCTAAGAAACTTTACGATTCCACACCGCCATTGACCACAGTTGTCTTGATGCATCTTAAATCACTCATCTGCAACAACAGAACATCGACAGCTGTTCATTTCTGTTAATACAGTCAAGATTTGTAGGTTTTCTGGCTACAAAATAGAATAAAAGATGCCCTTTAGACAGATTGTTTCTAAGTTGGTATTTATGTTATTACCTCCTGGGAAAGATTACAGTGTCAGAAGTAGCCCTAGTCTCCCATTAAAGGCCCAGTATGGAGTTTTTGTCCTATTTGGCAAAACATTAAAATGTATAAAGTCATTTTTTTCTACATTTAAAAATACTTTGATTTGTAGTAGAAAATCAGTTTCACACATTTTGAATAAAACTTTCCTTACAGATTTAACCAACAAACGAGAAGCTGGCGATGAGAATATGATTGAACGGCCAGGGAGCGTCAGGCTCCAGGCCATGAATTTGAAAGACTCATAACTCTCCTGACAACATACAAATGTCACATCATGCTCACTCAAAGTTCACGTTCAAAGTGCTGTTCTGCAATACTGCAATATCTGTTGTGGCTTTCCTCTAGTTTGTGGTGTTGCATCAGGGTTGGCTGATGTAAGCTGGCGAAGACAAAGGAAATCACACAAGTTGCATTCATTCCAGCCCTCTCTTCGTTTACGGAGCATCATTGCTGTGTGGAGGCTGTGCTGCTACTGATGCTCTTCCTCTGATGTTGTCCATGGTAACCCTCACACACCGCTCCAAACATCCGCTCAACTCTGGCGAGATGTTATGTCTACAACAGCCACAATGCCTCATCCCATACAATGTTAAGATCCCCTTTTGCTCCTCAAAGAAAGCAGTGGGACGAGGATCTAATCTAATTAAGGGATTATGTTTTCGACTTCTAATATAGTCAGAGGCTGTTCAGTCAGGCCATTTAACACCAAAAGCATGGATAATGGATTTTCAAATCATCTCGCACATCTGAAAAATGGCCACATCTCGAATTAATGAATTTTACATTAGAAGAGAGCGGATGCTGTCCAACGTTAGTCTGATCCTCCAAATCCATAAAACTTAACAATTGCGTGTTGATATCTTGGTTCCTTTTCTGTACTTGTTAGTAAATAAATATGTGAAATATACATTGCCATGAAAATGTAATGTGTCCCTCACAGGCTTTTTTATTTAAATTTTTTTCTTAAATATAAATGTTTCAGAACATCAATCAAACCTGAGTACATGTGTTTCTCAAATGATTTACTCTATTAAGGGAAACAAGGGTAACCAAGCCAACCTGAACCTATGTGAAAATGTAACTCATAAAAATCTGCTATGGAGCATCTGCAATAACTGACAATGAGTCTTTTAAATCAACTTTACGCACGTGAAATGGACTTAGGCCACTTGGTCAAAATCCTTTTTTTTTCTCCAGCCATTTAGAGGACTTGTTGGTGAACTCTGGATAATCATCCTGCTGTGAAGCCTGATTGTGTTTCAGCTTCAGATCTGATGATCAGACATTCTCCTTTGAGGTTGTTCTGATAGAGAGCAGAATTCCTGAAGCCTTCAATTTCAATTGGTCCAGGTCCTGAAGCAGCAAATTAGACCCTCACCATCACACTACCACCTGCATAATATTTGACTGTTTGCATCGTGCTCTTTTTCTGAAATGCTATAGGTTTGATGCAAAGGTAAACAAGATGCACTTGCACGCCTTCCCATAAATCTGACTTTCTCGTCAGTTCACAAAATATTTTCCCAAAGTATTTGAGATCAACAAAATGTTATTTATTTATTTATTTATTGCAAATCTGAGATGGCCCCTAGTCTTCTTTTTGGTCAAATGGTTTGTGCCTTGGAACGCTTTAAATGCTGTTCTGGTTTTTTGTGATGAACTAGAAGTTACTCCTGGAGTAACTTTGGTAGGCCGGCCACTGCTGTTCCATGTTGGCTCCATTTGTGGATAATTAATGTGTTTTACTAAAATCCCAAAGCTTTAGACACACCCTTGTAGCACTTTGTACACTGATACTGATTTTGTTTCTCGTCGGTAATTAAATTTATTATTGTAGTAGATATGATTTTTATGAGATCTTTTACTATACCTCATGTTGTCATTTATCTTCGTCTGAAGTGATTTCTTAATTCTGAAAACTGGGTGGTAATGCAAATTAACCAAAAATATGGTTAGTCTCAATTAATTTATCGTTTAACAGAAGGGAAAATATTTTTTACGTAGATCTAGGTTGGTTTGTATAGCTTTTTCTTTTGATAAATCCTTTGCAAACTGCACTTTTTTTACTCTGGTCTTCGCTCATATTTACACAGAGGGGGTACTGCCATGCTGAAGCTGAGACGTTTAATCAAACCAGGGGTTTGCACCTTTCTTTTCATTCATCTCACATTTTCTGGGCCTGCATTAACAACACCTCACATGTCTGCTTTCATCACTGGGGATGGAGCAGCAGCAGAGCTCACTATTTTCCCATTAACCTCACTAATGGTTTGATCACTGGGATATTTCTCCATTATCTATACTTATAGCAGGAAATCACTGGGAGACTATGTCACAAAAAGCTAAATTTGGTCTTGCCATTTATTACTTTGATTGTACTGTAGGAAACCGGTTTGGAATAAAATCTATTTTAATGGAGAAAATCAAGAGAAAGCGACAAAGTATTTTGATAACTGACTCGGTAATGATGTTCTTTTTAAACAACAAAGGAACATTTTGCAATGGCAGATTCACATTTGTAAGTCTTTAAATTTATTTCATGTTTTATGTGACTTTGATATGAATTGCTTAACATTTATTGCACAATAGTATCTTGTAAGTAATTGTAAAAAAAAACAAAAACAAAAAAACACAAAATTAGATAAGCACCAATTCGTTTTTGGTCCTGTTTTCAGTTTTTGTAAAGTTTTGACATGCCAATACCAGTATGAATTTACAAACATGTTTTCTAATCTTCCAGCTGTTCATTATTTTTTTTAAATAATTTTCTAATGACAATGAGCAGAGAGACGATATGGCATGTGTGAGGAAGTTAATCGCTGCACAACAGAGTTTTACAATTTTAAAGCAAAGACAAAGTTATTGCAGTGATGACATCTTAAGCATTTCAAATTGGTGGGAGAATGGTTAGCATTACCGAAAAACAGTAGTTACCTTGTACATCCTGGACATCCTTATCTCATCTTTCCTCTGAGATTTCCAAAAGGTTCCCAGATATAAATTCCTTTAAGTAGCCTCTTCATTTATGCTATCTCTAAACCAATCTTAATTAAACACCTCCCAGATAATAAAAAAGCTAATATTTGGTGCACTAAGCTCAGGAAAGTCATCCACCAATACTCAGAGTACGTTTAAAGGTTTGTTGAGGTGACTGGAGTAGATGGCAGGCAGGTGATGACAACAACGACAGGAGATGGTGGACGACAGGCAGAGACAGGTTAACCAGGTGATGATGGCAGGAGCTGACTAACTAGAAGATGGTAGAAGAGACAGGCAGATGACCAGATGTAGACGGTGCATTGCAGACAGAATCAGACTTGACCAGGTGTAAAAGACTAAAGCAGACTTGAGCAGAAGCTGCAGATGAGCTCCTAGTGATGCAGAACGAAGCATGAAGAATCCAGCAAAAACCTTTTCCATGCGTTGAGACGACACACAAGCTGAGTTATACAAACTAGAGAGGTCCGGGCGTGAGCAGGTCCAAGGAAAAATCAGGCAGAACAACGAGAAGACGCTGGGGAACAAACGCATGCACGCAGCGGGACAAGGCGAGACGTTCTGGCAGAGAGTGGATGAGTGAGGCAGGTATACGTAGGCAGAGGATCAGGTGGAATGACTTGAGGGTTCTTAGTGGCAGCAGGTGGATCTGATAATGGTGTTGAGTGGTGGCTGGGAGTTGACTGAACAGAGTGGGGAATGAATAAAAAGTCCAAAATCACAACCCTAATCATGACAATCTTGCTGAAAAATCACTTGATTATGGACACCAACCAGTTTCTCCGGGCATTTCAAGAAAAAAGTGTAAAAAAGAAAAAAGACGAAAAGATTTGACAAGAATAATAATAATAAAAAACCAAGACCCTAACATTGTTTGCCATTTAAAAATAAGACCTATTTCTGCTTGTGCACATGCAGCCTGTCTCATCCTACAATTTGGAGAGATTAAAATATGTCCACAGAGCAGCTGCAGACATGAAGAAAGAATTCATTTGATATGTTAATAATTGATAAATCTGTGCTTGGGCTGAGCATGAAAGCAATTTACGCAGAATATGTAAGGCGCACGCAGGGACATGCACAGTGATCAGTGTGAGTCGACGAAGGTGTGAACTACTAGAACAGGTCTTAACCATAAATTATGTTTTGTATCTTTATGACTTTCTTGTTTTATTTTTTTTATTGTTAATGTGGGTTGTTAATACATTCATTTTGATATTTGCCACATTAAGGAAAAATAATTTTTTGCTCATGTTAAGACTTTTTTCAATTCTTCTTTCCAATTCAGTCAGATTAAATAGAAGGTTTCAATAGACATCAAGTTTTAAGTGGTATCTAGCCACCCATCCATTCATCCATCCATTTTCTTACTCGCTTTATCCCTCATGGGGTCGTGAGGGGTGCTGGTGCCTATCTCCAGCATTTCAATGGCCGAGAGGCGGGGTACACCCTGGACAGGGTTCCAGTCCACTGCAGGCCAACAAGCTCACACTCGTACCGTAAGACAATTTAGAGTAACCGCATTACCTAACGTGTGTGTGTGTGTGTGTGTGTGTGTGTGTGTGTGTGTGTGTGTGTGTGTGTGTGTGTGTGTGTGTGTGTGTGTGTGTGTGTGTGTGTGTGTGTGTGTGTGTGTGTGTGTGAGTTCTCTCTACTTCTGAGGATCTCTGCTGGAGGGTGTGGTGGATCAGCTACAGTCAGCGCATCTGGCAGCGCACCTGCCGCAGCATTCATAAGGAGCTGCTGGAGGATCACTGTTCGCCTACTCTTCCAAGTTTGCTAGTAAAATCACGCCCTCTGACTTGCAAGCACTATATTTTCTAGTAAGAACCTAGTCTTTTGACTGTTACCTCCTCCAAGTTTACCCTTGTTGTACGCTCCTCCTGGTTGAAATAACTTCCAGGTTTCTGGATTACTTCCGCTACTCCATGTCTGACAGTTTGCCTGAGTGAACACCTTTGTCCGTGCTCGCCCACTGCAGCTCCTTTATTTCCACCTCAGCCTTTGCCCGCCCACTCTCCAACTCTCTGAAGATTCACCAGCCCAGACTCCAATCCCTTATTGTGTTACACCACCAGGTTCTCCACTCAAACTCAGAGCATCCCCCAGAAATGTAAGCCACGTATTTATCTCAGATATATCCTCCAATAACTGTCCTCTCCATTCCAGAAGCGGCAGAAACTTGTACCCCAGGTCCACTCCGGTACTAAGTAGACTGGGATATGTCTCCCTTTTCAGAACTGTGTCGTAAAAAATAAATATTTTACCTTTCATCTGTCTCCTGCTTATGAGGCTATTTAAATAAAATGCTAAATGAAATGCCGTCAGGGGTCGTTCACAGTTCTCAACATTTTCAAAAGAGCACGAAACATGTTCTTTTTTGTGGGCTTTGTTATTTCTCTGCGTGAGGTATGTCATGTGTTGTGTGAGACTTAAGAGCTCTGCCTATTAAGGATTTTGCAGGAGAACAGCAAAACGTGCTAAAATACTGGCCATATTTAACAAGTCATCATTTAAGCACAAGACCTTTATTAAGTATTCATTAAGCACCTTTATTTTTAATAATGTCTAGTTTTGTTTGCTCCTTATTTTTGGTAAATATTATTATTGTTGGTACTTTCCATCTTAATTTCATAGCAGCTGTTTCATCCCTAGTAATGATTTCTTTCAATTTAGATCCATTTATATTTAAAGGGAATATATCATGCAAAATCCAATTTTTTAGGCCTTCAATACATTTTGTTGTGTATTTGGAGTCTCTAGGAGTGCAGAAACTTTGAATGTATTCTGTCCAGGTGCTGCATAGGTATCTTATTCCTTCTCAAGCCTTTCAGTTTTCTTTGTTTTTTATTAATTTTTTTAACAATTATGTCACAGTATTTGCTTTGAATCCGCCATTTTTATTTCTCGCAGTGATTTTGTTTCAAGTAGATAAGTCAAAATGTTCAATTGTTTACTGTTCAAAAATGGCTGAACAAGGTGGATTGGGCATGGTGGAAAGTGCCTCCTTTAGATTTAAAGAGACAGCACCAAAACTAGTTGTTTTCAGACACACTCAGAACAGAGGTGATAAGGGGGAGCATGGGGGTAAGTTAACAACCAATAGGGGGTTTTCAGCTGACGTCACGCTCACGTGACTACTCAGCGCGTCCGCCATATTGGGTGGCAGTCGTTTCGCACCGTTGACCTGCATTGTATGACGCCTTAGGCAGTATTGGAAGTGAACAATGGGGAAAACGTGTTTAATGGTTGGTTGCACGGCCCGTGGAGGTGGAGATCAACGCTCTTTCTATCGCCTACCAGCCGTAATAGTGAATCAGTGTGAAAAAAAAAACAGCTGTCTGAACAACGCCGTCACCTATGGCTGACACGGATATCCAGGTCCGATTTGGACGGTGTTAAGCTGGAATACGCCAGAGTCTGCGGTGCTCACTTTGTCACAGGTAATTAACTGTTAAGTATTTAAAACATATAAGAAGAATATATTAATAATAGGGCTTGGGCGTTATGACTTATTACTTTCCGCGGCTGTCGTGTTGACTGCCTCCGCCGCCTCTACTGCCTATTACTACCGCATACTGTACTCCCTCTCTCAGCCGTGTTTTAATTTGATTAATTTCACCTTAACTTGATTTCAACCATGGTAAACCGTTGCTGTATTGTGGGCTGTAACAGCGCAACACATGATCGCCATGGGAAAAACATAGAAACAGATTAATTTTCCACCGCTTTCCTGCCTGGAGGCGCAACCACGGAGAACAACTGTTAGCGATAACAAAGAGTCGTCGGCTCGCTTGGATCGCGGCTGTAAGTCGACCGAACATAACTTTCCACAGTATCCCGATGTCAATGAGAGTGTGTTCTAAACGTTTGAAACACATAGCAGCAAGTTAAAAGTACATTACATGCGCGAGTGGTTGTTAGCGCTAACGGTTAGCATGTGCTAACCCGGCTGAGCGCAGCTTACCTTTGAACGTGTTACAGAGATAAAGAGATCGTCGGCTCGCTTGGATCGCGGCTGTAAGACCGAACATAACTTTCCACAGTATCCCGATGTCAATGAGAGTGTGTTCTAAACGTTTGAAACACATAGCAGCAAGTTAAAAGTACATTACATGCGCGAGTGGTTGTTAGCACTGGCGGTTAGCAGCTACTAAACTAGCATGTGCCAGCCCGTCTGAGCACAGCTTACCTTTAAACGAGTTGCTGTGTTCCCACTGTTTGCTGGCTTTATGATCTGCAGCTCCTACCGGCGCCAATACGGTAAATACAACTTAATTTTGCACTGGTCATTGTTCTGCTTAAATAATTAAAGCCGCGAGCGGCGTCGATCGGCCTTGCAGCCAAGCGCCTTCGCGCACCGCCCGCCACCGGCGGGCGGTGCAACACATTTGCAACACATTTGCGTCGGATTGTTTACATTTTTACCATCTTATTAAAACTCACCCGTCCACGTATGATGGCGATTTCCTTGATGTACATAACCAGATGTGAACTGGTTGTGAGCCTCTAGACCCTTGTAAGCTCTCATTTCCTCAAGAGTGTGCAGAGGGTTTTCACTGAACACCAGGTAATGCACTATGTCGCCGTGCTCTACATTTGGCCAATCATCTGGATTATGGCTAAACAAGGCACCGTGGAGGGCATACGGGTCCATATGGTCGATCACGGAACATTTCCTCAGATATACGTCCTTATCTGGTCGCTCTAGCGTGCTGGCATACTTATCCATTCGCGATACGATAATACGTGTAAGACAACTAGAGATAAGGAAGTGTGCCACCCAATATGGCGGACCGGAAGTTGGCCAGTGACGTCAGTGAAAACACCTTATTCAGACTAAAGCGTTCCAGTTTCACTTTATAAAGACCACAGCTGAATGATTTAAATGACAAGGAAGAATTGAAAAGTTTAATATGTCCCTTTTAAGTAATCCATCATTCATTGTTCAGTTGTTGTGTGCGTGTGTGTGTGTGTGTGTGTGTGTGTGTGTGTGTGTGTGTGTGTGTGTGTGTGTGTGTGTGTGTGTGTGTGTGTTTGTTTTTAGTTTGGTGAAACACTTCTGGCCTTAAAATAAAAGAAGAAACTTCTAAGAACGTCTTTCTGGGCTTGGGTCCCACCTCCATGGCCGCCCGACCAGTCTGACATGTGTGTAACAGGGGCATTGCATAAACTCACTGACGATTGCTGATGTGCTGTGATAAAAAGCGAAAAAGTTAAATATGTACGAGTGCATTGAGGCCGACTTCAATTGTGCGTGAGGACAGCTCTGAAGAAGGGCATGACGTCACCACTGAAGCAGGTTCGGCCATCGCTTCCAAACAGAAGCGCCGTGCGTCACTCGCTTCAGGTCGAGCCAGAGAGAGGGAGCGAGCAGGAAACAAAAAGGTAGGGCATCTACTGGAGGAGGATGGAAAGGAGTCAGAGCAGCTCAGTATGCCATGGCTCATTTAGAGAAGGAAAGTGGGAACTATGCCAGTGCGACACTAAAGACACTTTAATATGAAAAGGGAGGGATAGAGGAAGGACAGAAGGAGGGAGTGGCGGGTTATTGCAAGGGACTCTTTACAGTGAGTGGTTATCATTCTGAGAGAGTGAGTAAATAGACACAAAAATAGGAACATAAATGCTTCTTTAAAAAGTAGAAATATATAAAAAAGGATTAGAGCGAGAGGGAGTAGGAACAAGGACCGTCATTTGCCATATGAAAATGAGCGTTTTATTAAAAAAACGAAAATTGGTAAATTAATTCAAAGGAGGAAGGTTCATTATTGTGCCATATGCTAATCAGCATTTTTATCAAAGTAAAACAGCAAACTAATTCAAAGCAGGAAGGTTCATGATTGTTCTGAAGTCCTGGTGCGTGCATTGCTGCTAATTAGGCAATCTTGTGCAATAATTAGATTCATCTCTCTTGAAAATGAAAACTCTCCCGGTAGATTTCGCCCATCAAGCCGCTGTTTTTTCCATTTTTCATTTATGCAGTCGGGGGTTGAGGGTTACATGCTCAGATGAGATGCTAAGGGAAGTTTCCTGCACCAGGAATTAAAAAGAAACAAAAAGCGTGAGGGGACTATGCAGCGCCAAACGGCATGTGGAATAACTTTTAACCATTTATGGATCTATAATTGCATTGAATCCAGCCCGGCAGAGAGCTTCTCTCCGCATCACAGGAATGTGTTTGCTTGCGAGGCAGCCGCTGCCCTGACTTCCCTCTCCATATCAATGAGCTTGCAGAGGGTTGTGCGTCATCAAAACAGATCGCTCTATTTACAGTCAACTCCGTGCACCACCAGTGAAAACTCGTGTGAAATATGTGCTGAGACACATGGACAGATAAAGCTCTTTGTCACTCATGTCCCTCATGTCACACTGTTGCAGCAATCTGTTTACACAACTATGTGAACAGCCAACACAAAATGAGTGAAGGTGCAATGGTCCTGGGCAATGAAAACCCATCAGAATTCCCAGAAAAGATTCAAATGCTAAAGATTTTAAACATAAAAAAAAAAGTGGCGACGATTTTGTGCATTTTCCTCCTTAGCTCCAAAGATTGATGAATTGTATTTCAGATTACGGGGCAACAGAGGAGGTATCAAAGACATGATTTAACAACTTTAAAGACGTACGCACAGTGAATGTTGGCTATCTCTAAGAAACATCAATATGTTAAAAAGATAAATCAACCAAAACTGGGCCAGGTCTTCCTGGAAGCATGAAGAGCTTAGGCAAAAAACTCAAAGGTCAAAAGTATTTGATATAGTTTCTGCACAAGTACTCAACCACAATGTCTGTCACATTTGGGAACCATTCATACGACAGCAGATAGCAAAAGTCAGACCAATTGAACCTTTTTCATGTTTTGACACGCAACAACCTCACGTTTGGCACTTTATGTGAAAGACAAATACAACATAGTGAGTATTGTGAAGTTGAAGGACAATGAAACATGCTTTTTTTTAACCAATAAAAATCCTAAACATATTCCACCCCCTTTATTCTCATACCCCAAAATAATACACAGTCACACTGATCCACTTAAGAAGTTCCCTAATTATCTGATGGATAATTAGGGAATAATTAAATGATGTGTAATTTAATCCCAGTATAATTGTAGCTGTATAGGCTTGTGAACCTTTGAGAACAAAAAGCGTCATGAAGACCAAAGAGCACAGCAGACGGGTAACGGATAGAGTTGTGGAGAAGTTAAGGCAGGGTTAGGTTATACAACAAAATCCCAAGCTTTGAACATTTTAAAGAGCACCGTCCTCCATTATCTCAAAATGGAAGGGGTACGGCACAACTATAACCCTTCAAAGATATGACCGTCCACCTAAACTGTCTGGACGGAAAAGAACCGCGTTTATTATTTAGATTAGTTAGATTATTAGCCAAGGTAACTCTAAATGACTTTGAAATACCCACAGCCCATCATTCAGTGGGAATGCTTGTCCTCAGAAATGACAGGAACACTGGTCAGAGTTGGGAATATTGTCAGAACTATCAGTTGCACACCCCAAAAATCTGACCTTTACAAAAGAGTGCGAAGAAAACAGCTATTGTTGATAGAAAGGGATAGGTTTCACATTGCATGACATTTTTTTTTTCTGATCTGATGTAAATCAAATCATTTATACTGCTTCTTACTTGCAAATGTGCATTAGTGCACTCAGTCTCTCAGGGACTGACTGTTTACACATCCAGGCAAATTGCACTATTTCCTGACTAAATTCATTGGACAATATTATAGACTGCAATCTTTTTGACTTGTAAATAAGACCATTAGCTTCTAAAGAGCTGCCTGTTCATTATAACTTTTTTTAACGTGTGTTGTTTTTATCATGATTTATTGCTGATATATTGTTGAATTTGTACAGTGTCCTTGGGTGCTCTGAAAGGTGCTTTAAAATAAAATGTATTATTATTATTATTATTATTATTATTAAGACTAATGGGGAGTGATGTGGTTGGAAAAGTGCAATCAAGTTGTGTAAAAAAAAAAGAGAGTGAGATGAAGATCGTGTCTTGTTATGTCTGTGTGTTACATGTATTTATGTGCATTCTGTGTGTCTGCGTCATCAGAAATGTCATTATGGTGACAGTAAAGATTATTTATTCTGATTCTTTGAGAGAACATAGAGACCATGGAAAAATATACTAAATAAGTTAACATTTGTTCCTGCATGCGCCATTGGAAACTAAGGCTGCACATCACCTTGAACGCATAACCCCACTGTGAAACCTGATGGTGGCAGCATTATGCTGTGGGGATCCTTTTCTTTATCAGGGACGGGGAAATTGATGTTCCTAGATGAACAGCAAGACAACAACAACAACAATAACAACAACAATAACAACAACCCTCAATATTCAGCCAAAGCTCCAATGGAGGGGTTTAGATCAACGAATATTATTGTGTTAGAATGGCTCAGTCAAAGTTCAGACTTAAATCCATTAGAGAATCCATTTGTAGTATGTCTTTATAATTGATGTTCACAGATTCTTCCCATGTGATTTCACTGAGCTTGAGCTATTTTGCAAATCAGAATGGGTGAAAAAAATATCTGTAGATATGCAAAACTGGTGGGAGGGGTGGAGAGCCGAGGAGAGGAGAGGAGAGGAAAGAGGATGGAAAAGTAGGAAAAGGAGAGGAGGGGAGGAGCAGAGGAGAAATAAAGCGAACACGTTTGGAAAGAAACTGTTTATTTGATGAAGGTGATTACGATCGGACAAGGTGAAGGGAGCACTTTCTTCAAGGTTTCAATCCCTGAGGACAAGGAATTGTAGAAAGACAAGATGTGGGGTGTATAAATGGGGGACGAATTCAGAGTAAGCACTGGCCTTAAAAAAAAAAAAAAAAAAAACATCTGGGAACCATCAGGGTGCCGAGAGAAAAACGCTGCATTCAGCTAAAACTCTTACCCCCCCCCCCCCCCCCAACCCAAACCCCTCCCCCACTACACTGCCGTCCTTCATGCCTGCTTCATATCCAGCTAACACCTTTCCCCAAAAGGCACGAAGCAGAGGGAGAGTGCTGTGCTCCAGAGGGCTGAGGGAGTCCTTAAGCTCTACAAGCTCTAACTCTGTCAGGCTGCACGACGAGAACATGTGTTGTTCACCGATGGCATTGATGTAAATTGTAGCAGCGGCGAAAGCCACTCAGATGCATCGGAGTACGTGTCAGATCTTTTGAAACTTAAAACATGAAGACAGTGCAAAAGTGGTCTTTTGGATTAATTATTTAATTTAGACATAAACGACTAACATTTTTGTGGATGCTTTGAGGACTTTGCTCTGTGGCCTTTCACTTGAAAACGTGAGGAGCCATGGACCGTTGTGATGGCATTAGGAGAAATGTCAGTCAGCCAGTCTCAGAGGTTGTGCAAAGGACAAACCTTCTCCCTGCATGGTAGATTTTTCGCCCAGACCCCATAGCATATCCATTCCATTATCTAAGAATAAAGTAATGATAAATATATCATACTGGATATGTACAGTATGTTGCAAAAGTATTCACACCCCTGAACCTTTTTGTCCTTTCCCACGTTACAGCCACAAACCTCTGTTTGTTTCTAATTGGGATTTTATGTGCTAGATTGCGTAGAGGGTACAAAAGGGTTTTCAGAATGTCTTACAAAGAAAAATCTGAAAAAAAGACGTTGTGGAACCACCTCTTTAGTGTAGCTCTGGCTGTACAGTATACTTAGGGTTGTTGCCCGGCTGCATGGCCAATCTCCAGCAGGTTTTCCTTCAGTTTTGCCCTGTATTTAGCTCCATTCATCTCTGACCAGTGTACCTGTTCTGGCTAAAAAAAAAAGGATCCCCACAGCATCATGTTAACAATCCACCACTCATCCCTGTTTGCATATAGGTAAGAAAGTATTTTTTTTTTTTTTTTGGTCAGTTCCAGTGTGAGGCCAAGGTCATTGACGGCAAAAAGGTGGACTGCACCCTCAGAGTTGGGGGTCAGTCTCTGCCCCAAGCGGAGGAGTTTACACTAAGTATCTTGGTGTCTTGTTTACAAGTGACGGTAGGATGGAATGAGAGATGGACAGATGGTACAGTTTGTTGTGGTGAAGAAAGAGCTGAGCCAAGAAGAAAAGCTCTCAATTTCCCAGTCCGTCTACGTTCCGACCCTCACCTGGTCATGAGGGAGATCATAACTAAAAGAAGGAGATCCCGGTTGTGCGTGGTGTGAAATGAGCTTCCTCTTGAGGCTGGTCGGGCTCAGCCTTAGAGATAAGGTGAGAAGCTATGTTTCCTGTGGGGAGCTCAAAGTAGACCCACTGCTTCTCCACATTGAAAGGGATGCCCCCAGGTGGGTTTTCAGCCACATCCTACTGGGAGGAGACCCGGGGGAAGACCCAGAACTCACTGGAGGGACTATAAATCATGTCTGACCAGAGAATGGCTTGGGATCCCTCAGAATGAGTTGGAGGCTGTTGCTGGGGGGAGAGATGTCTGGGTTTCTCTTCTCCACCCTTTGCCCCTGCGACCCTGTCTCGGATAAGCAGACTACAATGGATGAATGGTCTCATCTGACTAGAACACCTTCTTTAAAACATTTGTCATGTTTATAATATGGCCTGCACCAAACTAGAAACTTGGCAACTTAGAGGTGCTTTATGGCTTTTTATTTGCCACTCTTCCACCAAGGCCAGCAGCTCCTTTTCAGTCACCATAGGTCTCCTGGCAGCATCTTGGATTAAAGCTCTTCTTTATTGGCCTTTTAGTTTTTGGTAAACGCTCATGTGTTGAAATGTTTGCAGTTGTGCCATTCACCTCCCATCTATTTATTACATTGAAGACTATCTCATGAGATGTTCGAAGCATGGAATATTGTTTCAGCTTGTTTTTAACATCCCCACAGCTTTCTCCCTGATCTGTTTGGTGTGCTCCTTGGTCTTGATGTCGCTGTTTGTCCCCTAATGTTCTCTAACAGATCTCTGAGGCCTTCAGAGAAAAGCCGCATTTATACTGAGCTGAAATCAAATATAGAGTGACACTGTTTACCAAAGGGGTGATCTGTGAGGGCCAGCTTACTTATATCCACTTTTGTTGCTTTTCAATTTCAAATAGGTGGACTAATTGAGTGATTTTTGAAGGCAGTTGGTTACACTTGATTTTAACAAGGGATATCAGATGGAATTTTCTGGGTAAAAATGTATATCATACACTTTTTTGAAATTTTTTCCCTTTAAAATTGGAGACTTTGTGTTGGGCTAGGTGGTAAAATCCCAGTAAAACACATAAATGTTTGTGGTTGTAATGTGTGACAAATTGTGAAAAAGGGGTATGAGGTACTGTATAAAACAGTCTTTAAGTACACTTAACATCTGACCCAGAAATGGAGGTCGACAGAAAGTTAGAAAACAGTTCAAACACTTTTTTTGCATCAATGTTCACCATTAGATAAAATTAAGATTTCCTCCACAAATAACACAAGAGTCTGAGGGCTCTGGTGAGACATGAACGTTGAGATACTAACTGTTTTATACATATTGTGAACACATGTACGATTATCTCCACATTGAGACTTTTGCTCTGATGTTGTTATTAGTATTTATTTAATCATTGGATTTTATAATGATTGTGTGTTACGATCAACGTTATGAAGTATTGTGATGTAATCATTATAGAAATCCTCCATCCAGAACATTGGTGATATGAAAGCTTCGTAAAATATTCTAATTGCAATGTTCTAGACAAACAAACCAATAGAAAACTTATGAAAAAACTATTTCCATTCTTGTTGCTTCAGGTTTTTCCATCACTTTCTGGCACAAAAGAGTGATGGACGAAATAGGGTAAAGCGTCCATACTAGAAGATTTTCATTAAAGAAAGGCAAGAGTGAGCATAAATGTAAAAACTTTTCCAGCGGTCATAAAAGTCTAGAGGGTCACAAAAATTTTAAGGGAAAATTCTCAGTAGACCACCTTACTAAAACCCTACACTAATTGGACTTATCAAAACCATAGTTTTTTATTATCGTTGTTTGCTAATTAAAATGTCAAAAGTCAAAAAGGTTTATAAGGAAATAAAAATAAATGATGCGGCTGATTTATGTTTTATTTTTGGCTGGTTTGTTTGCTATTGTGGTGCCACAAATGGCTGCAATTTAAAACAAAATTCATGTTCAAGAGCTGCTGTTCTTCCAGGGGTTTCAGACTTTACATGCCAGATAAAAAAAAATAAAAAAATTGCATCAGACAGTTCATCAGAAAGTGAGCTGTGTTGTGTCTGCATAATATGGCCCATTTTGTCCATAATTAATGTCACAATGGAATGCTGGAAGTTCTGGCACGCGATGAGTAACACAATCAGCTTCATCTGCATACATTTTCTGCTCTGTCGACTGCTTAAATTATAATGACAACACTAGGTTTCCCACCATGTAGTCACACTAATGAACAGGTTTCATAAAAGTGCTTTTATATTGAGTGTATTTGCATTTAAAATAACTTCATTCAGGTCTCATTTTGTCAGATCACATATCAAAATGCATTTAGGATTAATCAACAACCACCTTCACTTGTCAATAGAAGTGAAAATTATACATTGTTTTAAAGTTATTGGCATGTTATCCATGTGTAAATAATACTGAAATGATATCAACTAGTAACAAGTAGAATACAGTAAATACTACTTTATTTGAGTTGATTAACATTTAAAATGCTGTTTAAAGTTTTCCTATCTTGTCATCTATGCTGGCTTTTGGGGAAAATATGTTAGGTGAGTCTGAACCTGAGATGAGACAAATAAGGAGATTTTGGAACATTAACTCCTTTAAGATCTGTCATGTCTTTGAAGTATCTGCATTGCTTTTTATGTGTTCCCCTTCTGAATTGTGCTTCTGTTCTGAGACCAATGCTGTGCAATTAATAGTGTTCTGTTTAGACATTACCTGTAGCGTAACCTTTTCTTTACATGACATTTTTGCTTTAGTTATTTTTCATAATAAAGGTTCAGCTTGCCATCTGAGAATGGAATTTCTATACTGTATATGCAAGATATCTTACTTTACCATAATTGTGTGTATCTGGGTCTGTGCATGTCAGGTTAAAGATTGACTCTCTGAATTGGCAAGAGGTAGGTAGTAACCAGAAATCTACTCAAGACTGGCTTCACTTCAAAGCAACACTGAAAATTACAGTGCAGTAAAACAAAGAAGAAATATGAGTTCCTTGTATAACAGATTCAATCTGACTTATCACTGCCCTCCATTCTAGTGGCCCCAAGTAGTCAGATAATTATTATCAGATTTAATAAGACAGTAAATGATAGCACAAGTTTCCCTTTCGGTTTCAAGCATCCAACATCCTGAAGTGAGTGAACAATCTGCATATTATAGTGTAAGATGAGGTAATGTTATTCCTGTATTGGATGTGCAGCAGTGCTACATGTGGCTTTCATGATGTTTGAGAACTACTGTGCTCATGTGGCTGGATTTTTCAACATATTACAACCTTAAACGTGTAAAGACTGGTTTATCCTTGACGCACATACGTTCCATGCAGAAATGAGATGTTCAGAAACAATGTCTGCAGCATTTATGCTCCGCGGCAATTTTCCTAGGAGTAATATTCTCCTAGACTTTAGAGGGCAGGGTTGTGCTCCTATGCCAAGTACTACACCCCACTACACATAAAAGTAGAAAACGCAGTTGTTTGCAACATTTTAAAGCGTCTTCCTTTCTTCCAAGACTGATGGTGATTTCTCTCCAGGAATTGTTGACAATTTGTTGATCACAGTGATGTTTAATGGCCAAGTCATAAAGATGATATTTACGATCCTCCGCCAGAAGGAGCTTTTGCTTGTCTGCCATGTTTTTCCACACTGGACTGTTTGCGTAGTTAGGACCTTTACTATGGAGCTAAACCAGTGACTACTTACAATGACACTGAAAAAGAGATTGGACATTGTAAAATCAAAAATTGATAAGCCAAACATTTTTAGAAAGTAAAGACTTATTATGATATTCCCATTTTATGCTGCATCTTTATTCAATGACAGATGTTTTCATGGTCACTACAGAGTTCCTTCAGCTACAATGTCACTACAAGCTGGCACTGTTTGGCCGTCAGGGGCGGGGCTAAATTCCGTTTTTCCGGTACTCCTTATCATTTACCTTGCATAATTGAGGCGACAACAGCAGAACACAACATTTACGAGGGGCAAACTTATTCACAAATCAATCAAATTAAAAACTTCACTCAAGAATTTAAATATGGTAGATTTGTCCCGGTCAAAGTTCTGAAAATAATTATTGTTTTCTTACTACTTTCTTCAGCATCCAGATAACTTTCTTCTATGCTAGCATCCTTTCATGGAATGTGAAAGTTTGATCTCCATGCAGCCAGAAGACTCCCTTTGTCAGAGACTCAGAGTTGTATTCCTCATGGGGGAAAAACTGGCTGGATTAGAAAAAGCTTCAGAATTACTCTTCAAAACTGTTCAAAGTTGGTTGTCCAACTTAGTATTTACTAAGACCAACAAATCAGCTTGAAACTCACTTCTCTGTCAGTTTTCATTGTTTAATATTAATCTGACTGTTCATCCTTACAACCCTGTTACATCACTGTCCTAGATCTTCTCCAAGCACGAACAGTATTTTTGAACACTTAAAAATTCAATATATTTTTAATTCCTCATTTTAACACCATTTTTTTAAAATAATAATTCAGATGTATATCTATAATTATAATAACTCAGACATGAAAACAAATTTTTGAAAAAGTTTATTTATCAGCATTTTCAGTCACAGGATCACAGCCATGGAACGCTTTACCACAGGATCTGAAGTCATTGCCAGACATGAGGCTTTTCTCAATAAAACTGAAGCACTGGTTGACACTGTGAGCATTAATAATCTGATTGGGAGATGCGTTTTCTTTATGCATTTTATTTTTGCAATGTGTTTTGTAATTTTATAGTACTTTTATATGGGTCTAAAATTTGTAACTTTCAATTTGCACAAGCAAATTAAATTTTTTTAAAAACAAAAGCCTGACCATGGAAGGGGGGTGTAAATTAGCATTCTGCTATAAGCTCTGCATCAGTTGCCCATCGGTAACAATGTGTTAGTTGTACTGTCCCTTTTAGAGTAAATTAAATAAAATGAAAGATTGAAAGGAAATACAACACAACCACTCATCCATCAGCATTTCAAATCAGTCTACACGTATTCCATGAAAAAAAAAAACCTCTACAAACATTTTAAATTGATTAACCTTTATTTCATAACTTTCAACTGTTAGAGACTTTGTAGCTTTTTATCATGTTTGTCTAAAGTTTTTCAGAGAAAGTAGAGCTACATCAAGAAGGCAGCTGTTGACAGGAACCAAAGTAGCAGCGACTTGCAAAAACATTTCCGATCACATCATACTAAATGCTCATACATTGTGATAATAAAAACATAATTCATTGTGTATTCTCTTACTGAATGAAGAAGACCCAAGGTTAGCTATTTTCAGTATGAGGAAGGTGTTTATAAGTTATCAGAGTCAACTTTATTTTGCCAAGTTTGAGGATAGAAACAAGGAATTTGACTTTGGATTCTAACGCTCACGTTGTGTAAAGAAACAGTCTGACAAGTAACAGTAAGCAGGTGTCAACTACAATCTATGGCAGAGAAGACATGTTCTGGGTACAAAGGCAAGAACAGGAGCAGAGTGTACAGGGGATCCCACCTATCCCTCCACAGTGGAATAGTTGGCTACCCTGACTTTAAAGTGTTCATCAGAGGCAGCCTGGAGGTAGAACCTGACTCTGTGTCGACTCACTTCAGCCATCAGCGCTCTGTAGCGTCGACCTGCAGGTAGCAGTCTGAAGAACCTGTGACCAGGATGAGTGGGATCGACGTCTGTTTTAATAGCCCTTTTACTGGCCCTGGACCTGTACAGATCCTGAATGGATGGAAGGTCAGTCCTGATGATCCTCTCTGCAGTTTTAATTGTTCATGGATGTTTGGACCCGTCAACTGTACTGGATGAACTGAACCACACAGAGATGGAAAAATAATAATAAAATAATAAAAAGTAAATAAATATAATTAATACACACAATGTTTGTATTTTTGTAGGTGCAAGAATGCCTTGAATACTTTTGAAGGATAAAATAATCCCTGGGATAAATATCTGGATCACAGATCAGCCTGAACGAATAATAAAATAAAGGCCAGCTTGTCTCTGCCTGCACAGGAGGGACAGAAGCAGCCTCCTTATGGGGGCAAATCTTCACATGGTGTTTTTAGACTCAGCTATGGCGGGGATGATTAGATGGACTTTTAAAGCCCAAAACCATGGACTTTTGAACACTGTGAAATGATTTTTATAAGTTGGATATTGGATATTTATGCTGCACTGATTCGGCGGAGTGATCTTTGCTCTCTGCTTTCTTCCACACTCGAGGAAAGCAAAGAGCATTAAGACAGGGAGTTCCCACACACATTGGTTTGATCAGCAGCCATGAACAAATTTTGGAAGCAAATTGTGTGTAAAATGAGAGAAAGCCTCTGTAAATCCACACATCTGATTGAGGATATTAAATATAGCGCGTCCATCTGTGTATAGATAGCTGCAGTGTCTCTTTCATTACTTTGCTCTTTTCAGTTTGTCAGTTTTCCTTTTTTTCATCCTTCGGCCAATCACTGAAAAGCAGTGTGTTCACATCAAAACTCTGCTCTTGTCCACTCTGTTTGACCCTACTCCTGAGTAGGGTCTGAAAACAAAATCCTGTGCTAGGCGGGACGGTCGACACACTGCATGTTAGGTCAGAGGGAAGTAAGAAGATACTGTATTTACATGTTTTCCACAACATATTGAGACAAGCTTGTGACTCATTCAGGCTAAATGAGAGTGAAGGAGCAAGACTTTCAGTAGATTTCAGGATGGCTGAAAGCAGAACAGCAAAGTTGCTCTGTTTCACCTTTTGTATGGTTTTCCACCTCTGTCTTGTACGGGACATGCAGGATTTGGGAATCTGGACGGTCTTTAAGAAATCTGCTCTTTCCAGGTTCTGGTGAATCTGCAAGCACTCCGTCACTCTGACATCTCTTGATTGGGATTTTGACTTCTCTGTCTCTGTCCTTTGCTCTTCTAACGAAGAGTAAAGGACCATTGCTGGTTTATGATTAAATGATGCTCTTTCCACTTTGGTAATATGGCTACGACTGCACTTACTGGAATAATCATAAGTTTAGAAATTCAGCTGTAACCATTGCCATTGGGATGTTCTGCAACAGTGAGCCTTTTTTCGAATGATCTCTTTGCTTTTACCACTCACACCACTCTTAGAAATAATTACCTTGGCTAATAATTCTATTAAAGTATTTTATATTGATTTCCACATAGAAGCATAGATGCTTTCTACATACTGACAGATTTAAGCTGATCTCTTGGCTTTCAATGCCTTTATGCACATTATTTTCTTCATAGTATGTTTAATATTTGTTTCCTGTGAAATTCTAATTGCTTGCACATAACTTCATTTGAAAACTAATTTGCTTTGAATTCTTTGTATGTGTGGATTGGTTGGATTGTTGCTGAAAACTGAAAGAGTTTTATGGCAGAAGCCCAGAAAAACGTTGACCTGTTCAGTACTTATGTTACCCACTGTATATTAATGATCTTAGATCTTAAAGAGAAAGCTGAATTGCAATTGACATTGGCAGGAAAAGCTTTAAAAAAAAAAAAAACGAAATAATTGAAAATCAGTCACAAAATGCAGACTTTTGTATTTTCTGAGAGGAATGCCTGCTTTATCTAATTTCCAAACACTGGCCGATACATCAGAGAAGCACACAGCAACATTGTACCAGCTCCTAATCTACCCATGTTCACTCATATCTCAATGTCAGGGTGAGCTCAGCAGCACGCGGCACTCACCCATGCGCTGCCCTGAAACAACAATGTAATAACAATCCTATCGAATTGCGGGCTGTAAAGTTTCTAAAACCAAACCTAAATCCCAGTGAGTCGTCATCTTTACTTCGACGGAACAATTCGTGAGGGAAGATTTACCTTCACACAACCTCCATGTAACCTGACCAGAGTGCCTTTGACTACCAAAATACAGATGAAGACTAAAGTTGTTTAATTCTCTAGTCTTTTAAAATGTCAGCACTGAGGGTTGCAAGATAAATTTAACATGCATAGTTTCCAACTTCTTCGTCACGTCAATGAAAATGTTTTGATTAATTTCTTCTCCGGTAATTTTCCCTCCTTCTTCTGTCAGATTTCGTCCCACCATCTCCCTACTCCAATCCACTGGCCTCTGTCCTTTATCTATCTTCCACTCTCCCCCCCCCCCCACACTCCGACCCTGCCTTCTCTCCCACACGCTCTCCTTCTTCTCTGGCACGTGCCTCTGCCTTTTGTGTTGCCATCCAGAAGAGCTGACGAAAACCCTGGGCGCGGTTCAACACAGAGTCATGGAGGAAAAGCAGGCATCACCGTCACCGTCATCATCATCATCGTCCAGATGAGGGGAGCCAAACTTGAGCTCTGTCCGTCCCCATCAGGCTGGCTGACAGTCACAAACTCATTTCTTATTCACTTTACTCATCAATTATACACAGGCCAAAGGAGTCCTGAGAGGCAAGGGCTGCGAAGGCCTCTCTCTCTCTCCACGTGTGGCTTTAAACTGCAGCGCAAAAGCACATCACACTGCTCCCACTTCAGATTTCTGTCCTCTTTGAGAGCAGGAGACAGTCTGTCTTCATGTCTTCAACGACTGCTGCAGTGTGAGGTTACGATTAGATCATACATAGGTATATTCCATGGTTCTTTTTTCACATAGACAAAACAAATCCATCCCCTTTGGAGCAGCTTCCTTTAATAACGGTGACGCACCTAAACAAATGACAAAGAAAACCTAATTTTGTTGTCATTTCCGCCATTAAAACACAATTATCGAGGTGATAAATCTACATAATTTCGTTTGAAAGCTCCACGTTAAGCACTAGTCTTGGTAAAACGTCTAATATTTAGAACTTAGCTTCTTTTTGATCAAAACCAATTAAGCAATTTTATGTATATCTATATATAGTTTGAACAAATCCAAAGCAAAGTCATCCTTAGTGGTAGCACAGATTTCATATCCCTGGCAAAGACTGTTTGGGGGGGGAGAAGAATGCTGTACTCTATAAAGAAACTGAGCTTTTGACACAGTTAAAGGATATTGGTGAGGAATTTACATGTACTCATCGTTTGACACGAATGTCTTCCTAATTTTGATGCTTTCGGGAGGCATAAAAGCAATCCTAATTGAGTGTGGAATACCTTAAAACAAAAACTTGTTGATACAGATCTTTGAATTTATTTTGGATTTTCTCTAATCCAGCCAGGCTCAAACATCTTCCCCTAATAACTGCACTTCAAACACACGGTTTTTGTAGCTCCTGGCATAATTCTGTCTGGATATTTAACATCTCTTTGCAGCAGAATTGAGAGAAATTTCATTAGGGTTGATGCACGGGTATCTAACAAGCACTCAAGAGCCACACTGCTGACTGAATTAGATCCCCTGCACGGCAAGTAGATCTGCAGGAGCCTGCTAATGAGCCATTAGTTTGATTCAGGTGTGTTAGACTAGGAAGTGATCTAAAACATGAAAGAAATCAACCCTTGAGACCTGACCTTGGACGGTCTATGGTCAGAGCTATTCTAGACACCTAATGGTTGCCTTGTTTGTAAACCACTTTTGTTCTGTTTCTCTGTTTGAACCAAGCTCTCCCCTTCTGTTGAAATAACACTGCTTAAGATGAACTGCAAACCGCTGGAAATGCAGTCGTTATTATTACCTCGGTAAGTCATCTTTTTGCCTGTCGTATACAGAATATGTCCAAGTCTAAATTTTTCAGTTTTACAAGAGCTAAATGCTCCTGTAAAACTGAGCTAAGCTACCAGGCTAAAAGCTACCAGGCTAAAAGTTGTCAGGCAACAAGGCAGATATTACACTTGGCTGATCTGACATAATTTTGGTTCTCTGATGTAGAATTTAGAGCAAATATCTCCCTCACATTGTTTTTAATCATTTTTAGAAAACTTTTCATCCACACAAACCCGTGTAAATTCACCACCGGCTGTTGTTTTAAACATGCCAGATGCATCAGCCAGTCAGACTACTTCAAAATAAAAGGCACTGTTGAACAGCATTGTGCCTGTGTAAAACAGATGACCTTTAAGTGCTTTTTCTATTTTGCACCCAAATGTATTGCCTCTGAACCAGCTGTAATATTTATAATGCTCCATGCGTGCTTTTACTGTGCAGTGCCGAGGTTTCGGTTAAAAATAAACGACCAGCGAGGCTGTATGTTTGTGAATTTGTTCAGTTTAACGTTGAGTGGACTAATATTGTAAAGAGTCAACCACAACACCAACGTAGAAATTAGCACCTTTCTGACAGCATTCATTTTTTAATCCACTGTATGGCCAGGTCTATAACAATGGCTGCACATGTGACATCAGTGCTGTAGTACAGACCCTAAAAATCTGTCTTCTCATGTACACACACAGGCTCAAAAACCTAGTTTTAAGAAATTTACACTTTGGCTGGAATTTTCAGAAACGTGTGGACTAGGCCTTTATCGAGACTTACTTGATGGCTTCTCAATCTGCTGGTCCAAAGTGGTCTGGGTCAGATTCCAAAAGACGGTGGGAGACTGTTTCATTTTGTGACAGTGTAGTGTTGCCAGTGCCTTTCAGGGGTGCTAAACCTGTAAGTTACATATTTAGCATCCCTTGTAGCTAAAGCTTCTACTGTGCTGCTTTAACCTTTCAAAGGTTATAGCTACAACCTTAATCAAAACATTAGATTTTTTGAGAAATAACACATCCACAGAATGTTTAGAGTGTTGCAGACTAAAAGTATTAATAATACTGAAAAATAAATATATAGTATCGTATTTTTCAGACCATGAGGCACACCGGATTATAAAGCGCACTAAATATTCTTCCCAAGTGTGTAATATCACTCCGCTCCTTCAAGTTCACAGCTCTCTATCCGTCTCTGTGGGGAGGACAGAGTAGTTGGACTACACTGCCCTGTTTCTAACATTAGGTAAAAATAAAATTAACTTTTATGTTGAATTAACTTACTTGGTTTATTGTTGTTAGCGCATACTCTAGGCACGGGCTGCCAAAAGGCTCCCACATAGTATGCGTACTGTGCGCATACTGTGAGCTGCAAGGAGTCTGCGCTGACTCTCCACAGATGTTTTACCCTTCATAGTCCAGCGTACTGTTGCCTACATTTCTTGTGGCAAATTCCTACAATTCCCACACTTACTGCCAGTGGGACGAAGTGGTGGAATGGATGGTAAAATGTGTAATTAGCTAGCTGAGCACCTAAAGCCGTTTCTTTTCCAGCAGGCTCCCACCACACACCTGTCAGTGAGAACAGAGGGACTGGGATGCCAGGCGTCCTTGCGACCGCCTGCTTGGAGCAGCTCAGTGTATCAGGCTCGGTGTCACATAGAAAACAGTTCGATGTAAAGACTTCTTACCTCCGAGAAATTTATATTGTGACACGTACCTGTCCATGCAGAGTCCACCTTGAGTACGCCTCGAGAACGCGCGGACCTCAACGGAGTTAGGTACGCCCGATTATGTGGGGGTCTTTACATGAATGCACTTCTAGTTCAGACATTACAGTCAGGCATTTTTGTAGACAGCTCAGGAGTCTGATCAGGTAGTGACACAGTGTACTGTAATGCTCCAAATATCAATTGAGTGGAGCAGCTTCGTTGCTTACCAAAGTCACACTTACATGTTTTTGAGTGCATTGTACCATACAAATCAGTCATATATAAGGCGAACCGGATCATGAGCCACACCATCCATTTTTGAGAAAATTTAAGGGTGCCTTATAGTCCGAAAAATACAGTATGTAAATAATCATTTATAAATTTTAACAGGTCCAAAATATATAAATATTTACATTTGGTTATGATGCCAACGTCGGCACAAAAATATTCTGTACCGATAGGAACAGTAGGTTGAAGTCTCGTGAGACAGAGCTCAGGCGTTGCCAGATCGTAGTAGCTCTGTTATAGCGCTGAGAAATGCTTCCCGGTGTTACATATCTCAGGTTCAAGCTGGCCACAAAAGAAGCTAAATGAGGGTGAACACCAGTCAAGCTTATTAGCGTTGGTGCCAACTTGAGGAAGCAAAGGGGCCCAGAAACCACAAGGAGGTTGCCGCTTTCCTTCTGGACAGGTAAGTTAAATGTTTGCTAATGCTAACCTAAAGACCTGGCCAACCGACCAGCAAACAGTACAACTAAAACTTGGAACGAGAGATTGCGAGCACAAGTGCGCCACCTGTTGGCCTCGAGGAGTTAAACTTGTAGCTATCTCAAGAACCTTAGTCCGAACAAAGGCTTTCAGACACTTGTAGAAAGGCTGGAAACCATCAGTTTCTCTTCAAACATTGATCAATTGTCAGCCTCATTTACAGATGTGTCCGGAGAAAGAAAATATATGTATGAAGAGGTTAATAATAACCAAACAGGTCCAAATCAGGTTTCAAGAGGTTATTAATAACCAATATCTTTTGCATTGACCAAAAATAAGGAAAATAACTTGTAAGAACTAAGGGTGGAAATGTCTTTAATCTTCTATTAACCATTTACTGAACAGTTTTATTCTTTAGTAAACACTCCATCTTATCAGTACCTAAGAGGACAATGGGAGGTGATTTGACAAAACGTTAGTATATTAAGAACAGACAAGATATCTTTATGTGTTTTACTACAAGAACAAATATTTATAAGTTGAGATATATATTTTAAAAAAGTTTATCATCATTAGACTCTCCCTTTAAATGAAAACGCATAGAACAAAACATGACAGATCCAACATTAGTTCCGATCTGGTATTCAGGTCTCCATTTTTCTGTCTGCAGGCTGGAATTATGTTTCCCTAAAAATGATTTACAGTCCAAGTATGACCAATAACAGCTAATAAATATGATATACAGCCCTGGAAAACCGATTTAGAAAGGAGAAGCAACATTTACCAGCCGAGGTGGGCCATTAAAAGCTTTATGTTGGGCTTGTACCAGCAGCATGTCAGCTAAAAGCCGGGGGGAAAACAGTTTTCATCAGACACTAGATATCTTTTGATGTTTTGTTTAAGAAAACATTAAAAACATGGGAGCCAAATCTAATGGTGCTATCTGCATGTGAAGAGCTCATTTGTCACAAAAAAAAGTTTAGAGGCGAGTTGAGTTTGCTTCGACCTCCATGCAAGCACCGTCAGTCTGGACAGCTACAAAAACGTCCTGCCATTTCTGTGAAGGCACAAGTTAGAGAGCCCATGAAATGGTTCACAGAAGGATAATTTGATGGTTTAAAAGCTGTTGATCTCTACTGAGACACACCAGCACCTCTTTTCACCTGAACTGTAGATTATAAGAAGAATATCTTCTAAAATTTGGGCTTGCCCCTACATTAAAGCTGCAGCGGTCACAACGAAGTTAGCGTAGCAGCATTGCGTTATTTTGTTCTGCATGGATAGTCTGGAGGTATGGAACAATAGTCTGGAGGGACAGACTATTGTTGTATAACAAGACCCTCCGCAGAGTTAGAGCAGCATATTTTTCATCATTAATTGAAGAGAATAAAAATAATCCTACATTTCTCTTTAGTACAGTTGCTAAACTTACCCAGAGCCACAGCTCTGTTGATCCATCCATTCCCTTAGCTCTTAGTAGTAATGATTTTATGGGATTCTTCATAAATAAAATTGATGCCATTAAAAATAAAATAATTGGCATCCTCCCAAACATGATTACCTCATCCTCAGTAAGTGAGGCAGCATTGGAGGAATCTTTAGAATCTGTGCAGTGTTTGAACTGTTTAGAAGCAGTAGAGCTTTCTGAGCTATCTAAAATTTTAGCTTCATCTAAACCTTCTACCTGTATGTTAGACCCAATCCCAACCAAGTTGTTTAAGGACATATTCCCTTTGATCAGTGGCACTATTTTAGACATGATTAATCTATCCTTAGTAAATGGATATGTACCACAGGTTTTGAAAGTAGCTGTTATTAAACCTTTACTTAAGAAACCTTCTCTTGATCAAGATGAGTTAGTAAATTACAGACCTATATCTAATCTTCTTTTCTTATCTAAAATTCTTGAGAAAGTAGTTGCTAATCAACTTTGTGAACATTTACAAAGTAATGACCTACTTGAGGAGTTTCAGTCAGGCTTCAGAGCTCATCATAGCACTGAAACAGCTCTGGTGAAGGTCACTAATGATATTCTCATGGCCTCAGATAATGGACTTGTGTCTATACTTGTCCTGTTAGATCTCAGTGCTGCGTTTGATACAGTTGATCACAATATTCTCCTACAAAGACTTGAACATACTGTAGGGATTAAGGGGAAAGCATTAGGCTGGTTTAAATCTTATCTGTCAGACAGATTCCAATTTGTTCATGTTAATAATAAATCTTCCTCAAACTCTAGGGTCACCTGTGGAGTACCACAGGGTTCAGTCCTTGGACCAATTCTATTTACTATATATATGCTTCCGATAGGCAAAATTATCAGACAGCATGGGATTAATTTCCACTGTTATGCTGATGATACTCAGCTATATTTATCCATAAATCCTGATGAATCCAATCAATTACTTCGACTGCAGTCATGTCTTGATGACATCAAAAGCTGGATGACTTTAAATTTCCTGCATCTAAATTCTGACAAGACCGAAGTTTTAATTTTTGGGCCAGAGTCCTCAAAAAATAAACTTCTTAACCAATCACTTAATCTGGGTGGCATTAACCTGGCCTCTGGTAATAAAGTAAAAAATCTTGGTGTTATTTTTGACCAAGACATGTCATTTAAATCCCATATTAAACAGGTTTCCAGAGTTTCCTTTTTTCACCTCCGGAATATCGCCAAAATTAGAAACATTCTGTCCAGGAGTGATGCTGAAAAACTGGTCCATGCATTTGTTACTTCAAGGCTGGACTATTGTAATTCTTTACTATCAGCAAGTCCACAAAATGCAGTTCAAAGCCTTCAGCTGATCCAAAATGCTGCAGCAAGAGTTCTGATGAAAATCAACAAGAGGGATCATATTTCTCCAATTTTAGCTTCCCTTCATTGGCTTCCTGTTAAATCAAAAATAGAATTTAAAATTCTTCTTCTAACGTATAAAGCCCTTCATAATCAAGCTCCATCATATATCAGAGCTCTGATTACCCCGTATGTTCCTAACAGAGCACTTCGCTCTCAGACCGCAGGTCTGCTGGTGGTTCCTGGAGTCTCTAAAAGTAGAATGGGAGGCAGATCCTTTAGCTATCAGGCTCCTCTCCTGTGGAACCAACTCCCAGTTTTGGTCCGTGAGGCAGACACCCTGTCTACTTTTAAGACTAGGCTTAAAACTTTTCTTTTTGACAAAAATTATAACTAGTGACTCATGTTACTCTCAGCTACCTTTATAGTTTTACTGCTATAGGCTTAGGTTACTGGAGTATATCAGGATCTAATTTTCTCACTATATTGAGTTCTACTGTTCTTCAATTATGCATTATGTGTTGTCATTTCTGCTTTAACTTTCTGTTCTCTCTCTTTTCTCTTCATAGTAGGTACACCTGGTCTGGCGTTCTGTTAACTGTGACATCATCCAGAGAAGACGGCTCACCCGCTACTACCATCTAATGTAGAACAGATTACTAGATCAATGTGTGCTTCTGTGCTTTTTTGTTTCTCTTGTTGTGTCTCTGTTCTGTCTTCTGTAACCCCAGTCGGTCGAGGCAGATGACCGTTCATACTGAGCCCGGTTCTGCCGGAGGTTTTTTTTCCCGTTAATGGGTGGTTTTTCTTCCCACTGTCGCTTCATGCTTGCTCAGTATGAGGGATTGCAGCAAAGCCATGTACAATGCAGATGACTCTTCCTGTGGCTCTACGGTTCCCCAGGAGTGAATGCTGCTTGTCGGGACTTTGATGCAATCAACTGGTTTCCTTATATAGGACATTTTTGACCAATCTGTATAATCTGACCCAATCTGTATAATATGATTGAACTTGACTTTGTAAAGTGCCTTGAGATGACATGTTTCATGATTTGGCGCTATATAAATAAAATTGAATTGAATTGAATTGAATTGAATGTTAGCTTTACGTTTTTACTGTTTTACATAACCTGATGTGGTGGCATCCAATTTGTTTAAAGGCCTGATTGTTTATGTCTGGTCTGGTAAAAAATTTACCAGACAGTACCTAGAATTTGCTGGAAGTCGATGCAGGAAAACAGAGGATTGGAAAAAGCTCTTTGGCTTTTACCAGGACAAAGGATTGTTTGGTTTAATTACAGTAATAGGTGACCTGAGGAGTGACCCGCTTGTTCAGTTGACAAAACCCAAACAACTTTAGGGTACGATAGTATTTTTAATCTGGATTACAGAAAGCCAAAAGCGCAATCATATAAATTGTTCATTGATGTCCGTGCTATTACCTCGCCTGCAAGCTCAATTCTCACAAACACATCAGAATCCATCTTGTCCAACTCCCGCCTTCACAAAATGGGTCGAGCCAGTCACATTGCAGTATTATGGTTTAAGGCGGAACAGCTGTGATGAAAGCAAGGGCTGCAGAGCCCACAACCGAACCAAAATAAACATGGCGTAGCTGTTGCTATCACGTTGGTTTTGTCAGAATCCACAAATGTCAGGAGTGTAACTATCCAAACAAGCGTGCCTTGACCAGCGTAACTTGTTGTGGTTTCTCATAGGGGCTTGATTCTTACAACATTTTCATTTGATACCAGGATTGGCTGAAACCAACCTTTGGTAGCTGGGCACCAGGTGCCGCTTAGCCCAATCACCAATCAGCTAGGAGAATTCTGCTGAGTGTCTCTCTTCTCCCATAACAGATTTGATGGGATACACACACACACACACACACACACACACACACACACACACATATACATATATATAAAATCTGGACATATACTTATATATAAACACACCTAGTTATTTAGAATACTTCAAAATCTATATATGCACATCCATCAAAACATCGATCGAAAGCCAATCTGGCTGCCAATCTCTATCAATTAATCTCTATATATTTTTTTACAAGTATATGTAAGCTCAATCTATATCTTTCTACCTGAATACTTAAAACATGTACACAGGGAACATAGACGTTCCCTACTTTCTGTCACATACAATATGGCAGTGACGTCGACGTGCAAACCTGCGCCCAACGAGGTGTCCACGTATATATGTCTGTGGTCTTAGATTGATAATGTGCAGAACGAATCTGGCTCTCGTCCATCTTAGCTACGCTGAAATGCTGCTGTACTATCATGCACATTGCATATTATGTTTCAGATTTTTCTGTAAGTAGGCTGGTGCTCTTTTTTCTCCACTGTTTTACTACTAAAAAAGAATATGTTAACATGAATATTTTTTACCCGATTATGCTATATTATCAATAATGGTGCAATATTTGCTCTGGTATTTATTTTTACTTTCCTTTTTTGGCGCTTCAGATAAAGCTCATCCTCTGTTGTTTTAGAACTAACTTTAGATTAGATTATCTTTTTTCACTACTATAAACTGTGTGTAACTTTGTATCTGCCACTGTCACACCCGAATTCGGGGACAGAATTTTATTGTCCCGTTGTGGGACAATAAAGGGATTTCTTATTTTATCCTATTAGATGTCTAAAGAGTAGCTCTCTTGTAAAGCTTTGATGCAGGCCGTGTGAGCAGTTGCCCAGGGTTCCACTAGAAAATGTGGGCAAACAGGCAGCAAACAAACATTGTAACCTGTTTGTTGGTTGCACCTCTAACAAGTGTTTAATGGCTTTTATGCTGGTGCAGTTAAAGGCTGGCGCTACCTGCATGCAGCTTAGAACAGGGAGACTGTTATGAATGCATTAAATCCTCCGTAACTTTGATGATTTCCAGCATTTTGATTGGCAGAAAGAGGGCCCACTGCTGAGATATGCGACAGTAGCACCTTTATTACCACCTTTCATGTGCTTTCGTGGTCTGCTGTCTTTCTTTTCTAGTGTGTGTTGTAACGACACAGTGATCTGTAAACAAAGAAACAAAATGTACAGTAAAAACAGTAGCAGATTATACCCGTCATATCCTATTTCCAGCTGGCACGCCAAGCTCAGGCCAAAGGGGAGTGATGGAATCATCTAACTCTAAAATATTGCTCAGTGTGAAGAGGAAATAGAGGAACAGAGCCTAATGCTTGATATCAGGAGAAGATAATAAAGAAAGGGGGGGATGGGAGGAGGATGGAAGATAAAGATAGAAAGAGACCACACGGAAAAGTGGGTGGGAATTCTGACAAATCACCGAAGGCGAATGGGAGGCAGGCAAGCGACGAAAGCGGCAGACCAATCGTAGTCCAAGCCCAAACCTATTTAATCTTCACCGGGGAAATGGATCAAGCTCAGTGAGAAAACCAGCAAACTACAGTTGCTCCGTTTGCTCCACCAGAGATACTGCGGGGAAAAATGTCACTGATGTGGAGATAATGCTGATGAGCGGAACTGCTGCGGCATTAATTAGTGCAGAGCTCGATGTAACGTGTGTAATGTCTTCTGTCACCACCCTGTACAGCAGCACAGTGTTGCTCCATCTTCACATGTCACTTTTGTCAGGGAGAAAGTAGTTTTTTTATTCAGTTTGAGGCTGACAACAATTCCCAGCAGCCTGACAACGCAGAAGCAGGACATTATTCCCATGTGACCTCTCTCCTAGCTTCCATCCTGCAGAGAAGCATGCAGGATGCTGTGACAAGCCTCCACACAGATTTCTTCTGTTTTAATGTTTGTTTTTATTTTGTCACACTTAAATGTTTCAGATCATCGAAGAAGGGTGGCACAATTGGTTATTGGGTACAGATGTGATGATTTACTTCACATAAGTGGATATTTTTTCCCCTTTTAATAAATGGATTAATCTTTCGAAAACTTCATTTTTTACTTACTCAAGTGATCTTAGGCTGATATTTAAATTTGTCGACGATCTGAGTTGTTTAACTGGGACAGAAAAGCTGAAAGAGAAGAAATCTGTGAGGAGGAAATACTTCATGGCACTGTAAATAATGAGACAGACTTCTTTTAATTCATGAGGTGGAAGGGAAGCTGACGCAAGGCATGGTTAATGTACCTTCACTGATTAGTCTTCCCAAGAGCCTTAGTTCAGAAAACAACCCTGACCACTTATTTCTGCCTCTGCCACCACCTTCTTCTGCAACCATAATCATCCCATTCGAAGCCCCTGACCATCAGAACTTAACCAGCCAAATCTGACACAATTAAGACGTGGTGTCAAAGCTGAAACCCGTCAACCACGGTCTCAAATCAAATGAACTGGTGTCAAATTTTCTACTACCAAATCCGCATCTAGTCGAACATTTATGGTTAGATTTTAGAAAAACTTGTATCGTGTTCAGGTTAAAATTGATTGTTACCCTCTGTTCATACAGGTGGTGATTTATCATAAGCCGGGGATTGTATTTGTCCATCGGATCCTACCAAAATTTCACACCAGAACCAGCAAATCAACATGGAAGGAAAGACTGATTCTGGAGCAAGGGGCAGAAGAAGACAAAAAACTCAAAATGTACTTGTACTCCACACCCTTATGTTGCTGTTTTTTTTATTTTTTCTTTCTCCCCCCACACACTAAAGATCTGACAAAATACCGTCCCCAAAAATAAAAACTCTACCTGTAGTTTATCTCCACAGCTGATGGAAAGATGGAGCCGTGCGATTGTGGGTAACTAGCAAATGGGGCCAAAGAGGCTGGAAGCTGAAACAGCAGAGAACTGGACATGGCCAGTCATAACGAGAGACATTAACTCATAATGATAATCTTGTCATCGCTTACAGGTCAAGGATGATAGCTTAACTGTAGACTCTTTTCCTGGAGTCATATTTTTATGTGTGCTTTGCGGATGAATTCATGCTTGTTATAATAAGTTCCCGATAATGTGGCTCTCAAAGTTCTACACACCTCTGGCAGGTTTTTGTGATGTCAAACATAAAACTTTGGTAAATCATTTCATTTTTAATGTGACATACATAATAATAATTAAACAGAAAACACTTTTTTAGAAGAAATCATTAAAATAGAAAAATAGCAGCAATAACCTGTTTTGTCTAAATGTGCAAATACACAAATACCTTTGTTTGGCTGCTACTGTGCAGCAACTGGAGCTAAAAGGTTTTGCGGCCTGCTCTAATTACTAGGTCACTACTCCCCCGGAAGTGTTATAGTGAATCCTATGGACCTAAGGTATGGTAAAGCTATCCTAGGATTTTCCTGATATTTGCTCATTCGCATCCTTTAGCTCAAGCCTGCAGAGAGGCTACAAAGGATCAAAAGGGTGCCAGTGTACAGCATCAGTCAGGAGAAAGCCACAGAAAGATTTCCCAACACCACATATACAACATGGTACAGCGAAGGCAGTTGCCAATAACTGGCTTAAAAGATGAGACTGGAACGTCAGGCAGGTTGAGAAGAAGTGGAGAAACACTGTCGAAATATCATATCCTGCATTTTCCATATTTTAAGACCGAATAGTTTTGTTGCCAGAACTGAATAATTTTCTAGCATAGTGCAAGTTGCAGGATTTTTCGCAGACTCATGAGGCATATATCCTTTCTCTTACATATTACAGTTGTGCCCTGCTTAATGTTGCTCTATTACATTAAAGTCCATCAGAATGCACTAAAGGGTGAGATCGTAATCTGACAGAATGTGGAAAAGTTTAAAGGTGCATGCATACTGTTGTTAGGAACATTTATTGAAAGAATTCCTGGTACTTCTTTCAAAATAAAAGGATTAAAAAGAGAATGGATTGTACTACTTTATTATTTTTAGCAGGCAGTTTATAAAAGATCCATTTTAAATTAGAGCTTGACAAATAAAAATAGCTAAAACTATGACGACAGCTTTATTTAAAGCACGCTGTACACATTGCAAGAATTATCCAACGTTTTCGGCCATTAACTTCTTTTTTTTTTTTTTTTTTTAGACAAAATGAGAATGCTGCTGGAAATATTTTATTTTGGTCTAAATGCCTGTATTTTATAAGAAAATAAATACAACAACCCCATCATAATCCTGGTGGGAGTAGTATCATGGTTTTGGCAACCCAACTGGGGTAGAGCAGCTTAGCATTACTGACTGAGAAATTTTTACCAAAAATTTTAGGAAGAGCATGATATTACTCCAAAATAAAATAAGATGGGTCACGCAGCAAGACACTCACCATAGTCACTGGAGCTTCTCTTTAATAGGTTAGTGGCTGAATATGATTTAAAGAGAAAGCAGGATGTACAGTCCCAGCATTTGTTAAACAGAAACAATAGCCCCATTTACACTACCCTTTTTTAACCGTGCCGGGAACGGTCCAAGCTCGGTAACTGAGATAACTATCGAGTGTAAATGGAACGCAAACCGAACCGCGCTAAATCTAGTACCAGTTCGATAGTAGGGCTCGGTCCGGTTTTTCAGTGGCTCGGTTCTCTGATAACAAAGAGCGCATGAGCAGACCGCATCATCTCTTTACAGTCAGCTGACTAATTTTGTGGTTTCAGACATTCATAAAAACACTGGCTTCCCTACCGTGCCACACGATTTCCAGTGATGATTCTGCTTAGCAGTGTGATAAACCTCATCGTCTGTCGTTATCTGCGTCTGTAAGCCCTAATTAGACTATCGTTTGTCTTATCCACTTCCCAAAAGCCAACTCTGTCAAGTAAATTTACCAAAGGTTGCCTTGTTCGTCTGACTCTACGCAAACAACGAATTATCACAATTGTAACCAAACATAACTTCCTGAATGTTACGGGTGCCGCCATTTTGATTTGCTTGATTCCCTCCTTTAATCCCAGAGAGCAGTAGTACCGTAGATTGTCACTAGGAGGCGAGGAACCGTGCTAGCATGACGTGTAAATGGTTGTAAGAACCAAGCTCTGTCCAAACTCGGCATGGATCGGTTAAAAAAGGGTAGTGTAAATGGGGCTAATGTCTCAGCTGCTACAGCAAAATGTAAAGGGAGCTTGTAAAAAAAAAAAAAAAAGAAAAAAAAAAAGACTGAAACATCTTTCTTACGTCTAGTGTTCAGGTGTGGAATATACAGTGTCTAATTTTGACCATATAACAGATCATCTGCACTGTAACACAACAGCTGTAAGGGCAGGAAGCACCAATGGGGAAGGACTGGTTTCCCTCAGCTAGAAGATGTTCAGACAGGATCAGGTCTTTATCTTAACATGAGGAGTCATAAGTCAGGTACTGCTTATGCTCCCAGCGTCAACAGAAAGGTCCAAGGCTGTCAGGATCCATTTGTGCACAAATCATAACTACATTAATAACACATCGCAATAAATAATAAAAAGATCGTGGTGAGAACGAGAAGTTATGTCACAACACAACAAGTAGGTCACAAAAACAGTGTTGGAGAGGCTGATCAGGAAAAAACGGAGCATTAAAGCTTCTTGATGTAGCTAAGAAGGCTACTTGCTCCCGTGCTTCACTGGATCATGTTTACAGCAAGTTGTTGAGGTTTCAGGCTTTGTGAAAAGGGAATTTTTTCCAAGCTGTTTGCCAATTTGTCTTCCATATCTATGTTTTGATCTAGAAAATGAACATGAGCATGAAATATTTCCTTTCAGTTCTCTCTTCCTTCAAATAAATAACAGGGGGAGGAAAAAAAAAAAGAGAAACAGACCCAGATTTAAATGGCAGTTCTGAATGTCACCAGATCTACAAGTAGAGAGATTTTACTTTACAACCCCTCCAAAAATGTCTCCTACAACCCTTCACTGCTGTTTTATATTTGTCTGGCAATGCATTTTCTCACACTGAAAAGCAAAGTTTTGTGGACAAACACTGAGATGCATGGTTAAATGTGAGCGTTGAGAGCCACAGAAGAGATTTCTGCTTTGGACATCCTGATAACGTGACTCGTGAATGCGTGTGTAAAGATTCATAATCCAGAAAAGAAAAACCCTTTTCTCCACAAGTCTTCCGGGCTTGAAAAACTACATCTGCAACGGCGTTGTGACTAATCCAAAACAAACGCGGTTTATCTAGGATTATTGGGTAAAGAAAGGGGCAGAGTCAAGGGGATTACCAAGCGGGTGTTTAGAGGAAGAGATAAAGAAGAAGTCAGCCGATGGGTTGAGTGAACAAACGTCACTTCAGGGTAGTAACCCAGAGTTTCCTTCACAGATGAGCCGAGGCAGGATTTAAGTAGGGTTTGTGGACAGGGTCGGCGTTTGTTCACTTAAGATGATGTTACTCTGCTTGGACCAGAGTTAAGATGAGCTTTATTCCAAACATCCAACAAATAAATTACCTGTGGATTAACATAATGCAACAGAGACACAAAGCAGCAATAATCCTGGGGCAGAAAATACTTTGTTTCCAAAGAGGAGATGAACTGATGTGGTGAATGAGATCCAACTTATGGATATCTATAGAGTGTAACTAGAAGCAGGTATTCCACTGAGACAAAATTGGCCGTTAATTAAAAATAATAGTCCTGAAATGCTTCAAGAACTGTTTATTTTCTAAATCCTGTACCGCCATTTGAAATAAAGTCTTAAAATAACAGAATTGTTCGGCGTGTAAAGTTGATAATTCCATCACACTGCAAAAGGAGAACTAAAAGTGAGTCAAATATTCTTGAAATTATTGTATTTGTCTTCGATTTGAGAAAGTAAATAAGATTATCTGCCGACGGAATGAGTATTTTGACCCCTAAAAGAAGATAGTTATACTGCATTTGAAATAAGATGAGTTGGCGGAAGAATGTTTGTACAGGATAACGCTGGGGATAAATTGATTTAATCCGAATTTACAAAAAAAAAAATTAAGAATAAATTTTTTGAAAATCAAGATTTTATTTTGCAAATGTACTCATTGGGATTCCATGAAGAGAATAGCAGCAGTGCTAAAGTTTAGGAAAATATATTGTCAAAATATTGTGAAGAGGAAACCATACCGCCATACCATAAAGACGAGGCACTTCAATTTATTCATTTCCATTTTTTTAAGGTAGTTTGAAGTTATACAAGTGAAGCCTATTCTTAGCTGATTGCATAATACCACTAGCAGAAAACATTTGGTAAAATTTTCATTGTTCACAACGGGAGGGCTGCCATGTTGTTTTACAAGCCTGTTTCACAGGGGGGGGGGGTCCAACTAATCGTATTTGATTTAATAAAATCTTAGATTTTATCTTTAAGCCATATCGCACAGCCCTAGTACAGGCGTTCCATAAATCAGGCCTATATGTGTGTGTCTAGAAAGACGGCGATGTTAATAGAAAGGCGCAAGTAGTCCTGTTTGTGGTTCTTGCCAACAGCTATGCAGAGGAGTCACTAAACACATGAAAGAAGGTGCTCTGGTGAGAAAAAAAAGCCAAAGATTTTACTCTATCTGGATGACCTGGTGGAAAACCAACATTGTATGTTATCCCAAACACGCTGTCACCATGGAACCGGATGTTGGTGGCAGCCTGTGGAGATGGTTTTCTTCAGGAGGTGCAAGCAAACTGGACAGAACTGAGAGGAGGGGGCTTGAGTTGAATGGAGGGCAAACATGGAAGCAAACCAGTCGAGGCGAGACTGCCGTTTACCATCCAGCACCACAAGAACCTTAAACATTTGGTCAGAACCTATTTAGAAACTGTCCCAAGTCCAATTCCAGACCTAAATCCAAACTGTGACAATACACCCTCCATCTATTCTCAGAGGTGGAACGATTACACAAAGACCAATGAGAAAAAAAAAACTGCCAGCCTGTTGAGTAAAGCAGGAACAGCCATTTAGGGACAATATTTATCACAAATAACCATTATTGAGAAACCTGAACCCGGAGAAGAACAGTTCTACAATCGGTGTTTCTATGAGCGCCGATGTTACAGCAGTTTGGTGAAAACATGAAAAGATTGTAGACATTGTAAACTGTCACATTTAAATAGCCTATGAGCTGAAGAGAAAGCAATTGTTCTTGGTTTCATAGAAAGCTGAATTCAACAGGATCATTATTACAAACATCTTTGTTTCTGAAATTATAAATTTTGTAAAGAATCAGGAACCCTGTATTGGAAAACTATTCCTTAGAAGTATAAACAGATAATCCATTGATTTAATTGACAGCCTGGACCAGTTGGGTTTTCATCGCGCCACAGGAAAAAAAAAAAAAAAAAAAAAAAGACCGAACAACGTCTCAAAAGAAAAAACGAGCCAAACAGAACAGTTGTTTTTTTTATTCAAAACAGAAGAAAAAAAAAACACAGTATACAGTGAACCCTACAAGCAGTTTTAATTAGCACCATAAAGTTTTGCCTGCAGACCACTGCAGATATTAGGAAGCCATTAGAAAAGCACACAAAAAACAACAGGGTGCCGACAAATCCTCGGCGCTCACTCCCCTGAAGCAGTGCAACGGCACCTGAATGCCTCATTATATCCCATAATGGAATCCTAAATGAATTTTTCATGTGTGAGCACACAAAAAGACCATGATATGCTGAAGAGCAAACCTCTCCCTGAACTCTGCTTCTGTTTTGATCTTTGCAGGCATGTTCAGCAGCAGCAGCTGAGACTGGCAGGGGCTCTGCCCTGCTGGCCCAGTTATTAGCTCTTCCACAGCGCGCTCCCAAAGCTGCTCTGCTAATGGAGGCCGAGCGAGCCAGCCAACTCTTCCGACGCACACACGGAGGAAGTAATGTTCTCAACTGCGCTCACGTTGCACTGACTGCAATGTTGCTTTGTACCGTTCTATGTCAGCGGCAGGAGGGTTTGTCAACATCTGTCATTTCATAAACATGGAAAGTTCAAAAAGGGACGACAACAAAAGGCTTAAATAGTGGTATTTTAAACTCTACAATATACACATGGAAGT